>NW_026690856.1:1934837-2286112 GCF_020826845.1 Diceros bicornis minor | reverse complement strand
TTTTTAGTTTTCACAAGTCCTGTAAACATGACACAGCTACATTAGTCATTGTCCCATCAAATTTAACAATCTGTATTTAACTAGAGAATTTATTCCATTTACATTTGTTGTGATTATTTATATCCTTGTTCACTATCTATATGTTTTCCTTCTATTTTTTCCACAAGTTTTATTATGTTATTTCCCTTTAAAATTTATTGATTTATACTTCTTTTCCATATTCTATTGTATCTCCTCTATTTGGGTGAGAGTTATATTCTCTACTTCTATATTACCACCAGCCCAGATTGCCTGAAGTTGATATAGTTTCTCATCTCCTGAGAAATTTATAGACCCTTTAACTTTCAGTTTTACCCTCATGACTCGTTTTTGTTGTACAGTATTTTATTTCTCCTTTTTCTTTACTCTCTCTCATCATCTCCATATCTACCTTATCTGTCATGTTTTCTAGTTCCTTGTCTTCCTCTGCTGCATTCTGTTTCCTTCAGAATTCAAATTTAGTTTTGTATTCTCTCTTCTGTTGTAGAACCTATCTATGGAGTTTTAAAACTCAACAGTTATGTCTTTTTCATCTCTAAAAGTTCTATAAAGTCCTTTGCCAAATATGTCAGGTCATTACTAGAGTCTCCTGTTTGATTTTGTTATTCCAATTTTTCTGGTTCCATTTTCTATAAACAGTTTATACACAGTTATTTTATATCTTGAAGTTGGTTAATCTAATATTTGAGGTTTCACTGTTTAAATCTATTGTTTTATTTTTAATTTTCTTATGTGTTGATGATACTTATCGACAATGGCATGTATTCCATATTTGTTTGGTGAACTTTGATTATGAGCTCATTTTTGTATGATTTTAATGTGTACAGATTGTAAGGATTTAGTTTAGATCTTTTCCTCCAGAGAAGAATGTCACTGGTTTCAGCTCACGGTCGTGTGAGCTGACACGAAGCTCAGTGACATTTTTGTGTGACTCACAACTAATCTGTGACTCCCAGATTCATTCCCTCAAGTCACTTGTGACAAAAAGACAAATCGTTTCATTAGAGGAGCATATTGACCTTTGACCACTGGGTGAATCCAAATTTGTCTAGTGCTTACAGTTTCCTTCTTCTGTCCTTTGAGATTTGGCTTACTTCATGTGAACTCAAGAATGCAATAAAATTATATTTTATGGAAGATATTGTTATGTGGAGGGAAACCTCTTCAAGGTATCTAGTCCTCCATACTCATAGTATTTCATTCTTTTGTGTACTACTTTGGATTCCTTTCTTTTAATAGAAATTCGTTCTTTCATTTGAAAAGAAAATAAATGTTAAAATCAAATGTGTGAGCTTGGAGGCATAGAAATAATTTACATGCTATTTAACAAAATAAGTTTATGATATAGAAAATTTTACAGACCAGTAATGTATGTATGGATTAAGTACATTAAACTTAAACTGAGAACCTCTATTTAGAACATATTTAATCAAACTTTAGGAGAAGAATCATTGAGAGGCAAACTCGAGCACCATTCTGTTTCTGTGAGGTGCACACATACTATACATATACCTGATGGTCATGTGACAAGCCATGATATGGCCAAATGTAGTTCAACTTAGTTCAGATGTGATATGATCAATTAAACTTGAAGAAGGGAGAATGTCCAGAATGTCCAAAAACCCCATGTGTTTCCAATATTAGAGCGTTAAATGCTGAGAACAAGGAAGAATGATGCAGGTGTTGTAAAAATACATTGCAATCTCTAAAGAGCAGAATCCATATTAAACTTATTGCAGATTGTGTGACTTTTCTGAAAATAAAACACCCCTTTCTGAGGAAAAATGAAGAACTTTTGTGTGTCAGTTGGGGCCTCCAATTGCTGAAGTGGAGTTAGGAGTACAAGAAGTTTATTGTGGCATAACACCTGTGAAGAATCAAAGGATTGGGGAGGGACAGCCCTCACACTGAGACACGGATTTTACTGCCTGTGAAATGAAAAAAAATAAGGAATATTAGGCAGGGGAGCTTCCAATCACAATATGGAGATGCCAGTCCTTCAGCTCCACCCGAATCCTACTGAATCAGAATATCTGGGGTGGGGTCCAGCACTCCTTCTGTGTTTTAACAAGCCCTGCAAATCATTCAGATCCTTAATCAAGTTTGAGGATGACGGGTTTCAAAAAAAAGCACCACACCATAGAAGTGAACACTGAAAAAGTAAAACAATTGTCTAAGTGCTTTGTGTTAATGTGATTTATAAAAAATGCAAAATACAGACAACTTTAAAGAATGTGCATAAAATTTAAAACCATCTTGACCCAAGTGCTTAATCTATACCTAGAGACACTGGATTTGGAGAAAAAGAAAAGAAGTAAAATACTAATTAATTTTTCATCTAACATTGAGGAGTCAGTGAGGAAAGACTTCAGATTCTGGGTTCTTCTTACTTCTCAAATTAAAACTATTGTAAAATAGGGTCCAGCCTTGTGGCGTAGTGGTTAATTTTGCATGCTCCGCTTTGGTGGCCAAGGGTTCATGGGTTCGGATCCATGGCACGGACCTATGCTTCGCTCATCAAGCCATGCTGTGGCGGTATCCCATATAAAGTAGAGGAAGATGTGCATGGATGTTAGCCCAGGGCCAATTTTCCTCAGCAAAAAAAAAACTCTAAAATAGAATGGGAAAAGGTCTATATATCCAACATAGTGAAGAAAAGTTTAATACGAAAAATTACTTTAAATGGAGCAAAACTAGGAAAAAAGAAAAAAAGTGAAGTACAAAAAAATGGAACCACAGAGATAATGCTAAGTATATCAGTTGTACTATACTGAAGTTACTTAAATCACTTTTTCAATATTGAATGTTACTCTACATTCCACGAAGACGTAGGAAACTAATACTGAACATAGATGCTGAAAGAAAGGGGATTGTCAGTAACAGTCCATACACGTGCTCACAAAAGTAAAGCCACAACTAATATGAAACATTTTATATGAATGTGTATAATGGTACACATATCTGAAGGCAAAATATTTAGGGTCTAAAAGGTGGTTAGCAGTCACAAGTTATATGTTCAATCATATATTAAAAAAAGGATTTTAAAAATATGAAGTAAAGTGAACTTAACTACAACAATAGTAAGAGTATTCAACTAACATCTCAGTCTTTATCTAAAAAAAAGTCAATATAGGAATCGTATACATTGTTAATCTTGATTTATCATTAATTATTTTTGGAGCACACACACACACCTATGCCTGCATATAAATCTCAAACTTCGTACTCTGAAGCAAAGAAATAATATTATTATAAAATTAGGTCCTATCCTCGTCCAGCAAGCAATTTCTACATAGTAATCATTTCCTGAAGCCACCAGAAGAGAGATACATGGCCAACCACAGAAATTCTGACTCAATAGCTCATCAGAGGAACAGGCAGATTTGAAATCCAGTTCCTTAACCAACTTGCACGCGAAAATGCTCATTAACTGCCAACGTATCTTAAACAAATCAGACAATTTATAAGCCAATAGTCACTCTCATGAATAACTCTTTGGTGAAACAGGAAATCAAACCAATGATTAGAAAGGAGTAGCAAGGATCCCTGGAGAGAGAGGAGGGAGAATGGAAGAAGAGAAGAAAACTGTCTGTTCTGAAAGAAAATATCTGAGCATTAAATATCTTGAATAGTAAATAAAAATGAAAGTGAATTAAACTCTCAAAACAAGGAGAACGGAGGAAAAAAACATAAAAAAATAATTTGGAAAAAGAGACTGAAGCAGAATTAAGAGTATAAAATAAATATAAAATAAGTCCAGAAGAAAAGTCATCAGTCACTCTGATTCTTTGGGAGGCTCAATAAAGCAGGCATCATTCAAACAAGTCTGATAAAGAAAAAGTATTTGGGGAAGACAAACATCAACAACATTAGGTGAGAAAATGGCACCAGGAGCGAAGTCAGAGAGAATGTTGTGCATCTGCACATGGAGTTGATTTTTGGGATTGCAGTGATAAAGCTGCTTATTAAATGAAACTGGAATTACTCAAACTGGCTCAAATAGAATATAGAAAGTTATACAAATGTTCTTTATGGGTTCCAGATAGTTTTTAAGAAAGAAAACTACAAATATATGGTGGGTTGGATGTATTTACAGATGAATTGTTTCTAAAACTTAAGAATAGATATTTACTCTACCAGGAAACACTTCCAGAATATAGAATAAGAAGGTATATCTCTATTAATTATGAAGTTAACATAAGCCTGTTACCAGCAACAAAAAGAAGATGTGAGCAAGGAATCATCTTAAACAAACTTTAGAAATTAGATAAACTTTTAATATCCTCACATTTAATGTCCTCACATTTCTGCCAGGAAAAAAACACAATATGCTCATGAAGTATATAAAGAATTTGATAAAATTCAGGATCCACTTCTCTAAAACACATTCTTTTTGTAGGACACTTCCTTAACATGCTTTTGTAAAAATAACTAACACCAAAACAAAAGCCCTCTCGAGTCCTTGCTTAAAACAAAGACACTAAATCACAACTACAGATGGGTGAGGGGCAGGCACACAGGATCACCCCGACCCAGGGGCTCCTCTGTGCAGGCTGGGATTCTCTCCCCAACAGATCTGAAGGTAGAGCACTATACAGCGGCAGATGAGGCAGAAGGAAGGGCAGAGACGGTGGAGTATGTTGGTGAAGAGTGCTGTCTCATAAGCTCCCAATCTTAAAAATTGGACACTAAAAGGAAGGAAACTGGAAAATATAAAAACACTGTTCTTCTCTTTGAAGTAAGCAACAAAGTCAATGGGACGAGACAGAGATAATAATGGACAGTTCTGGGAAGGTGGGGATGCCGGGGAAAGACAGGACAGGTGACGCAGAGCTCCTTGGTGTATCCATCCACAGATCCTATAGGCATCATTCGTCATAATAATCAAGCAGAATATAAATAAAGAGGCACTTACCACTGCAAAGTGACATCCTTGTTAGGCTTCTTGATCCCTCTGTGTAAGAAATAAGTATAAAGGGGGAAAAACATACCAATAACCACATCTCCATCCTTGTATGCACTGGGTTACATTCTCAAAAAGCTGTCAGGATAAGCAAAATGATACACAAAGAGAGGAAACTGCAGCAACAGGAAGAAGAAAATCAAAAGGAGCATCTTAGAAGCCTCTGCAAAGCCCTGTGTCTGCGTGAGGTGTGAGACAGCAGAAGCAGACGTGGAACATGCAGCCTAAGGAGATATCTACACATGTCACGTATAGTAACACACACACACGCACACACATATATGTATATGTGATTTTTGTGGACTGAAAAAGCAATTCTAATGCCCTCTGACTCCTTTCAGCAGTCTCTTCCTCTCCCCTGGTGAGATCCAGACTCCACTCTGCCGCGGGGCTCTGCATCTGAGGTCCCGTGTCCACTTGAAAAACACCAGTTGGAAAACATGTTTGAGGAACATCCTCTCCAGCCTTAGGCACTATGATTTCATCCACATCTGTGGATAGTAAGGCTCCAGGGACCACCTCCTCTTGGGCAGATGGGGTCCCAAACATTTTCAACAAGCTATCCACATGAATGCCATTTGTGATGTTGCAAAATAACTGCATCAGAGGATTTGATATCAAGTGTAAGGTGAAAGGTTCAGAAAGTTTCCATGTCAGTCAGGGCTCAGCCAAGAACGTTCCAGCATTTCTCCTTCCAAAGTCAAAGATAGGCAGGGGCAGCTTCATACACCCAGGGCCCAGGACAGCCACAGGACATCCCATGTGGGACCCAGGCAGGGCTGCACACCAATCATGAGTGCAGAAACACCACAAGCACATGAGTCCCTGCCTGGGGAAGCAATAGTCAGGCTGAATTCAGAAAATTCCAAATCCATAGCTCAAGATCAATGCAAAAATAAAGCTACATTTTTGATTCTTAAAAATCTTCCTCCTTTCCTCTTCCTCAGTTCTTTTAACTTTGTTAATCTCAAAGATCAATATGGTGTGATCATCCACTTCTACACCTTCGGCATTAGTTTCCTCCACTATTTATGCTGTTATGAGAATATGGGACTATGTGGGAAATTCCTTTATTTTTTCATCCTAAATTGGAGGATACAAGCTGGAACACACCTATGTTCCCATCACCCCAAACATCAATGAAAGGGCCACATCTATACCTCTATCTGGCCCTGGAGCACAGGGCACTTTTATGGCAGGAAAATGATTATTCTGTATGATACTGTAATGGTGGGCACAGGATACATTTCCCAAAACCCACAGAATGTACAAGACAAAGAGTGAACCCTAACGTAAACTATAGTTCTTAGTTAACAATAATGTATTGATGGTGCTCAGGGCAAGCTACCACAGGAGGCACCACTCTGATATGCAGATTGTTTTGAGCTGAAGACAATAAGGACTCAGAGAACTCAGGAATAATATTTGAGTTTCCCCTCCCAAACTGCCTAAAGTATTTAAAACGAAAAATCTGTTTCAGGAAGGAGTTATTATCATGATGGCTCTAAAGATAATGTAGGATAGAGGTTACAATAAGAAAGACACCAAGCCTCTTTTATCAAAAACTCTGTCTCTCCCTGACCACATTATCTATAGATGACCCTGAAAAGAATTGTCTTCCCGGCGTCTGAAGTCCCAGACCACTACCCACCCCCAACATGTTCCTCACCTTTAGCTGCAATACTTAATGGGGCAGCTTAGACAGAGGGACGAGTTGCTCATTTCTGAGTTTCTCCCATGTATACATGTTATTAAACTTGGTATTATTTTCTCCTGCTAACCTGTCTTGTTAATTATTTTGCCAGCCATAAGAACCTTAAGGAAAATGGCAGAGGGTGATTCTTCCTCTTCCCCCGACAGTATCAATCTTGGTTCCTGAATTATAGCTGATATACCACGCTAATGCAAGATGTTAATAATAACGGAAACCGTGTGTGTGAGCAGGGAGGAGGACTATATGGGGACTCTATACTTTCATCTCAATTTTTCCGTAAATCTAAAACAGCTCCAAAAACATAACATCTATTAATTATTTTGTTTACCAATCTGGTAGCCACTGGCCATATGTCATTATTGAGCATTTAAAATATGATTAGTCCAAATTGAGATATGTTATGAGTGTAAAATATGCATGGATTTTAAAAAAATTTGTATGACAAAGTGAATATAGAACATCTCAAAGATAATGTTTATACTGATTAGATATTGAGATCATAATACTTCTTGACGTACTGGGTTAAGTAAAATATATTGTTAAGATAAAAATATTAAAGTTACATGACTACAGAGTTTGGAATTGCAAAATGCATCCAATACACACAGACATGAGACTCTGGCTGAGACAAGGGCTTCTAGATTTTGCAACCACCACATAAACTTATGACTTACCACACTGAAACCCACCTCCTCTGACTTGAGACAACGCTACTGTTATGGGTTGATTCGGTCCCCCCAAAATGTAGAAACATGTACAGAAACATGTATCGTGAACAGAAATGCTACTTATTTTTATGTTGATTTTGTATCCTTTACTGATTTCCTTGATTAGATCTTAGTTTTTTGGAAAAAAATCATGACGTCATCTGCAAATTGAGACAATTTTAATTTTACTTTTCACATTCTGATGTCTTTTATTTTCTTTTTCTTCCCTGATTGCTCTGGCTAGCACTTCCAGTACTATGTTGAATAGGAGTGGTGAGTGTGGGCCCCTGACAATCTGTAAGAACCTGTTTTAGCTCCAAGTCCAGCTACCAGTCCATCTCAGGACAGAGTTTGTCTTAGTCAACCAAACAAAAATTCACAAAGGCTAATCTCACCTCTCACCTTACCATACCAGGTTTGGGCATTCAGACCCATTCAAACTACAGCTTAATGGTCCTCAGGCCTCAAAGATCCCCTCCGCTCAGTCCTTACATCAAACACACAACTCCAGTTTCCTGCCAACTGCTGGCACACACACATTCTACATTAAGATAGTACCACTTGCCACACAATTCATCCTGGTGGGAGCCATGTTCCACATCCTGTGTTCAGCTTCTGGTGCTGATCTCGGTCCACTTCCGGTGCACGTCTTGGTTCACTTCTGGTGCAGTCACAAGTGCTCCATTGACTGCCTGACTCTGAACCAGCAGGAAGTCCCGCATCTAGTCTGCTGAAAAGATGCCAGGACAGCGGCTAACATTTTGAGATCCATGGTCTCCCTACCTATCCCCCTCGTCTGAAGTCTAGCACACTCTTACCCTTAACCTCATGATGACAAGTCAAGGGACTTTGTGGAAACCCTCCAGGTTGGGCAACAGCTGGACCTGGGACTTCTGGGTCCCTGGAATAACCCAAAGCTGATCCCTTGTTGAGTGGAGGAAGTGAGAATTTGGGGTCAGTGTTTCAATGTCTTTGAACAAGTCTAGCCTAATGCTATGTATGCCGATCGAATATATAGTGGGTTTTTTTCTTCTTTATATGTATAGATGTATTAGTTCTAGATGTATCATGTTGTCATGTCCTTCCTTGGCACAACCACGTTAAGTTTCCATCTAGATATTTACATACAAAGACATATTGCAACTATGTAACCTCTCTTTGCATCCTTGCAGACAAAATTCCCCTATGAAATATCTATTTACAAACCATAGTTAAATGTTTCCATACATCCATTTCCTCAGACAAAAATAATATTGGGACCTGCCCACGTGGTGTGCTGGTCAAGTCCCTGTGTTCTGATATCGTGGCCCAGGGTTCACTGGTTCTGATCCCGGGCACAGGCCTATGCACCACCCGACATATAATGCACCACTCCTCAAGCCATTCTTGAGGAGTGGTGCATCCCACAGAGAAAAATTATAGGAGACTTGGCTCAGATGTTAGCTCAGGGGCATTCTTCTTCCCTAAGTGATAATGTGGATAACAATGTTGATGGAGATGTAGATAACTGAAAATTCACTCTTGTCTTTGTCAAGTGCATCTGGGTAAAGGGTACCTTGGCATCATAGGACATTAAAACTCAAAAACACTTTTCAAGCTCTTCATAATGAAGATGAAGAAAATCTAAAGAGGTTAAACTATTTGACCAAGATTAATTCCTGGAACTAGAGTGAGATCCTCTAATTCTCAGTAGGTACATTGTCATAAGATCTCTAGCACTAAATAACCAAGAGAGGGAAGTCTGTTGACTTGCAGGTAGAAAAGGTTCCCCTTCACGTTTTTGTTTTCTCTCTCTTAGATGATTTCTTTGCCCTGACAAAGAATTTATCTGGTGTTTATGCTACACTTCAGAAGAGGAAAATGCTCCTGGCAAACATTATTGTGATTCAGTGTGGCACCAGAGAGCCCAGTCATTTAAAAATGAGACTAGAAAGAATAAGATAAATAATATTAGAGAAGAAGAGAAAAATCTATTATTTTAGTGGGAAATAACTTATAAAATTTAGAATTTTAAATAAGTTGACTAATGTGAAAAGACACTAGATAACCATATTAAAAATATCTTTATATTAGCAAGAACTATTTTAAACTTTTAAGTAATTATTCTAATCTTAGGAGAAATAAAATATTTAAAGTAATTGGATTTATGCAACAAGATGCCATATGTAGTTATATAATTTATAAGTTATGAAAGATAAATGAAGAAGATTATAAAGATATACCAAAGGACATAAAAGCTCTGAAGAAATGGAGAGATATACTACAATTATGAATGAAAATAATATCCATTTTTCAAGCATCATTCAGATTCACTGTATTTAAAATCAACCTTTAAAATCATACAGTAATTGTTTTTTAGACAATAAGATATCCTTTTGCAAAATAAAACACTGGACCATCGACTAACATTATTCACAAGTAAATCACTCCAAATGGATTATAAGGGCTAAAATTAAAAGTAGAAATGCTCAGTGCATAACAGTGGTGGATGACAATACAGGAGAATATCTATGATCATAAAATTAGTAAAGTTATTCTTAATATATATTCTTAAAGATGTGTTGTGTCATTTACTAGTGTCCAATTGACCAAAGCAATTTACAAGGCCAAGTCCACACGGAGTCAAAGTGGGAGGGTTCTACCAAAACACACAGATGGAGGGAGAGAACTGATGTGTGGGCATTTATGTAAGATACCACAGATAATTTTAGAGAAAAATTAATCTGAGGTAATATTCATATTTGTGTATTTGTGCATTTGAATGCCCGAGGATCATTGTACAAAGCCAAAATATATGTAAAGCAATAAATTAATTTGAGATGTAAGGTAAATTTACTTGATATTTTTTTTGTGTGTGTGTGTGTGAGGAAGATCAACCTTGAGCTAACATCCATGCTAATCCTCCTCTTTTTACTGAGGAAGACCTGCTCTGAGCTAGCATCTATTGCCAATCCTCCTCCATTTTTCCCCCAAAGCTCCAGTAGATAGTTGTATGTCATAGTTGCACATGCTTCTGGTTGCTGTATGTGGCACGCAGCCTCAGCATGGCCAAACAAGCAGTGCGTCGGTGCACACCCGGCATCCAAACCCGGGCCTCCAGTAGAGGAGCACATGCACTTAACCGCTAAGCCAAGGGGCTGGCCCTTTACTTAGTACTTAAAGTCTGCTTGCAAAAATTTGGTAGTTTATTTTTCAGGTGTATGCAAATTCTTGCGAAAAAAAATATATATATTGATTATTTTCACCTGAACCAGTTATATTCCTTAACCCTCTTGATTGGTTTCTCTCTGGGCTTAGGAAGTTAATGTAGCACTTGGGGGCAAATATGCAGCCTAATAGCTCCACATTGGAGAACAAGATGGACAGGTTCTCCACGGCCACCATTATCTTGCCCTTGGTGTAGTGGCAGACGGGGAGGAAAGTGACCAAGATGTTGCAGAACCCCAGCATGCTGAACGTCAGGAACTTGGCTTCATTAAAGGTGTCAGGCAGGTTCCAGGCCAGGAAAGCCACAGTGAAGCTGCCCAGGGCCAAGGATCACAGGTATCCCAGGACACAGTAGAAGGCAGTGACAGAGTCCTTGTTGCACACGATGATGATGTGACCGTGTTCAGAGTGTGCATTTGTGTCAATGAAGAAGGAGAGGTTCTCAGCCAGATCCAACAGAGACTCAGCTGGATAAAGGAGCAGATGGGAATGATGAAGTTAGGTGTCCCTGACACCAACCACTGCCACATGCTTCTCCCTGGTGCAGTGACCTTGAAGGTCACCACCACAGTAATAGTTTTTGCCAAGACAGTGGAAAGAGCCACAGTAAAAACAACTCTAAATGTGATTTGCTGAGTAACGTAGGTGGTTGTGTTGGGTCAGCCGATGAAGAGTAAGGAGCAGAGGAAGCAGAGGGTGAGGGAGATGAGCAGGATGTAGCTGAGATTCCAATTCTTGGCATTGATTACAGGAGTGTCTCGGTGCTTCACAAAGACCCCAGGGACCACTGTTGTGACAACAGAGAAACAAGGAGCTGTGCAAGCCAGAGTCTTCCCTAGAGAATCTTCAAATGCCAGAAATGTCACAACTTTCAGCAGGCTGCGATTTCTCTCATTGTTTGCATACTGGTTTCCTGGACGCCCTATACATTGATCTCTATTTGAAAAGGAAAGGAAAGTCTTGGTGTTTCAGTCAGCCACTCTTTCATATTCCCAAGACAAAAAACAAAATCTCATTGGCATTATAGGGCCCACAGCCCACACCTTATTTGGTTGTGAGACACAAAGTTGCAGAGACTTACGTTAATAATATTCACATTAAACAGTCCCGTCTTATGTCAGAATGCTCTTAGCTTCAAGTAAGTGATAATCCACCTCCAAAAGTTCCAAGTTTGGGTCTTGTGTTAGTTGGATGTGTCCATAAACTTTTGGGTTTAGGGGTGAATATTTTAGGTGGTGGGGATTTTGCAACACACCAGTGAGGTACTGGGAAAGTGAGGCAGGGAAAGGACGGCAGAGCATCAGGGACACCAAGTGCTTTACCACTGTGCTCACCTAGAGCTCAATCATTCTGGGGAGCACTGTGAGACAAGAAGAACACATGGGAACAAGTCATCTTAGCTGAGGATGAGGCAGCTGCAACACATACACAGGCATGTCCATCAGCCATCATTCAAGGGCTGCGCCCTGGGCTATGAATTTCTATTTGGCAAACTTTTACTGTAAAGTGACAGAGGACAAATATTTTAGGCTTTGTGGGCCATAGGGTCTCTGCCACAACTACTCAACTCTGACCTAGGAACATGAAGCAGCCATTCTTATTGTTGAAAGTGGGCATTCTTTTCTCGTCCTTATTTCTACAAATAATATTTGAACAATGCAATTACCTTAATTACAGCTTTTCTTTTTGACTCACTTTTCTATATAAATCCTGTTTCTCGATATTTCTAACTCGATTTTTGTTTCATAAAAAATGTAGTAAAATTCTTAACTTTCAAAGTAAATTCATTTGATAAAGTGGTTTGAATTGCGTTAAAGCTAAAATTTATTTAGACAAGGATACAGACTTTTGTAATATTCAGACATTCCATTTGGGAAATTTAATAGAGCTAAATTTATTCATTTTCTTTTGCATTTCTCAAACACATTTTTAGCCAAAATTAAAACTATGCTTCGCATAGCATACAGTAACTACCTACTCAGTACACTTCCTCCATTATGCCTAGCTATTAGAACCACAATTTTGAGTGAACTAAGCCAATTGTGACAGATGTAAGCTAATATTTGTCAGAGTGTGCTCCACCTCACTTGTGGGTTATGCGCCATGGACATAAATCAATGACAATCTGATTGTATGGTCTCTTTCTTGCACTAAATTAAACGTGCATCAAATAGGATGCTATAGCCGATTCGTCCTCTTTCTTTCCCATGTGGATGATGAGCAGTGGCAGACACTTGTAAAAATAAAATCCAACACACTAAGCATATTGCAGCAAAAGTTATATGGAGACTGACTCTTTGTTATCAAAAGGTTGATAGAAAAAAGTAATCTTTGTATCTGTCTATTTCTGAAATTCTTGTAACAAATAACAAATGTCATGACTTAAGGCCACTATGAAGTTCTCTATCACTTTCAGCTGAACACATTCTAATTAATGTACTTTGTGCATTAGTTTTTACTGTTTATGAGAGTGAGAAATGAGATTTTAATACTGCATTATCTAACACTTTACTATTGATATGTAGGAAAATCATTACTATTGAAAAATTATTTTCTCTTTTATTTATTTATTTATTTATTTATTTATTTATTTATTTATTTATCTTTTGATTGAGGAAGATTAACCCTGAGCTATCATCTGTGCCAGTCTTCCCCTATTTTGTATGTGAGTTGTCGCCACAGCATGGCTGCCGAGTGGTGTAGGTCTATGCTAGGATTTGAACCCATGAACCCAGGCCACCAAAGTGGAGCACGCTGAATTTTAACCACTACACCACAGTGCCGGCCTGTTATATTATTTTAGATCCCCCTAATTCATTAGACATTTTTGCAGTCTAATTTAAAATATTTTTTTTGTATTATGTAAGTAAACACAGAAGCAGATTCCACTGGTTGCGTATTCATGACCCATCTGTCCCCTTTCTACCAGCAGCTCAGTTGTGCTTTGACATTCAACTTTTTCCATGAGGCCATGTGATTGAGGGGAGGTTGACAGCTCTAAATCAATTATAGTTAGCCCCACTGGGAGGATGTCTTTTTGAGTGACTCTTACAAAGTCAGGGGGAATAGATGCCCACACTTTTTCAACTTTCTGTTCACTTGCTATAGTATAATACTTTAAACAGCTCAGCCTCTGAGACCATAAGGAGCCCAGCCTGTAGAAAAAGCTGAGAACCAAAGATGACAGCGCAAATTATGAGAATATCATGTGTGTTTGATTGTAGTTTTGAGCTGGTGAATTCTCTAATCCTGGAGTCATTCTATCACTGGCCTTCTTTTGTTAAATTGTTTCACTATTTTTTTGTAAAAAGTGATATTTATGACAACATTCATCAAGTAAATAACAAATGGAATAAAACATATTTTCTTCTCCATCTTTATAATGCAATACTGTGCTTTAATTTTTCTGGCACAAACAATCATTGTAGTAAAGTAGTCTGGTCTTTTTTATGGGATGTAATAAACATTTTTTAAAAGACACATTTAGTTTGTTTCCTTTTTAATTTATAGCCAGATGCGTTCTAACAACAAACATAATTTTTAAACATGCTCTCCCCTTCAGCCCATTTTTTTTCTGTAATATGTTATTTCATGCATTATTTTACTGGACACAACATTTAGCAATGTCAAGAGATTACTTTGGTAAGAAGTATGTATGAATTGTTTGTTGTTTTGTTTGTTAAGACTGGAATATTGTACTTAAAAATGATGTTTTTTTTTCGTTATTTACCTTTTCCATCGTCATCCATGATAAGTCTTTTATCATCTCATTCCAGCCATATTAGTCTAATTCCAAATGTCTAAATATGCCACATAAAATATTTTAAAAACACTTAATTGAGGTATGACTGACATATAAAAAGCTGTACATATTTAATGTATACAACTTAATGTGTTTGGAGATAATATACACCCGTGATACCATCACTACAATCAAGTCCTTAAACTTACTCATCATCTCCAAATGTTTCCTCCTGTCCTTTTTATTTTTTTAATTTAACTTCCTTTTTTAAAATACTTTTTTTCTTTTGAGGTGGGACGACAACATAAATCTACCCTCCTAGTAAATTTTTAAGTCAACAATACAATATTGTTAACTGTAGGCCCATGTTGGGCAGTAGGTCTCCAAAACTTATTCATCTTGCATAAACTTCGTTGTTCACACTTCTATTGCCAAGAATTCCCTCTTCATCTTGAAATGACAAATCCCCACATATTTTTAAAAACTCAACAAAACATTGGCTTTCCCTGAAGAATTATCTGATTTATCCAAGTAAGACTATCTACACTTGTTGACTCTGCTAATCTCTAACTACCTTTACTATGGCACGTTTCAAATTGCCCTGCTATTCTTTTTTCACATGTAACTTACTATGATTTCTTGGAAAGCAGGGCCTTTATCTTATCAAGTATGCATGCTCAGTTCATTGTTCATACCTTCTACTAGAGTAATAATAATATAATATATCCATTCATTTATTGAAACTTTAGTTCCGGTTTTTGCACACCTACTATGTGTAAGGCATAGTGTTCGTCACTTGGGTGTAAAGATATGAATAGGGGTCATGTCCTAAGACACCCACACTTACTTCCATCATAATTCCATGTGTGTTATTCTGTGATCAAGATGAGTATATGGTGCTACGGAATGTCTAAGTGTTTGTCTAACACAACATGTGGTTTAAGAGATGTATTCCCTTGAGAAGAGCTGCTTCAACAGAACCTAACAATGTGAGTATAAAGAAGCCAGATCAAGGTAACTCCCAACATGGAGATGATGTATTTATTACCTAAATGAATGTATTGAATGAGTGAATGAAATAGTTGAAAATAAAGCAGAAATGTGATGCTATAGGTTAATCCCAGACCCTTTACATTTTATTTGGAGACAAAGAAGGTCTGAGAGAAAGTGATTGTAATTATGTAATTTTGCCAGTTTATACATGTCTGCTTACATATTTCTCTCTCTGGGCACAATACACAGTCAAAGCAGCAGGTAGCTCTCTTCCTGAGGGATTTTCCTGAATCCTGGCTGACAGAACATCCTACACCCATAGGGGGGAGTTTGAAAGAAGAGAATCATTGACAATACTGAACAATACTATATAATTGGATGATATTTTATTATTTTATAATATTGAATAATTGATAATATTGTTTAAATTATCTCACAAACTATCCTAAAGATCACCTCTAAGATGTGACAGGATTGATGCACCCAGGGAAAGCAAAATAAAATCAAGGTCAATCTGCAGAAAAGAGTTCCCAACGTGAAGATACATAATGATTTAAAACATTTCCATCTCAATGACTAGGACACTTGTTTGTTTTAAGGAAATGGGGCATTTGAACATGAATCATATTTGTTATTGCCAAATGTGATTCTGAATATGATATTCCTGGATTAATTTTTTGAACTATAAGCAGCTTTAACCTTAATAATAAATAATATTTAAATTCATACAATACATTTACATGAGAATTTTTTGATTAGTACAAATTGCAATTATTGAATTTATTTAGTAATATATTTAATATCAGGTAGATTCTACACCAAAGACACATGGACAGGCTTGAATGATATAATATCGCATCTTGAGGGATGGCTTAAAAGACAGAGCTTTAAAGGAAATCCGATGAAGAGGAAGAATGTAGTTCCTGGAAGAGCAAAAAGGAATCTTTTTTTCTGATGGTGAATATTTCTGCAAGAATGTATAAAGGTGGGATGAAGAGATGGAAATATGAGGAATATTAATAAAATATTGAAATATTAAAAAAGAAACCTCAATGTCAATTCTTTTGATTCTAGTTAATGAGAATAAAATCTGTTTTCTGGAAGAAAACCAAATGGCCAAAGACAATTTGAATTATATCTACAAGTCATCAAAAATCTAGATCGTCAGCATCTGTTATGTCTTCGAGGCACAATGCATGCAAAGCAATAAATTTGCAAGCAATGAGATTGACACATTTTCAGCTTAAATGGGAATTTAAATCATCAATTTTTTTATCAGCTCATCCTATTAAATTGGTAGCCTCACTGTCCTGCCTGTAGTATATAAAGCATTTCAAAATTCAGGAATATCTCCTTAATTAAAAGTGTCCTTTCAATATCTCTAGGACAGTAAGAAAAATTATATCAATTAATTGGGATTTTGTTATGAGTTAAATAATTTCACCGTTGTTTTCATATGTGGTCTCCATCTTGTGATGCAGATGAAGAATTAATCCAAGATTGAGTTTTCTGCAACCTTTTTGAATCCCACAGCTCAGTCTATCAGCTCCTCATGTGTAATGAAACCTTGACCACGTGGATCCTGGGGAACAAACTCTCTTACTTTAACCTGAAGTCCAAGACCTTTAGGAAAATCATATAGTTCAGAATTTCATGCTGTGACACAGAGTTTCTTCTCTCATCCAGTGACACATGAGCTCCAGTGCTGTTTTTTTTTTATTTATATTTATTTATTTATATTTTATTGATGTTTTAATAGTTTTTAACATTGTGAAATTTTGGGTTGTACATTTTTGTTTGTCCATCACCATATATATGCCTCCCTTCACCCCTTGTGCCCACCACCATTGCCCCTGGTAACCAAAATACAGTTTTCTCTTTCCATCTGTTGGTTTATATTCCACATATGAGTGAGATCATACAGTGTTTGTCTGTCTATTTCTGGCTTACTTCACTTAACATAATACGCTCCAGGCCCATCCATGTTATTGCAAATGGGACGGTTTTGTCTTTTTTTATGGCTGAGAAGTATTCCATTGCCTATATATACCACGTTTTGGTCCAGTCGTCAGTCGAGGGACACTTAGGTTGCTTCCACTTCTTGGCTATGGTGAATAATGCTGCAATGAACATAGGGGTACATAAGCCCCTTTGGATTGTTGATTTCAGATGCGTTGGATAGATTCCCAGTAGTGGGATGGCTGGATCATAGGGCATCTCTATTTTTAATTCTTTAAGGAATCTCCATACCGTTTTCCATAGAGGCTGCACCAGTTTGCATTCCCACCAGCTGTGTATGAGGGTTCCTACTTCTCCATATCCTCTCCAACATTTGTTGTTTTTTGTCTTGGTGATTATAGCCATTCAAACGGGCGTGAGATGATATCTTAGTGTTGTTTTGATTTGCATTTCCCTCATGATTAGTGACATTAAACATCTTTTCATGTGCCTATTGGCCATCTGTATATCTTCTTTGGAGAAGTGTCTGTTCATTTCCTCTGCCCATTTTTTGAACAGGTTGTTTGTTTTTTGTTGTCCAGTTGTGTGAGTTCTTTATATTTTATGGAGATCAACCCCTTGTCAGATATATGTTTTGCAAATATTCTCTCCCAGCTGGTTGGTTGTCTCTTCATCTTGATTCTGGTTTTCTTTGTCTTGTAGAAGCTCGTTAATCTGATAAAGTCCCACATGTTTATTTTTTCTTTAGTTTCCCTAGTCTGGGTAGGCATGTCATCCGTAAAGATTCCTTTAAAACCAATGCCAAATTGTGTGTTGCCTATATTTTCTTCTATGAGTTTTATAGTTTCAGGTCTCACCTTCAGGTCTTTGATCCATTTTGAGTTAATTTTTGTGAATGGCGATAGCAGGTGGTCCACTTTCTTTCTTTTGCATGTGGCTCTCCAATTTACCCAATACCATTTATTGAAGAGACTTTCCTTTCTCCACTGTATGTTCTTAGTTCATTTGTCGAAAATTAGCTGTCCATATATGTGTGGTTTTTTCTGGGATTTCAATTCTGTTCCATTGATCTATGTGTCTGTTTTTGTACCTGTACCATGCTGTTTTGATTACTATTGCTTTGTAGTATGTTTTGAAGTCAGGGATTGTGATGCCTCCTGTTTTTTTTTTTTTTTTTCTTAGATTGCGTTAGCTATTCTGGGTCTTTTGCTGCCCCATATGAATTTTAGTATTCATTTTTCTATTTCAATGAAGAATGTCATTGGGATTCTGATTGGGATTGCATTGAATCTGTAGATTGCTTTAGGTAATATAGACATTTTAACTAGTTTTATTCTTCCAATCCACATGCATGGGACATCTTTCCATTTCTTTATGTCATCATGGATTTCTTTCAATAATGTGTTGTAGTTCTCATTACATAGGTCTTTCACCTCCTTGGTAAGATTTATACCTAGGTATTTTATTCTTTGTGATGCAATTGTAAATCGTATTATCTTTTTGAGCTCTCTTTCTGTTTGTTCGTTATTAGCTTACAGAAAGGCAACTGATTTTTGTATGTTGATTTTGTACCCTGCAACTTTCCTGTAGTTGTTGATTATTTCTAATAGTTTTCCAACGGATTCTTTAGGGTTTTCTACATATAAAATCATGTCATCTGCAAATAGTGAGAGTTTCACTTCGTTGTTAACTATTTGGATTCCTTTTATTCCTTTTTCTTGCCTAATTGCTCTGGCCAAACTCTCCAGTACTATGTTGAACAGGAGCGGTGAGAGTGGGCAGCCATGCCTCATTCCTGTTCTCAGAGGAATGGCTTTCAGTCTTTCCCCATTGAGTATGATGTTGGTTGTGGGTTTGTCATAAATAGCTTTTATTATGTTGAGGTTCGTTCTTTCTATTCCCATTTTGTTGAGAGTTTTTGTCATAAATGGATGTTGTATCTTGTCAAATGCCTTCTATGCATCTATTGAGATGACCATGTGGTTTTTATTCTTTGTTTTGTTGATGTGATGTATCTCGTTGATTGATTTGCAGATGTTGGACCATCCCTGCATCCCTGGTATAGATCCCACTTGATCATGGTGTATGATCTTTTTAATGTATTCCTGTATTCAGTGTGCCAATATTTTGTTGAGGATTTTTGCATCTATGTTCATCAGCAATATTGGCCTGCAATTTTCTTTCTTTGTATAGTCTTTGTCTGGCTTTGATATCAGGGTGATGTTGGCCTCGTAGAATGATTTAAGAAGTGTTCCATCTTCCTCTATTTTTTTGGAATAGTTTGAGAAGGATGGGCATTAAATCTTCTTTGACTGTTTGGCACAATTCACCAGAGAAGTCATCTGGTCCTGGACTTTTATTTTTTGGGAGGTTTTTGATGACTATTTCAATCTCTTTACTTGTGATTGGTCTATTCAGATTCTCCATTTCTTCTTGGTTTACTTTTGGGAGCTTGTATGAGTCTAAGAATTTATCCATTTCTTCTAGATGGTCCAATTTGTTGGCATATAATTTCTCATAGTATTCTCTTATAATCCTCTGTATTTCCATGGTATCCATTGTAATTTCTCCTCTTTCGTTTCTAATTTTATTTACTTGAGCCTTTTCCCTTGTTTTCTTAGTAAACCTGGCTAAGGGTTTGTTGATTATGTTTATCTTCTCAAAGAATCAACTCTTTGATTCATTAATACTTTCTACTGTTTTTTTGGTCTCAATTTCATTTATTTCTGCTCTGACTTTTATTATTTCTCTCCTGCTGACTTTGGGCTTTGTTTGTTCTTCTTTTTCTAGTTCTGTTAGGTGTAATTTAAGGTTGCTTATTTGGGCTTTCTCTTGTTTGTTAATGTTGGCTTGGATTACTATGAGTTTCCCACTTAGGACCGCTTTTGCTGCATCCTATATGGTTTGGTATGGCATATTTTCATTTTCGTTTGTTTCCAGGTAGTTTTTGATTTCTCCTTTAATTTCATCAATGATCCATTGGTTGTTCAGTACCATGTCGTTTAATCTCCACATTTTTGCCACTTTCTCAGTTTTTATTTTCATTGTTCATTTCCAGTTTCATAGCATTATGGTCTGAAAAGATGCTTGTTATGATTTTAAATTTCTTAAATTTATTGAGGCTTGCTTTGTTTCCCAAAATGTGGTCTATCCTTGAGAATGTTCCATGCACACTTGAGAAGAGTGTGCAGTCAGCTGTTTTTGGATGGAGTGCTCTGTATATGTCTAGGTCCATCTCATCCAGTTTTTCATTTGTCTACTATTTATTTCTTGACTTTTTGTCTGGATGATCTATCCATTGATGTAAGTGGGGTATTAAGATCCCCTATTATTATCGTGTTGTTGTTAATGTCTCCTTTTAAGTTTGTTAGTAGTTGCTTTATGTACCTTGGTGCTCCTAGGTCGGGTGCATATACTTTTATAAGTGATATGTCTTCTTGGTGGAGTGTCCCTTTTATCATTATATATTGCCCTTCTTTGTCTCTCTTAACCTGTTTTATCTTGAAGTCTACTTTGTCTGATATGAGTATGGCAGCACCTGCTTTCTTTTGTTTGCCATTAGCTTGAAGTATGGTCTTTCATCCTTTCACTCTGAGGATGTGCTTGTCTTTATAGCTGAGATGTGTTTCCTGGAGACAGCATATTATTGTGTCTTACTTTTTAATCCATCCTGCCACTGTATCTTTTGATTGGAGAGTTCAATCCATTTACATTTAGGGTAATTATTGATATATAAGGGCTTAATGTTGCTGTTTTGTCACTTATTTTCCGGTTCTTTTGCATTTCCTTTGTTTCTTCTCCCATTTGTTTCTGACTGCCATTTCAGTTTGGTTGTTCTGTCTTATGACTCTTCTAGTTTTCTCTTTGTTTATCATATGTGATTTTGTTTTGATTATTTGTTTAGTGGTTACTTTGAGGTTCGTGTAAAAAATCTTGTGTATGAGATAGTCCATTATCTGATGGCCTCCTATTTCCTTATATTAAGTCAATTCAATCATTTTCCTCTTCCCCTTCTAAGTCATTCTTGTTATACCTTATTTTATCTTGTGTTGTGGGTGTGTGTTTACAGTGATGAGGTTAAATTAATTTTTGGTGAATTCCTTCCTTTGATCTTTGATTTTGGTTTTTAAGTGGTTGCTAACCTATTCCTGTAAAGACCCACTATTTTTCTGAGTTTGTCTACGTATATTTCTCCTTGCTCCAAGCTTTGTATTACCTTTCTCTTCTTTTTTTCAGGCCTGAGGGCCTTCTTGAGTATTTCTTGTAGTGGGGGTCTCGTGGCCATGAACTCCCTTAGCTTTTGTTTATCTGGAAGAGTTATAATTTCTCCATCATATTTGAAGAATATTTTTGCTGGATAGAGTATTCTTGGCTAAAAGTTTTTGTCTTTCAGTATTTTGACTATATCATTCCAGTATCTCTTAGCCTGTAAAGTTTCTGTTGAGAAATCCGCTGAGAGCCTGATGGGAGTTCCTTTGTACGTTATTTTTTGTTCTTATCTAGCTGCCCTTAATACTGTTTCTTTGTCATTGACTTTGGCCAGGCTTACCACTAGGTGTCGTGGAGTGGGACTTTGCCTATTGATGTATTTAGGTGATCTTTTGGCTTTGCTTGCTTGTATTTCCTGCTCCTTCTCCAGATTTGGGAAATTCTCAGCTATTATTTCCTTGAATAGGCTCTCTGTTCCTCTTTCCCTCTCTTCTCCCTCAGGAATACCTATAATTCTTATGATACATTTACTAATAGAGTCAGATATTTCTCGGAGACTTTCTTCATTTCCTTTCAGTCTTAGTTCTTTCTCCTCTTGCATCTGGAGCATATCTGTATTCCTATCCTCTATAATGCTAATTCTTTCCTCCATATTTTCGGCTCTGTTCTTTAAAGATTCCAGATTCTCCTTTAACTCCTGCATTGTGTTCTTCATCTCCATCAGCACTGATTGGTTTTTGTTTATGATTTCAATCTCTTTTGTGAAGAAACTCCTAATCTCATTGAATTGTTTGTCTGTGTTGTCTTGTATTTCATTGAGTGTTTTTATGATAGCTATTTTGAAATCTCTGTCGTTTAGGATATGAATTTCTGTGTCATCATGGTTGGTTTCTGGGTGCTTGTCATTTTCCTTATGGTGTGGTGATTTTACTTATCTTTGAATTGTGGTTCTTGTATTGGCTTTGTTTTTCTTCATCCTGGAAAATCTGGTTGCAATTTCCACCATGCCACTGTGTGGGTGTAAAGGGCTGTGTAATCTGAGCCCACTGCATTCTGCCGTGGCTGTTCCCTGTGATCCACTGGTTGCTTGGTGTGGTCTGGTCTGCTGGGCTGCAGGGTCCAGTTTGCAGGGAGGGGGGGGCTCTCTCTTTTGCCCACTGGGTCCCTGGCATAGGAGGCTTCTCATTCACCCCTTGTTATCCAGTCTCTGGGGTGCTCAGATGTTGATGGTACCCCATAGCCGTTCTGAGTCCTCTGTGTGGGAGTTTCCCATTGGCTGAGAAAGCCCAAAGAGCTATGGTTTCCCAGCAGAGGGCCGCCCTTCCCCCCTCTCTAGGAGCCCCGAGGACCGGGATTGCTGATCTGATGGGGAGGGAGAGGAGATTTCCTTACCTCTCCCCACTTCCTCCCGGGGCCCAGCACTGTCGACTTTCAGAAGTGTGGCAGTGTGGATCTTTCTGATCTTGCTTTTCACTGTCTAGGATTCTGTTGTTGGTCTGTGACTGTTCCTTTAGTTGTATCTTATCGGGGGAGGAGTTTAGGGGAAAGCTCACTCCGCCATGATGCTGACATCACTCTCCAGTGTTGTTTTTAAATTGGGTGTTTTTTAGGCATGGGTGGAGCTGAAAGGGAGACTAATTTGGGAAATGAAATGGGCATGGAAATTGGAGGTAGAAAACCCAGATACGAACTGGTGGGGATACTCAGTTGCCCAACAATTAGATTTTTTCCCCTCTATATTACTCATCCTAGGAATAAGTTCAATTTAGGGAGTGTTTACTCTTCTGCATGCTTAAGGAAGAAGGCATCCTTGTCTGCCCTCAGAGAGCACATGGCGATTTGTTTAAACCATTCCTGAAGATTCCATGTCTAGGGAGTGCTGTAGGGCTAAACCTGAGCTGCACCCAGAGCAATGAGTTTTGCTTTAGGAGTTTCCTTGAACTCAAGAAGAGATAAGAAAGAAAGACATCTTGCTTCTTACTACCTTTGAACAAAATATTTTATTAAATGAGAGAGAAGAGATGAAAGCTCCTAGTAAAGAATATTCATGCATTAATTGATATAATTTATATGTAAATGTATAACTAATATTTATATAATACATAACTATATATATGGTTATATATACACATAAATAAATATATATTCACAATAAATGCGTGTATTTAGATCTGACATGACATTCACTTCCTTGTACCTGAAAGCAAGAGTTTCAAAACACATTATTCATAGATTTTGGATTTATGAAAGTCTAAGTTCCTCTAAGTAGAATTGATAAGGACTTGGGGAAATTAAAACATATTTCAAAGTATTGGGGTTCTCATCTGTAAAAAGGGGATCAAACTCCTTGCTTCCAAATGTCATTTTAAATTTCAATGAGGAAATATTTATTTAGCTATCATTAGCGTTTCTAGAAAAATGCAGGAAGTTCAAATAAATTGTCTTTCCCCAGACACATTTAAGATATCATGGGATAGGGCCAGAACTACAGTTTGCAAATCACTGAATTTTTAAATTCCCTTGGATGAATTTTCATTAAGTCTTCTCTTAAAAACTTACCTCTCACAGTGAAATTTTTTAATTGATTATTTCTAGTTAAAAGAGTTGACACTGTTGCTAATTAGATCCTACAATCATTAGAGATTTACTTGCAACCTGTAAGAAAGAACAACGATTAGTTATGCTCAAGTGACTGCTGATCTGTGACAATGTCACAATCACAATTCTATACCCAAATAAAATAACACTCTGATCCTAAAAAAACAATAATGGTAATCATATTTAAGGGAGAAGTTTCACCTGCTAAGGGAGAAACATGAGCTGGCCTGAATCCATTATGGACACCACTTCTGCTTTCATAAAAAGCATTTCATGGAGGGCTCAGGCCACCACATCCACAGCATAATAGATGTAGTAGCTGGATCCAGACATAGTCGTGTCTAATTTGTCCTTTGGCAGAGAATCCAGGGAGGCATTGAGCGGACACTCCAAAATTTTCCACATTCAGTACTTGCAAATGAGCAGTGGAAAATTTCAAGCCATAAGTTGGTAGAGAAAAAGTCTTCTGGGTACTTAGAGGGGCTAACTGTCCGTAGAGAGTGTTTAAATCCAGATATCTCAAAGTTCTGGTGTGCAACGGAAAGACATCCATGGTAAGTATCTAAAAAGTGGTGAAGTGGAAAAAAAGAAGCATTCCATTGTGGTGTAGTGATGTACACCTTCTAAGTGGTTAAGTAGAATTTTCCTGCAATGCTCACACTTATTAATATACTTGTGTCACCATACATGGTAAACATATTGGCTGATGAGCCTATGATTCTGGCCATGTTGGTCCAATCTTTTGAAGTGTACGTCCTCTTGGTCACAGGTATCTTAGTCACAGGCAGGCACCGTTCATAGTCACCTCTCATCTAAGTTCCCAGAGGAACTGCTCACTTTTTATATCAACTGACACTAAGATTCCCACCCAAGTCCAGACAAAATGTATCAACAATGAAGCCCTTCTGAAGACTAAAGATATGTCCTTGGAAGCCATCTTATAGAGAGGAAAACTAGTCCTTACCTTTCAGTATAGGATCATAATCTCCATAGGTTGTCTGAATCAAAAGAGAAAAAATGTTCCATATTGAGTCTCTGGAAGCAAAATAAACAGAATTTCAGCAAAATTCATATGATCAGGTAGCTAAACTTATATTCTTGGTGCTAACACTGTGAATATGAAGCAATATTATCTGATGGTAGAAGTGATTGAGGGGGAGCTTGGCTTTGAAGCCAGACTGCCTGGGTTCAAATTCTGACTCTAATGTGACTAACTTAACCATATTGAGAAGGTTATATAACCTCTATCCATCTTAGTTTCTTTGTCTCTTAAGATTCCCATAATAATGGTACCTTTTCATTTATTTTGTTAGGATTAATTTTGTGACTAATTTGTAAAACAGTTGACGAATGTAAAATGCTTTTAAGTACATATTTACATACAAAATTTTACTAACTATAATATAAATAACTAAGGTGTGGTTATTTGAGAATATCTAGCTTCCATTCCTTTGAGAGAATTTGGGCAACCACATTTCCAGAAGCTACTGTGGTCTGCTTTAGCCAATGATGCTAGCCTCTGGCTACTTCATCTCTTCTCAGATTCACACACCAAAATAATGTGTCCACCATATCAAGAACTATCTGTGGTAAGTATTTTCCTATTAGGGTGACATGAAAACCTACTTTCTTCTTTTCCACTTGACTGGCCAAAGAATTTCACCAAGGAGGAAAACTTCTGTCCCTCCAGATCCATCCCCCCACCATGCTCATACCTGTGGTATTTGTAGAGCTCCAACAGCGTCCCTATCTGAGCAGAGAATGCTGGTGTGGTTACTGCAGTGACAGCCACAATCTTGATCTGTGCCTTGCAGGTGTAATTAGGGATCTTCCGGCCCCATCCTAATGATCACCTCATGGTGCTCTCCAACGCGCTGACTTCATTGTGGAAGGAATTGTAGACATGGAAACCCAGAGACAGGTTGGGGAGCAGCTGGGGACTCTTGTTGATCTCCTTGAAGGCAAAAACAAAGACCAGGACATAACGATAGTTTTTGTAGTTCGACCTGTATCAAAACAATAGTATTAGAAATAACGATCAAGTCATGCACTTCAGGAGTAACTCTTGTGGGAAAACAAGGAGGAAAAGCATGGCATTTTGACTCAAATAACTTGTTCATTCCAGAGCAATTACTGTCTATTCATGACTTTGGAATCCAAAGCACATGCACAGGTGTTCACAAAGCCTTGGAAGATCCAGCACTACTGCTCTGCACTCAAAAGACATAGACCAATGTCCTAAAATGAGTTACTTGGAAGGGTGCTTAAGGGGAAAAGACCAATTTACATATTTGTTTACAAGTCAAGCACTACTTCATGCAGTGACAACAACATGAGGTTCTTCATGGCCAAGTGCTGGTATAATAGGATGAAGAAAAAGTTCACGATCCATACAAAGAAACTAGGTAGGACAGGGATGTGCAGAAGGAAAGCTTGGAGGAAGGGCAAGTCGAAAATAGAATGGTGTCATCAAAACTTTTGCAATATGCCTTTCTAAAACTGTCTGCCTCACAGACTTAGGAAACACATACTACCAGAAGCAGGGAAACTGCATCATAATAAATAAGGAAATAGTCTTAGGGAGAAAACAAAGAGAAAGGCAATTTATGACTCTATGGTTTTCTAAAAGAGTAAAAACAATTCAGAGTCCAAGGAGCAGTGTAAACTTGCAGCTTTTCATCTATTTCTTTACAGATTAGAAAACCATCATAGGCAGTGAGCTTTAGAGCTTATCTTTGGGTTGATTACGCTCTTGCACATCTAAGTTCAATCCAATGTTAATTTTCAAACAATTTAATTGAGAAAGTACAACACACAATTCCAGAAGATTGCACAATAGAACATAGGCTTTTGTTTCTCTAATATTAAAATATTTTCACTGGTGAATATAGCTTTAAAAAACAAAATGTTGGGATACTGTAATTCTGAATCACCCAGAGACACTCAGATTGGATTAAAAGAGGATTTGTATTCATTTCCTATTGCTACTCTGAGAATCTACCACAGATTTAGAGGCTTAAAACAACACAAATCTATTATCTTGTACTTTGGTAGGTCAGAAATCTAAAATGAGTCTCACTGGTGAAAATCAAGGTGTCAGCAGGACTGCATTACTCCTGGAGTCTCTAGGGAAGAGTCCTATTTCCTTGCACATTATGGCTTCTAAAGTCTGCCCACTTTCCTAGGTAATAGCCTCGTATCACTTCAATCTCTGTTTTCATTGTCATAACTCCTTCTCTGACTCTGACTTTCTTGACTTACCCTTTTATATGTAAGGACCCTTGTGATTATATTGGACCCATCCAGATAATTCAGAATTAACTCCTCATCTCAAAAACCTTGACTTTATCACATTTGCAAAGTCTCCTTTCTATGTTAGATAGCATATTCACAGATTTGAAGGATTAGGACTTGGTCACCTTTGGGGGCACATTCCACCTACCACAGGACCCAACTACATGTTTTCCAATACTTTCAGCAAAACATAGAAGAGATTAAAGTAGATAGAAATGATATTCCATTTAAATATGAACCAACACAAAACATGGGTATCCTTGTTAATATCTGATAAAATCAGAGTTCAAAGCAAAAACATGTGAAATATCAAAGGTGGTGACCATATGTCATGTGATGACCATATGTGGTGAAAGGAAGAACAGATCGAATGCTAACAGTCAATGTATATATCCCCCCAAAGTAAAATAAAGCTATTAGTTATAGACCCAAGTACATAAGTACACATATGTACAACCAGATTTGGAGATTTAACACATCCTCTGGTCAGATTAAAGACAATAAAAAATATGCAAAGTTATGGAAGAGTTAAGCTTAACAGATATTTACATAAAAATGTAAATAACACTAGTATATTATGAAGACCAAAGAATATAAATACATTTGACAATGCACTGGGCCATCAAGTAAGCCTTTGAACATTGAAATTATACACAGTGCATTCTCTGACCACAGTATCATTAGGCAAGCAATTAATAAAAGGACATTTATAAAATAATTTTATATATATATAATGTACTATATACATATTATATATATATATGATAAACACTTGATCTTTGATAAGTACTAGGGATCTAATGTACACTATGACTATAGTTAACAACACTGTATGATATGAAACATGTTAAGAGATAAAACCTGAGTTCTCATCACAAGGAAAAAAATATTCTTTTCATTTTTTGCTTTTTCTTTTTATTATATTTATATGAGATGATAGATGCCAACTAAACTTATTGTGGTCATCATTTTACCAAATATATAAGTCAAACCCCTATGCTGAACACCTTACATTTATACAGTGATGAACGTCAATTACATCTCATTAAAATTGGAAAAAAACACATCTTTTTCAGAGAATACTCCAAATTATTTTAGACCATAAAGGATACTGAGTAAATGCATTTTGAAGAAAAATGAATATCATCTCAATAAAAAGTTCGTTTTTGAATAATCTATATATTTTGATGAAACTTGTTCTTAGCATTAACTTCTAGCCAATATATGGTTTGCCCAAGAATTCTCTCCCCTCCCACATTATGGGTCAGGAGCAGGATGGCATGTGGGTCACTGCAGTGGGATCTTGGTGTTTTTGGCCTGCAACTTGTATCCTTTAGGCTTTCAGAAATTAATCACTAATGGAGATTATTTCAAGGTACGAGAAAATAAAAGATGCTTATTTCTGTCTTCTGTTTGGAAGGAAATATTCCAGAAGGGAAAAAGAAAGGAAGCCACAAATAATTATTAAAGGAAAAGAAAGGAGCTGATGATTCACAGTTTATGGGAGATTCTCAACACAGCTTTTATATTCAACTTTCATAACTGTCAGAGGGATTCACACACACACATGATCTTACAGGTAAAATGTGACATCTTTGCTTGGACGAATCACAAAGAAATTTCTGTTGCATTTCTGATTCCTGATTCAATGTATAGAAGGGGGAAAACCCACTGACCACCAAGTCCCCTTCCTTGTAGACACTGGGCCTTATGTAATCAAAGACGTCCAAATAACTCATCATGCACATGGAATGTGAAAATTTCCCAAGGAGGGGCAGAAGAAGCAGAAAGAACATCTCAGCTGACTCACCAGCTTGAGGCAAGGCCTCTAGTCAGTTGTGACTGGGGGAGCAGAGCTGGAAGGAGACCTGCAGTGTAGCCCTCTGCAGGGAAATTTTACTCCTGTGCAGGGTACACGTGTCTAAAAGTGCTCTGCCATTCAAGACCATGGAAAGAAGATCTGTTATTTATCAGAACTAGGAAATTTTCAAAAGCGATACATACTGGCTCAGATCTTCCCTCAATGTCACTGTGGATCAGAATTGCTTCTGGCCTCTTCTCTCTGTCACTCCCCCAGTCCAGGCCTAACTGGTCACTGGTCTCGGAAAGGAGCTCTGAGGTCCCCCGGCCCTGGGGCTCTACACCTGGCACTCTCTGCCCTGGTAAGGACAAAGGTGAAAAATCTTTTTGGGTAACATCTTCCACTGCAGGTGCCAGAGATGTCATCAGGGCTGGGGGTCATCAAGGCTCTGGGAACTACCCCATCCTGAGATGATTAGATTTTTCCTTTCCCAGGCAAACATTTTGTTTCTTGCAATTGACTGAGAGGTGTTGCATCCAGCAAAACACAGTATCAGAAAGAGCTGGTATTGCAATCAGCAAAAAGAGCCCAGCATGATTCCTGTGATACCCAAGGAGGAGGTCATTGACCATGTCTTGGGTAACCCTCAAGGGTACTTTACAGCCTATATCGCCAACCTCACCCTTAGGTCTATTTGACCATTGTCTGAAGAACTGTTCTCATGCCCAGTTCAGGGAATAGATATCCATTTTCCAGTTCATATCAGTTTGGCATGAGATAAAATCTAAAATCACATATATTTACACCTAACCTATTCCTTAGACCTACGTCCTATGCCAGGACTCCAGCACTTAGTTACTACATGTTCCAGTATCTTCCACTTAAAGTCAGTCTCTCCTAAACCCAAAGTCTCTCTCAACAGCTCTTTTGCCATTTCTCTGCTAATCTTCAAGGCAAACATTTGCAAGGATTATTAGTATTCAAATATTCCTCTTCCTCAATTCCCATTCTTTTCAACCCACTTCTATCAGGTCTGTCCAAGTTTGTCACTCAATCTGCTCTTCTCAAGGACATCAGCAGCTTCTATGAGGCCCAAATCAGTGGTCATTTTTTACCCTTATTTTACTTCACCACACAGCATCATTTGACCCGGCTGACTGCTCTATCCTTAGGACAATACTTTCTAAGTGTTTTCATTTTTCTAAGTTCTCCATATTGTTCCTACCTCATGTGTAACTCTCACCTGATCTCCTGTACTGTAGTCTCTTTATTTTATTCACCTTTAAATGCTTGATATTTTTTTACATGGATCCTGTGTTCGCTCCATTTAAGAGTATTTTTATTCCACCTCAAACAATGAATATATTTGCTATATTCTAAAGTTTTGTTCTTTTACCTTCTACTTTTAGATCTAAAATCCACTGTGAATTGATTTTTATGTACGTTGCGAAGTAGGAGTTAAGATTCATTTCTGAATAAAAACATCCAACTAGTGGAGCACTACTGATTAAAAAGACTGTCCTCTGTCTACTTCTCTGCAGTAGTGTCTTTCACATAAATCAGAGTTCCATATATCAGCATGTCTGTTTATGGACTCTATGCTCAGTTCCATATTTTGTATCACAATGCCAGGCAGTGTTAATTACTGTAGCTTTATGGTAAGTCTTGATATCTGGCAGTGTATATCTTCCAAAATACTTCTTCCTTAAAGAACACCTTGGAAATTCGTGATCCTCTTCATTTCCTTATAAATTTTATCATCAGATTATCAGTTTCTACCTATCATCCTGCCAAGATTTTGATTGAGATTATTTGGAATCTATAAATCAATCAGAGACAATGTCCTTAAATAAGTGATCCTAGCAATGCATGAGGTTGGTATTTCTCTCCATTTATTTATATTTTCTTTAATTTCTCAGAAGCATTTTGTACTTTTATTTGGAGAGGCCTTGCACATCTCTCATTAGATTTAATTCTATTTCACAGTAGTAAATGTTGTTGATCCAGCCCTTGTCATTGTATGACACATGTCTCTAATGTTCTTTATTCTGTAATTTCTATTTGCTTTTCTTTCTGCTTCAGTTTTGGGTATGTTTTATTTTCTGAAATTTTTAGCCTCTCATCTGCTATTAAATTAATAAATCAATATATATTGGCTCAGCGCTCCCCTCAAAGTCACTATGAATCAGAGTAGCATTTTATAAATGCTCCAAGTTTCTTTGAAAGCAACGTGTATTCTCTTACGTTTGGTTATAGAGTACAGGCCCAGTAACTCAAGCTAATTTTGTCTTTGGATATAGTATTACATTCATTTTTTTTAAATTTTTTGTTTATTGCAGTAACATTGGTTTATAACTTTGTAAAAATTTCAGGTGTACATAATTGTACTTCTATTTCTGCATGGACTACATCATGTTCACCGCCAAAATACTAATTACAACCCATCACCACACACATGTAGCGAATTATCCCTTTCACCCTCCTCCCTCCCCCCTTCCCCTCTGCTAACCACCAATCCAATCTCTGTCCCTATGTGTTTGTTTACTGTTGTTATTATCTACTACTTAATGAAGGAAATCATACGGTATTTGACCTTCTCCCTCTGACTTATTTCACTTTGCGTTATACCCTCAATGTCCATCCATGTTGTCACAAATGGCTGGATTTCGTCGTTTCTTATGGCTGAGTAGTATTCCATTGTGTATATATACCACAGCTTCTTTATACATTCGTCCCTTGATGGGAACTTAGGTTGCTTCCAAGTCTTGGCTATCGTGAATAAGGCTGCAATGAACACAGGGGTACCTTTGCAAATTGGTGTTTTCAAGTTTTTTGGATAAATACCCAACAGTGGAATAGCTGGATCATATGGTAGTTCTATCGTTGATGTTTTGAGGAATCTCCATACTGTTTTCCATAGTGGCTGCACCAGTTTGCACTCCCACCAGCAGTGTATGAGAGTTCCCTTCTCTCCACATCCTCTCCAACACATGTTGTTTCCTGTCTTGTTAATTATAGCCATTCTGATGGGCGTGAGGTGATATCTCAGTGTAGTTTTGATTTGCATTTCCCTGATAGTTAGTGATTTTGAACATCTTTTCATGAGTATTACATTCAGATTTTTCCCTCAAACTTATTTAGTGATAGAGGTGTATTGAAGTCTTCTACTACGGTTATAGATCAACAAATTCTTTTTTGTTATTCTGTCATTTTTTCTTTATATATTTGGATGTAATGTAAATAAGTACGTACAGGATTAGGTCTTTTCTTGTGAATTGTTCCTTTATATAATGCGGCCTTATTTTTTCATAGCAAAGTATTTCAGTACATTAATAAATGATCAAACATTTCTTCTGATAAGCCAGGCACTCTTCCAAATGCCTTATGAATATTAACTTAGGGAGTACTAAATATAAACTTAAGAAGTGTATACTAGTATCAGCCCCACTTTAGATATGAGAAAACTGGCATGTCACTTGCCTGAGCTCTCTGGCTAGCAAGTGGTAGAGCCCAGATTTGAGCCCAGTGTCTCTGAGTGGCATAAGTGGTGGACCATCATGGAGACAATGGTATATTTTCTTGATTCTTCTTTCAGGACTGTCACTCGCTCTTGTAGCTGCAGAAAGTCTTGTAAGGGCTCATCCTGCCAACCTCACCGGGAATTTCCTAAGGCCAAAGGAAAGTGCCACACCTAAGATTGTGACCACTCCCAATGGCAGCCCACTTCCAATGACTGATTCATGGGGGGAGGATACAAAGGCCCAATTATTTTGCCTCATCTGAGAAACCCCTGAAGGGCCACCTCAGTTCCAGTGCTTCCATTGGGATAAATTGTGGCCTCCATTTTTAACTTATCACAGTTCAATCTCTTCTGCTTAATCTCAGTTCTCTTCTTTAGAGATGGTTACCTCAAGTAAGTAACAAACATTTTATGCCAAAGTTTATTCATCTGTATAATGAGAACATTGAGAGTGCCTACTTCACAGACGTGTATTAAATATTCAATCAGCTACGATATGTAAAGCATTTATGAGACTCCCAGTATATAGGAAACATTATATATTACATCTTTTATTGTGAATTAATTTAAATCCATTGTAGGATCATACTGAGAAAATGAGCCACACACAAAAAAGAGTAAATATTGTATGATTCTATTTTTATGAGTTCCAAGAACAGTCAAAAAATAATCTGTGGTAAGAAAAATAATCAGAGCAGTGGTTGCATCTAACCTCAGATTGTGGAGAAGGGGTGAGGCAGGAGCAAGGATTGACCGAGAAGGGACATGGAGGAACTTTAAGGGGTGAGGAGAACGTTCTATATCTTGAAAGGAGTATAGGTTACATAGGTGTATGCATTTGTCAAAATGCATTAAGTTCTACACCTAAGATCTATGTATTGTGCTATAGTTAACATATACCTCAATTTAAATCAGATTTATTTCCCTAAGTGAAAGAAGCCAGAGACAAAAAGCCATTTATTGTATATTCCATAGTACGCCATTTGGGGAAAAGCAAAATTGTAGTGAAGGACAACAAATCAATGTTTCCTGGGGCAAAGAGTAAGAAAGGGGGATGACTTCAAAAAGGCAGCAGAAAGGAATTTGGTAGTGATGGAATTGTCCTATCAAGACTGTTCATGTGTGTATCATGTTCTATCATGACTATGTTGATGGATACACAACTCTATGCATTTGCCAAGACCCACAGAACTGTACACCTCAGAGTGGATATTACTGTAGGTTAAAAAAATTAATCCACCAGGTAGTGAAGGGAACATAAAATGGAAAAAAAGCTATAACAAATGAATCTAAATGTTGTGGAAAAGGAATAACACAACAACAATGAAGGCTATGAAAAAGAAACCAAATTTACTTTGGAAAACTATGTTTTACCAGATCCTGTAAGCCTGGATCAAAAGAAGTGACCAGAAATCATGTACTCTAGTTCATACATAATGTTTCTCAGAATGGTATGGGTTAGCAATTCTGAAATTAGTTTATGCATATACTAGATCTGAAAAACTAAGTAAATATATTGTAGATGATGAGAGCCAGTGTATCAAAGTCAAAGAAAGATGTTATAAACAAGGAAAGAGAGAAGGCTAGCTCTTATTCCACTCCTACTGAGGCGTTTGGTTGCAATAAGAGCTACCGTTATCAATTTCTGCTTTTCACGGATAGATGGGTAAAGAGAGAGAGAGAGATAATGTGTGTATGTAGAGGATTGTATAGATTCTTATTTTTCCAAGGTCTGTCAGCTCAGAAGACCTAGAAGAATGAGACTCCAGTAATAATGAGAATACATATCAACCACCCAGAAATTGGTTTCTAAGATACTATTCTAAAGAAAAAGGAAGAAACCAGGGCTCTCTGGAGGAATAGTGGATTCCAGGGCTACGCTAGAGGAAATACAACCTGATCCTGAAATATCACTGAAGGATATTCTAGTGGAAAATAAAGATTCACAAAAAGAAGCCCCTAAAATCTGCTTAAAAATCCCCCCTCAGCTCTTTGAATAGCACCTAACTTGTGCATGTGCAGGGAATGAATTTAGGAGACTAAGAAGAGAAAAGCCACTGAAAACTGAATATTGTGCAGAAATTTTGGAGATCACACATGCCAGGAGTTGAAGGTTGGCTTTTGGAGTCATCTGGAGTGGAATGACCTTGATAAAAAAAAAAAGTCCTGGCTTTCAATTATGACCCTAGAAATGTCACAGCCTGAGAGTCAGTGCCACACACTAAGAGTAAGCTCTACATCTCGGGAGTCAGTGCAAAACTGAAATAAATATGTCATTTTAGGTTCTCCTTCAGAGGCTCAGCATGATCCATTCGTACGAGAAACCTAATATTTAGAGGAAGGAAACATGATTAAGAGCTTCTACAAGGTATTGTTCACAAGATCCAGCACACAATAAAATATTAATAGACATGCAGAGCAGCATGAAAATGCTCTCAATTATGAACATATAAATCAGTAGAAGCAGACCCAGAGACAATCCAGATACCGGAGTTAGTAGACAAGGATTTCAAAATAACTATGAATGAAAGAAAGATGGACAATTGTAGAAAATGAAAGACAAACTAGACATCTTTAAAACAACCAAAGGAAAAGGACACGTTTCCTTCAAAAGAGCAATAAGAAGTCTGGTAACTTTTCAAAAGAAACTGTGGAAGCAAGAAGACATGAATGACATCTGACAGCTAAAGGGTTGAATGGGAGGGAAAAAAAACCTGCCAATTGAACATTCTTTGACTTAAGAAAAATATTCTTCAAAAATGCAGACAATTTAAAGATATTTTCCAAAGGGGGTTTAAAAAAACTAGCTAAAACAGTTAAACAACAGCAGAACTGAAATTCGAGAAACTCTAAAGAGAATTTCAGGCTGAAGGAAAACAATTACACCCAAAGACACATAATGTTAGGAATGATCATCGGCAGGAAACAAAATGTAAGTTTTTATAATGAATATTGACTTACTAAAACAATCCTGTATACTTTTACAACTTTTACGTAAGTCTAAACATTTTCAAAATAAAATGCGTTTAAAAACACGTTGAACTGATACCCGAAAACTAGCGATGATGGAATCCTCTCCAAGGGAATCCCCACTCCTCCTCCCAAGACTAGAGATTATGGAGTCTCAGCAAATGGTGCTCACAATCTGCATCCAACAGCAGATGTGACAGAAGCCCTAGCGAGACACCACCAGTTCCTTCCATTACTAGAGGCAACCGGAACTCAGATAACATCTGTCATCCACAAACACAAATGCTGGGGTCTGAGCAAGCAAGACCTCCATCTCCTCAAAACTAGAAATTATGAGACTCCAGCAAGAACCCCCTAGTAACTTCTAATTCTAGAAATGACAGCAGCCCCATAAGTCACACACTTACCTGCTCCTCAACACTAGAAAATGGGAAACCACAGCCCAGTGACCCACCCAGTCTATGCCAACAATACCGACAAGGGCAGACCCAGAAAGAGAGACTTCTGATCTCCCCCAACACTAGAAGAAAGGAGTTCTATAAAGACCCCTCCAGAGCCCCCTGACTAAAGATAAGTCGAATCTCATGCAATTATACCAATCCTCTCCCTGAATTATAGACAATGGCCCTCCATCCAGTGACCGCTCCATGTCACCCCAACACTTGAGAAGTGTGAGCCCCATACAAGCAGTTGTCCTCCAGCGTCCAAGCACCAGAGACAACAGGAACCGCACTCTCATACCTCCCAGTTATCCCCAACATCATGAGGACTCCATCAAATGATGGAAGCTTCAGCAAGTGATCTCCTATATTCCTGCAAGATTAGAGATGTAGGAAACCCCAAAATGCAACTTACAACCCCCATACACCAAGAAGAAGGGATCCCCAACAAATACCACACCATTTTAACCAACACAAAACCCAGCTTGCCTCTTTACTACTTAGACTAGATATGAGTATACCCAGCGAAGAGTAACCCAGTGTCCCCGCCCAGAAAAGAAATGACCAGAGTCTCCCTAGGCAACACACCAGGCTCTCCAATGTAAGTGTCAAACAGATCCTCAGAAAACTCCTTCTCTTCCCATTATCACAAAATAAGAGTCTATAGAAGCATCAGCAAGCAGCAGTCAACACAAATGAGAGGAGCCCACAATGCAAGACCCTCAAGTCCCTATCAACAGGAGACGACGGCCCCTGTGGTGATTCCTCCCTAATCTCAAAAACAAGGATCATTCTGAGCCCCAGCTGCCAGCTTGTCAGCGTCCTCTTGCTATGTATATGTCTCTGTCCCCAACTGTAGTGGAGAGATGGAGCCCCATCTAATATCCCCTGCCCTGGGGAATGTTGAGGACCCAGTCTCAGAATAAGGAACACAGCAGTTGTCCTTACAAGCCACCAAACACCCCCAAGCTCCCCTTCTACAGAAGGTGACAGGAGCCCAGGAAGCAGACTTTACCCCACCATTTCCTAATCCAGCAAACACCTCTTATCTGTTGCACATCCTGCTGACCATTAGAATATCCTTTACTGCTAAAAGAGTCACTAGGAGCCAAGGAAGGCTGGAGTTGGGGGAGAGGCTGAGAAGGATAGAGAGGGGAGAGGAGCAAGAGTAAAGGGAAAGATGAGAATTTCCACGTTGTCCGAAACACAGCAATGAACTCCAGAGGCCCCAAACAGCTCCAATCAAACCAGGTTCTCAGGGGTGAGCTGGAGCAGAAGAAAAGGAATTCTGGGCTGATGAGGATAGGTCGCCTGGAGGAAAGTTGGGTGTGTAGGCTAGCAGCCAAGATAGCCACCTATGCTACTTTGCACCTGTATTTAGGCCCTGTGCAGTCTCCTCTCACATCCGATTAACCATGAATTGTCATGAACCCAAATGATCAATACAGTGCTGCAGAAATGACAGTGTCTCACATCTGAGGCTACATCATAAAACACACTGAAGCTTCCTCCTTGGTCTCTTAGATTGCTCCCTCTCTAGGGGAAGCCATCCACCATGCCATGAGGATGCTCAAGTAGCCCTGTGGAGAGGTCCACGTGGAGAGGAACCAACTTGTCAGCACCAATTGCTCACCATTCAGTGAGCCACCTGGGAAGCTCTTCCAGCCTCAGTCAAATTTTGAACTTTAATGATTATGTATGCTAGCATGTTTAGGAGTTAAGTACACTGCTGTCTGCAACATACTTGAAAATGCATTAAACAGAGATGGATTCTTGGGTGATAAATGGATGGAGGTGGCAAAGTAAATATAGTAAATTGTAACTGATGGAATGTAGGTGTGGGCTGTCTTCATTAGGGCTGCCATAAGAAAGTACCACAGACCGGGTGGCTTAAACACCAGAAACTTTCTTTCTCATAATTCTGAAAGCTGGAAGTCCAAGATCAAGGTGCCTGCAGGATTGGTTTCTCCAAAGTCCTCTCTCGTTGTCTTCCAGATGACCATCCTCTTGCTGCCTCTTCACGTGGTCATCCCTCTGTGCATGCGTGCCCCTGGCGTCTCTTGGTCTATATGTCCTAATCTCCTCTTATAAGGACAGTGATCAGATTGGATTAGTGTCCACCGTAATGGCCCTATTTTATCTGCTACTTTCTTTTAAGTCACAGCATCCAAATAAATTCACAATAACAGGTACTAGGGATTAGCGGTTCAACACATGACTGTTGAGGGGACAGAGTTCTGTCCATAACTGGAGTGTTCAACTCTTTCAAATTATCTCCATGCCTGAACATTTTTCCTAATAAAGTGGGTGCAGGTGATGTTCTAAGTCAGGAAAGAAAAAATGAATTGTTAACAAAAAAATTATATTGGAACCCCCAGTTGTTCTGTGGAATAGGGATTATCATGGATTTAGTATAAATATTAAAGCTGTGAAAGTCCTAGAAAAAACCAAGGGATAAGTATTTTATATAGAATCTCAGAGAAAAGATGGTCTTTTAAAAGTATAACATAAAACAAGAAACGAAGTTAACATGTTTGATTTCCTTTAAAAAATCTGCATGGCAGTCGTTGCATGGCAGCACCGACTAGAGGCAAAGACAAAAAAAGGAAAAGAGGAGAATGTTGGCAACTCATCACAAAAATCTAATTTATTAACATTAAGGAACACTTACCAACCAAAAACGAACAAGAATCCGTTGGAGAAATGGACCAATTACGAAGAACACTTCACAGGAAACACAGAATGTTCTCAGTGTAAGAGATGATTCTCACCTTCACCCACCAAAGGAAAAATACGAAGTAAAACACCAAGATTCTTGTTTTTATTTATCAGATTAGGAACATTTACTGTTTGTTTAATATGTTGATCTATTAGGATGTAGAGAAAGTGGCACTCTCATACAACAGTGAAGAGAGGGTGAATTTGAACAACCTCCGCCCCCGGACACGAGGACCTTGACAGTCAGAGAGAGCCCAGCTGAGCCCAGGACTTGGTGGGAAAGAGCCGAACTGTGGCAGTGAACTCAGAGAAAGCCGAAACCAGACGGAGAGAGACGAACCCGAACCGCCGAGCCGAGGAGCAGCGGGGAGAGGCGGAGGGAGCCAAGGCGGGGAGAAAGAGCCGAAGAGAAATGGACAGAGCCGAAGATGTGAAGACACAGTGGAGGCCAGGCGGAAGGGCCCTTAGCCTGGTTGGAAGAGCCAAGCCCAGCCGAAAAGCGGCGAGAGGTGGCGGAGAGAGCCGAGCCCAGGGGCTGCTGGGAAGAGCTGAGAGGTCGTGGGCGGCGGAGAGAGGACAGGCTGGCGGCGCCGCAGAAGGAAGCGGAGGCGAGGATGGCGGAGAATGAAGGCGACCGCGCTGAATGGGAGCCCGGAGCCTCCCACGCGCCCGAGCTGCCCTGAGCGCCCCGCTGGAGGGTCGTCGACCCGGTCCCCGCTGCCCTCCTCCTCGTTCCTCCGGCCCCGCCGCTGCCCACGGCGCGGGGCAGTCTGGCCGGACAGCGGCGTGTCCTCCGCCCACGACGAGGACGCGCGTGTCCCCACGGCTGCATCTTCCGGACGTGATGGCTGCGTGGAGTCTGGCGCCGATGTCCGCTGCGGGGACTGACTCTGGGGGTGCAGAGTCTGACCGGCACTGAGCCCGCGGACCCAGCCCGTGGGGAAGGCCGCTGTGGGGGCAGTGACCACGCCGGCTGACCAAGGTCTGGGAAGAGGCCCCCATCCTAGAACGAGGCTGGAATGCGAACTGTGGGCCCCTCCTGACCATCTCCCCACTTCCAACACCAGCGCCAGGCTCTCATTCAGGGCTCTTGATTGTGTCCAGCAGAGGATTGTTAGAGTAATCGCTCACGGAGCCTGTGGGAGGACGGAGATGGGCTGGAGCCCCGCTGAGGCTGCTTCTATTAGCTGTTGTACAAATCCATCATCATCAGAGCGTTGCTCCCACCTCCTGGTTCAGAGTCTGTGTGGATGCTTCTGATCCACAGAACTGTTACCCTGGCTGCAGTGTGGAGGCTGCAAATGGACGTATCTGGCATTTTCTGCTTTTAAATCAGGAAGCTGGTGTTGTCTCCCCCCAGGATCACAAAGTGAGGGAAGCCAACAAACCTAGGATAGGGGTTCAGTGGCTGAGAAATCAAGAAGGATGACAGATGTCTACTAGGAGGCCCTGTACTTGAAGTTTTTTAAGAGGAATCACTGGAGACCACATGTGTCAGCAACCTTGGGAATTTCGACTCTAATTGTTTATGTTAAAGTTGCTGCAGCTGGAAAGCATGTATTGGACTTGGCAGTCTTCAGCGAGGTGGCCACTACTGGTCCCAACCTCTGCCTTTTAGAGCCCTTGCTAAAGGCTCCACCAGTGTTTACATTGAGGAGACCTGGTGCCTAAGCAGACCTGAGCTGACTGGATGGCAGTGAATACGAAGGGTGATAGGAGACATTGATGTTGGGCCACTGAACGTGAGAGTGGGACCAGCAAAAGGTGGACCAGAGCAACCCAAATATTATCATCTGATGAATGTATAAATACAATGTGATCCGTATCTCTGTACATTGTATGTTCTTCAGCCATAAAGATATGAAGGACACGTGCTACACCATGGATGCACCTTGAGGACCATCTGCTAATTGAAAGCATCTAGTCAAAGAAGACCACTTATTATATGATTCCATTTACATGGAATGTCAAATATGGGCAAATCTGTACAGACAGGAAGTAAATTTGTGGTTGTTTAAGGTTGGGGGTGGGAGAAGGAAGTGCATGAGTAATACTCAATTATTTCTATTTGGTTCTTTTTACAATTTCTATTTATTGATATTCTCTGTGAATTGATACATCATTCTCTTTATTTTCATTGGTCCTTTGTCCCTACTTTCCATTAGCCCTTTGAGCGTGTATAAGAGAGTTGTTTTAAAGTCTTTGTCTCATGAGTACAATGCCTGGGCGTCCTCAGGAAAATTTTATGTCAGTTTCCATTTTATTCGTATAGCCAGGCTATACTTTCCTCCAGCTTCATATCATTTGTAGTTTTGTAGTGGTAACTGGACGTTTTGTGTATTAGAATGTGGTCGTTGTGAGAATCAGATTCTTCTCTCTCTCCAGGTTTTGCTGTTGTGGCTTTTTATGAGCTGCAATCATCCTTTTGTTTAGTGACTTTTCAAACTATTTTTGCAAAGACTATGTTCTTTGATGTGTGTGGTCACTGAAATCTCTTTTCAGTTGTCTTAACAATCAGCAAGTGACCTGACAGAGATTTCTTTAAATGCAAGGATCCAAAAGAACACATTTTAACAAAAGAAAAACTTAAAATATCTCCAGTCTTTTTTTTGTGTGTGAGGAAGATCAGCCCTGAGCTAATATCCATTGCCAATCCTCCTCTTTTTTTTTTTTTTTTTTTTTGCTGAGGAAGACTGACCCTGGGCTAACATCCATGCCCATCTTCCTCTACTTTTTATGGGACACCATCACAGCATGGCTTGACAAGCGATGCATTGGTGTGCACCCGGGATCCGAACCTGCGAACCCTGAGCAGCCAAAGCAGAGCACGTGCACTTAACTGCTTGCGCCACTGGGCCAGCCCCAAAATATCTCAAGTCTTTGCAGCTGGACCCCCTGTAGCTCTTCCTTAGACTTTACCCCCTACCTGCATGGAACCAACAGATCTGCCAGAGATGCAAGCTCAGGTCTTCTCAGTTCTTCTCTGAGCACCCGTCCATCCTGGGCATGCACATTGCACTCCGGCTTCCCTGGTAGATGCAGTGGCTGTTCTAAGCCTTGATTCCCCAATAAACTTCCTACTCAGATGCCTCCTTTCCAGATTTTTATGTATCTCTCCTGCCCCAGCCATCATCCCTCACCCAGACATCTACCAGTAGCATAGACCTTTAAATCTTTCATCAGACAATGACACCACTTGGAAAGTCCCTCCTGCCTGAGGGGGAGAAATACCTGTCACCTTCTGCGCTGGTCCCTCAGGGACCCAAAAGACAGATCACTACCACCCAGTCACACAATCACCCTATTTGAAGAAGCATGTTAGTATTTGTCATCTGTCATGAGGGAGCCATGCAAGGAATCTTGGCTACCATCCTATCACATCCTCCGCTGTACCAGGGTATGGCAGCGGGTAGGCATTAACCAAAAACACCACAGTGCTTTCTTACCCAAATTCAGCTACGTTTTCCTTCATTAATCACTCCTCTGGATGTTGTAAGTTTTTTATTATAATTCAGAGTTCTGAAACACTTGATTCTGTCAGTTTTGTCCAACTGAACGGTTCCTTCAGTGGAGAGAATGATTCTGTGAGCACGTTAATTTGCCTTTGTTGTTAACGGAACTGGGGAAATGTTTTGATATGCCACTTTGTCCTTATTCTCCTTCATGTTTATTTTGTTTGGTGGTTGGTTCTCAAAAATTCTTCTTTCATTTCGTAGACTTTCTCTTCCATATGAATTTAAGAATCACCAACACGATTTCAAAAAAAGTTATTTTTAAGTTTATTATGTTGAATCAAGTACTTTTGAGGAAAACAACTCCTCCAATATTGTTATTGAAAACAACTCCTCTGATATTGTTACCATTCATATCTGCCTGAGCCAGCTCCCAACCTCAACTTGAGGGTAGAGTATGTAGTCGGTTGAATAACATCTCCCAAAGATTCAAGTTCACCCAGAACCTCAGAATATGACTTTATTTGCAAACAGGGTCTTTGCAGATGTGATTAAAGATCCTCAGATGAACTCATCCTGGATTTAAGGGGGCCCTCAATTCAATGACTGATGTCCTAATAAAAGGACAGGACACAGAGACATGGAGGGGAGAAGATCACGTGAAAAACGTAGGTATAGTTTGGAGAGCTGCTGCCACAAGACAGGGAAGCAGGTACCACAAGGAGCTGGAAGAAGTGAGGGAGGATTCTCTGCTGTTGATAAACTGAATCAATTGTAGGGCTCCCCTTTGTTCTCACTCAAACCATCAAATCCTAACAGTACCTTGTCTTAAAAATTCTGATTATCACGTGGCTTATCATATGGATGTCCTGAAGATCATGGACCATGCCCGATGTCATCATTTAAATTTCTCATGTCCGCAATTATCACATATGAACACCTTCGTTTTTCAATGTAACTCATTGAAATCATGGTCTACATCTAAGAATTCGTCAGGAATAAATTAAAGGTATGGGAAAGAAAACCCAACTAAAGTTAACTTAAAATAATTTAACAGAATATAAGAGGGAAGAAAATATGAAATGAGGGAAGAAATCAGCTCATGGTAACGAGACTTGAGGAGTGGATTGTGTCCAGGCACTGAGATGCAGCATACAAATGAGGAGACAGGTCTTTTCCTGACCATCCGCCAAACCCACCCCTACTCTGCTGTCCTCCCAGGTGGCCTCAGACCCTGTCAGTGGCTCCTACACTGTGACCTCTCTCAGCTCCACTCCCAAGAATTCCAGATCTGGCAGGTAAGAACCCCATGTATACCCAGCTCTACCTCCTCTTAGATAAAGGGTCCTGTGCCTGGATCCTATTGGACCAGAGAGGGCCATTTGACACCCCCTGTCCCAGGACATCAAAGGGTTTGTAATATGCAGATTAGCTCACACTGAGGAATTAGAACAGCCTAATCCTAGAGAGGAGTCAGCCCCACACCAAAGCTGTGGGCTCCAGGAGGGAGCCATCGTTGTGTCAATTCCAGAGGCCATTGTCAGGAGGCAGAAGGCACAGCTGTCCACCTCCACTCACTCTCTGCCCTTCTGTTTCTCAATCACTATGAACTTCTGAAATAGGCTTCCTTCCCCATGGCTGCTAAGACTGCTCTATCAAAGCTCTTCAAGAAAGTCCAGAAAATTCCAGATCCTTCCAAAACCACATCAGTCCTTTTCCATCCTGACCCAGTAAAAGAGTCCTACCATCTGACTTCTGTAACTTGACCCTTTTTACCACCAAATATTCTTCATCACATGTTTATTGAATAATTATGGTGTGACATACTCTGTGAGCAGGTGGACAAGTATCGTTGACTCAGGACCTAGTGTCAAGGTGAAGGCAGGGAGCCTGCTGCCAGGATTCACTCAGTGCAAAATGCTCGCAAACAATATTTTCTTTGTTAAGAATCTAAGGTGAACTCTATTTTAAAAAACCACCAAGGTTATTTTAGGTAACAGATAAGGCTGTAACAGGTAGACTAAGGGCTAGTTAAATTATATGAAAATGGCTTGTGTTTGAGTTAGCATTTGGCAAAGATAAGGGTACAACTTATGTTAGAATGAGATATAAAAGCAAGCTTAGTAAAGTAAGACTTTTATGGAATCAAATTAATTTAAGGTTAAACAACGTTAAAGCTCTTTACAATAGGTATCATCTTTTCCTGATTGCAAGTATTCTAAAAAAATATAGCTAAAAATACCTAATGATACCTTAGGCCAAATTGCCTTTAATATACAAGTGAATATGAATCATGGTAAGCAGAAATTGCAGTATACAAGGACAAGTAAAGATCTTCTTTCCTGTCACATGAAACCCGATCTTTCACCCACACAACTGTCGACTCTTCACATTTATGTCTCTCAAAAGAGTTTAATAAAGTACAATTATAAAATGACAAAGCATCACGGTCCAGAGCAAGAAGAGGGGTTGACATTAAATGAGGCAAGTGAAACTGGGGACTGTTCATGGGGAACCACTTCCCCAGGGCCACAATTCTTGGTTTCTTCAGCATGACCTTCTCCTATTTTCCATCAGGTCCCAGAACATCGTTCCTGGCTCCTTGCTCTCTCTGCCTCCCTGTCAAACCTGTCTGCCCTCAGGGCCTCAGTCAGTCTTTCCTTTGCTTTTTTCACTTTCTGACTCTGTCTCCAGATGTCTACATAAGTTACGGGCTGTCTGTAGAGTGGTTGGGGGAGACTGAGACCCACTCCTGGGATCACCTCTGCCCAGTCTGAAGATTGTGGCACTGGGGTTGAGGCTGGGGTTTAGAGACCCAGCACCAACACAGCCCAGGGATTCACCTGGACCACTGGTGCAATTACATTTAAGGTATTTGTGATATAGAAAGTACTTAAAAGTTCTCCTTCACTGCTGCAGGCCCGGAGTCCCTGCAGTCTCCTGTATGCACAGACTTACTGAGGGTTCTGCAAAGTCTCCTCCCGTTGACTGTACCTGACCTCATTGCCAGGGTGGAAAGTTATCCTTGTAACTGGTCTCTTGAAAATGCAGCTGGTGAGTCTTATAGGAAGTGCAGACCTTTCACGATGTCTCCACTTGTTCTTGGCTAAATGGTCCTGTCTTTTCTTCTCTGAAGTCTGGGACATCATATTTCCTTTGAGCTTCCTCTTTCAAAACAAAATGAAATGTGAAATCTGAATAAAATGGGGGATGCAGACTGCCAGCCATGGAGAAGGTTCTCACCTCATTTGGATCTTCCATCCTCCTGTATCCTGGAGAAATATCTCTCAAACTGCCCTGTGCATCACAATCATCTGGAGGGTTGTTAAAACACAGATTGTTGGACCTCCACCCAAGAATCCCTGAGGAGGTCTAAGAATTTGCACTACTCATTGTTCCCTGATGATGCTGATGCTGCTGGCACAGGCACCACACACTGAGAACTAGGTCCTAGGTCATCAAGATGATATGAGTCAAGGGCAGAGAGGACTATGAAAACTAGATGGTCGTGTGCCCAGAGCATAGTAATTTAGTGCCTCATCTCTAATGAAATCACGTTCCTCTCAGCAATTTAATGCTCACTTCACTTGCACACCTAAGTCCCATCTTCACTCAAATATTCTCCTGTTCATAAGTAAATAACTAACACATGCCATATTCCCATCACACAGTCCTATCCACTGTAAATAACCATTTTTCCTCCCCTGACTCTTCCTCTCTCCTCCTACTCCTCCCTTTTAATCTGGGCTACACCATCTGACTTAACATAATTGATGCTTCTTCGATGTCAATCCTGCTCTCACATTGGTTCCACTTCCACACCCTCTTCTAGGCCATCCCATCCATTTCCCTGGTTTCAAATACCAGTAATGAACTAGAAATGCCCGTAGAGTCAGCCCAGATCTGGCTTCAACCCTGAGACCCAAATACCCATCTGCCCACTCACAACATCAGTGATAACTCGATGACTCAGCTTGCAGTTAGCAGGTCCCAAGTTGAACAAACCAGTTCTCCAAATAATCACCCATATCTCAGGGCCCCTAATCTCACTTGTTGGTACTGATATCCTGTCTACACCTGAGTGTCATTCTGGACACCCAGCCACTCCACACTTGTACATCAATGAACCATCCGTCCTCCCTCCTGAATCCACCTAAAATTTCTCCACTTTTGAATAATTCTTGAGCAACTTTCAGATTTCCTACAAAATGCCATTTCCACAGAGTGGCATTTCCTGATCCAGCCGTCAAAATTAATGTCACATTGTCTCTGTTAATTTTTAAAATTTTTAATTGTACGTGTATTATCATCTATTTCTCTCATAGTGTTTTTCTCACTAAATTGGATACTCCATGAAGTGAAGACTAATGTGGACTGTAATGTTTTACACTGCCGTATTCACTCATTGCTGTGCCCTTAGAAGGTACTCAATATATTTATTGAAAGAAATTATTCAAACTTCAATAAATACTTTCTAAAATTTTCAAAAAAATTCAATCGACTGAAGTTATACAAGGATATAACCTGTTTTGTGGTATACTGCAATAAATTATCACTAAAATTACAAATCCTTTCTGTCTGTAATTCATTTTAAGACTATAGCCACAATAATCTATTTGAAATGTAAACATAATCAGTGCACTTTTCCTTTACAATCTCTCATTTCTGTCTTCAGATACTCTTTTTTTCTGTATGTGTGAGGAAGATCCGCCCTGAGCTAACATCTGCTAATCCTATCATTTTTTTTTTTTGCTGAGGAAGACTGGCCCTAGGCTAACATCCATGCCCACCTTCCTCTACTTCATATGAGGTGCCGCCACAGCGTGACTTGACAAGAGGTGCGTTGGTGCATCCAGGCATCCGAACCGGCGAACCCTGGGCTGCCTCAGCAGAGCGCACGCACTTTATCGCTTGCGCCATCAGGCCAGCCCCTCAGAGACTTTTTAACAGTGAATTCATAAATCTCGTTTTATCCCTGTTGTCCTGCCGTAATGATTAATACCATCCCTTTCATTCTCCAACATGTCCCAGTTGGGAGGGAAAGTTATTTGATCCTCCCATTTATAGAGCACCTATTATAAGCCAAGTTATGTACTAAAACCCATGATCCAGAATTTAACTTAAAAAGTCACTGCCCCTGTTTACTTTAATCTTGGTGAAAGGGATGAGTTAATAAAGAGACTAATGAATGTGTAATATATTGTTAGGTATAATTAGATCCTGTAATAAACAGTAAGGGTTATGCAGAGATACAGAGACAGAGAGAGGGATGGAGGAAGAACAGTAAGGAGGGATAAAGGGAAAGAAATTACCTACATTTATTTCATTTTTTTATTTATTTTGTGAGGAAGATCAGCCCTGAGCTAACATCCATGCCAATCCTCCTCTTTTTTTTGCTGAGGAAGACTTGCCCTGTGCTATCATCTGTGCCCATCTTCCTCAAATTTATATGGAATCCTGCCACAGCGTTGCCTGACAAGTGGTGCCTTAGTGCGTGCCCAGGATCTGAACCCAGCCTGCCAGCAGAGGAGCATACACACTTAACCGCTAAGGCATGGGGCCACCCACCTACAATTATTGATAATGAAGAGATTAGAGAAGGACTAACTGATGAGGTGATATTTGAGCACAGAAATGAATATTTTTTTGAAAAGACCAATCACATTGTGGGTAAAAAATTTTCCAGAGATGGGAACAATGTGAAAGGTGCAGGGTTGAATACTAATTCCACTTCCCAGTGATTTTGTTGGTTAAAAACAAAACAAAACAAATGTCTGGCCTATTAACCCAAGAAAGCTCCCTCTATAGAAAAGTATGATATCTTGAACATTACCTAACAAACATTAACACCTAAGAAACAACTTTCAGTAAAGTTTGTTCTTGTTTTAAGAGCTATGGCCTGCTCACTTAAAGAGGTTTCACAGAAGGACAAAGTGTAGAAATGGATATTCTTGCCGTCCATATGGATTCCACGCTCACCAGAATAGGCTGGCTTGGAAAACAGAATAATGCAGGTTCCTCCATGGCTGCAGAGTTGCCCTGCTGACCCCACTCCTGATGTGCAGACAGCCTGTGGATTTCTGAAAAATGCAGGGACTTCTGCCTCTGATTCCCCTTTAATGGAGGAAGGGAGTGGATAATCCAATCAGTGGATGATCCAGAGGAGAAATCTTGTCTCTTATCCATGGGATTTGAGAGATTCCTAAAGCTTTATACCCAAACACATAAATGTTGGATTATTGACACTGTCAGATACTGTTGGTAGATGAAAAAATTTAATACAATTGTGTGGGGAGGTGGTATTTGCAGTTTCTATCAATATTTTAATGTTTCCTTTTTCTTCCACTATGGATACCTTCTGTAAAATTAGAAATGGAAGTGTATATGTAGAAAATGTCCATACAACTTATGTTTTAATAGGAAAAAATAGAGACTGTGTAAACGTTTATCAATAAAAGAATGTCCAAAATTTTTTATTAACAAGTCTCTAGAACGTAGCACACAGCCATTAAAAAGAAATTAGTATTTGGTGCATTAACATCTCAGGTAATTTCCAGTAAACTTGTAATTATTTCAACCGTCTTGCTCTCTCCCTTCCCTTTGACCTGAATAATTAATGTTCCTTTACTCTCTTTACTTCACTGATGTTGATTTAACTCTTTTATTATTCCATTAATTCCTCTATAAACTTATTAGCTGAAATCATATAGAAATCTTTGTTTAATTGCACTAATGGTTAAATCCTGAATACTTAATAAAGTCTAATATGAATAATTACTTTTACCATCTCCCCCAAATGCTAATACCTTCAACACTTTCAATTCTATTTTTAACCTTCCTGACATTTGTATTACTGTTTTCATGAATTTTATTCTACATATATTTTAATCTCCATGAGTGATTTCTAGAATTACTTCACAAAATAAAATTCATTTATATTTATTTATAAATTATCCTTTCCTTTCCTCTTCAGTCCTTCCTGCATTCCTGGTTTTCAACCTGGGATCATATTCCTTCGGATGTGATAACTCACTGCAGTATTTTGTCTAATTCAAGGCTACTAACAATGAAAAGTTTCACTTTAAGTTTTTCTAGAACATTTTAATTTGGGGCACTCTTACTGCTGGGTGTAGAATTCTGGTTTGACATGAGATTTCCTTTAGCATTTTAAAAATGCTGCTCTATTGATGTCTATCTTATTTTCTTCATGGGTAGAAATCACCAATTGGTCTTTTTCTTGCTTATTTGGCCTCTCTAGTCCCTAAAATCCTTTACATTAACTTTGGATTTTAGACCATAGTTTATTTCATTAATACTTCCTGTATATGCACTCTGCTTAGGGAATCTTGAATTAATTGAACCTGTGGAGTGATGTCCTTCATCAACTGGGAACATGCTTGTGTATTTTCACCTCTGATATCAATTCCTCCCCACGTTCTCTCTACTCCCCTTTTAATCACACCCCATGTGTCTTCTAATTCTACCCTGAATTTTCCAATGTCATTGACCCTATGGTTTTCTTGAGAGATTTGCTCTTGTGCTGTCTTCCACTTTAGTAAACCAGCCTTTTGCTGGAATCAATTCCTTCTTAATTATTTAAATTCTTAATTTCAGTTCTAACATAAACACAATATATAACTTGAATTTTTTAAAAAAAGAGATAGCAGAGCAGTTTGACAATAAGGAGAAAATGATTTCCTTTTGATACAATAAAACTTAAATAGATAGGAGAAAATTATATGTTGGATCATATTAAGATATATGAGGAGCCAGCATTCATTAAAATTCACCTGTAAGACAAAGTGGGTGGAAAACCTGACTATTTTGTTCTTTGTACTGATGTGGACTACATTTTGAAATGATAATATTTAGATTTCTTTGGTTAAATAAAAATGTTATAAAATCCAGTTTCATCTGTTTGTATTTACTTCTTTAACATGTGTTCTGGAAAATTTAAATGGCATAGGTCACGTTGTGATGTCTCTGTTGGTCTTGGTTGGATAGAGCCATGATGTGATGGTTAACTTTAGCTGTCAACTTGGCTACACTCAGGGATGCCCAGATAGACTGTGAAGCATTATTTCTGGGTGTGCCTGTGAGCATGTTTCTGGAAGAGATTAGCATTTGATTCCATAGTCTACATAAACAAACCCACCCTCACTAGTGTGGGTGGGCATCATCTAATCTCTTGAGGGTTCGATAGAAAAAAAAGCAAAGAAAGGCTGAATCCACTATCTCCTCCTGACCTGGGATGTCCATCGTTTCCTGCCCGTGGACATCAGATGTCCTGGTTCTAAGGCGTTCAGACTTTGACAGAATTATATCATTGTTTTTGCTGGTTCTCCAGCTTGCAGATGGCAGATTGTGGAACTTCTCAACCTCCATAACCTTGTGAGCCAATTGCTACAATAAATCTCCACTTCTATATGTTTATATATATTCTATGGTTCTATTTCTCTAGAGAATCCTGACTAACACACATGGATAACAAAGTGCATATTAAGTGCACCTGGAGGAAATTTCCCAAGGCATAGGTGGCTCCCCCCACCCCCAGGAGGAAGCTATTCATCCCATCTAGGCAACAGGCATGAGCACGTGCACACACACACACAAACACACACACACACAAAGACAAGTAATTTGAAAATATGCTCAAGCTCAAACTCTCAGTCTCTGCATTATCGTTCATCACAGCAGTGATTTCTACATAACATGTTATACATCCTGTGCCATTTATGATCTCTTTCCTCTCACTAAGACTAAATCAAACAGGGGCAGTCAGTCTGTTTAGTTATTTTGTAGATTACGTGTTTTATACCAGAGCTTTGCATGTAGTACGTGCTTTACAAATAGAATGACCAAATAGTTTTCCCTCCAAACTGGAACATATCAGGTAATGAAAAGGGTAGTATTAATATTTATGATAAGACAACAGGAGAAATATGTGCTGAAGATAGAAATGGAGGATTTAAAAGTTAAGATGAACTGATCACTTTTGCATTTTAAACAGATCATTGTAACTAGAGTCTCGTGATTGGATTACCAGGAGAAAGGATTTGGAATCTTAAGCTACTCTTGCTAATTTATTGCAGTGTACCACTATAAAGGTGGTATATTTTCACAAGAGAAATTAAGTGGAGGGGCCGGCCCCGTGGCTTAGCAGTTAAGTGGGTGCTCTGCTGCTGGTGGCTGGGGTTCGGATCCTGGGTGCACACCAATGCACTACTTCTCTGGCCATGCTGAGGCCATGTCCCACATACAGCAACTAGAAGGATGTGCAACTATGACATACAACTCTCTGCTGGGGCTTTGGGGAAAAAAAGGAGGAGGACTGGCAATAGATGTCAGCTCAGAGCCAGTCTTCCTCAGCAAAAAGAGGAGGATTAGCATGGATGTTAGCTCAGGGCTGATCTTCCTTGGAAAAAAAAATAAGATTAGTTAAGTGGATGGATTTAAAATATTTCATGAAGCAAAGTTTTAGTGTTTGAATTTTATATGTATATAAATATGAAATATATATTGTGCACATAATATATGTGAGCCCTTTTTGTGTGCAAAGCCATATGTGGACACTATTGTGGGAAAATTTGGAAAATCCATATTAGTCTTGTCTTCATGGAATATCTAATTTAGTGAGAAAGAACCAAATCTTGAAAGAAATAGATAATAATGCACATATAACTAAAATAGAAAAAAAATCAACAAAGAGGAAAAATGGGGTTTTGTAATTTAGGTTATTAGAGCAAGAGAGTTCACTGTGTGGAAATGCTAATTTGTAGGAGACCTGAAAGGTGATTAGAAATAAATCAGAAGTGGATAACCTGTAGGTAGATTCAGAAGGGTGGATGGATGGTTCATTGATATGTGAGTGTGGGGTGGCAGGGTGTCCAGAGTGACATGCAGGGGTAGACAGGTTATTACCACAAATAAGTGAGTTTGGGGACACTGAGAGAGAAGCAAATTATTTGGGGAAGTGATTTGTTCAACTTGGGACCTGGCCATTGTGAGTTAAGTCATCACTGATGTGGTGAGTGGGCAGGTAGATAAATGGGTCTGGGGATCAGAGTTAAGTCTCTGTTGATTCTTTGGACATGTTTGGCTCATTAGTGGTATTTGAAGCCAGAGAAATGGATGGGGTTGCCCCAGAAGGAGGGTGCAGATGGGGAACAGTTGTCAGAGCAGTGCTGACTTCTGGGAAGCATCAGTCGTTGTGGGGTGGTCATAAAGAGAAGCCAGGAAGTTGCTCAGGAAGTTTAGACAGGGAAGAGCAGGACAGTGTAGGGTGGTGAATCCCAAGGACAAATGGTCTTTTAAAAGGACATTGGAGTCCGCAATGTCACGTGCTACTGCAGAGCGTGTCAGATCAATCATGAAAGGTCCCTAGTGGATTAGTGAGAGACATGGCTTGTGAGGTTAACAAGAGAAGCATCCGCAGAATCTGAGTAGGATTGGGTGGGCACTGTGGAAACAGAGGCATTGGGATATATGTGAACTTTTCACAATGGATCCCTGGCAGGAGGAGGAGAGGAAGGTTGTGGAGGGTGAGGACTATTAAGAATGCTGGATGAAAGATTGGTTTGTAGATGGTAGAGATTTGTGCATATTTGAAACTTGAGGGATGATTCCAGTAGGGAAGTTATGGAAAGCACAACAAATATTGAGGGCATAATGTCATTGAAATGGAAGGAAAAGATAAAAATCAGAGTGGTTTCAGCCAAGAAATCAATTTCTTTGCATATAACAACAGAAAAGGTGTGAGAAATGAATTTCTCATGAGGAATATTTGTAGATCTGATGACTAGAGAGTGAAATAGTTCTTGTCTTGGGGTTAACAATTTATCTGTGAAATATGGAGGAGGTCGGAATATAGAGATTTATGGAACTCAAGAAATTGAAAGAATTGAGTAGAGCATTCAGGAAGCATTAGAATAATGCATACAAGTCCATTGGTTGCTGTTGATTCTTTGTTGGGATCCACAGACTTCTGGTGCATTCTCTGTTCAGTGCAAGTGTAAACATGGCATGGCAGGTATTTGAAATCATCTGAAGTGTGCAGAGTGGATATGATGGCAATAAAGAATCTGGGAGTATGGTCAGTGGATGATTGAAATGATGGACTGTGGAAACTGAGCTTAATAGACAGGAGTATGAGAAGAAAAGAAAGAGAGACTTGTGAAGATATACCTGCTGGAGTAATCTAGTTTATTAAAGAATGATTATTTAGAGTGGAGTTCTTTGTGTAAAAACTGGAAATGTGGAAATTTGTGTTGGGAATATGGTGTTTCTGAATTACTGATTTGCGAGCAGGAGAATTTTGGGTGAAGATAGGATCGGGGTGTGGAAGTGAATGATTAGGGATGGAATAGTGAATAATGTCATTAGAGATGAGGCACTAAAAGGAGCTATGGAGTCCTTGGAACTCGTGTGTCACAATAACAATGGGCTGTGGGGCACCAGCATGTGTGTATTTGACCATGACAGAGAGAGGAGGAGAGGAACGAACTGAAGCAAGATGGCGGATGGCAGCTGGTCTGGATTTGACACTGCATAATGAGCTTTCTGTCCTTGTCTCACATCAGCTTGATGGTGTCACTGAATCCTGTTCTCCACGTGTGGTCCCTGTACCAGCAGCATCAACATCACCTCTTAGAAATGAAAATTCTCCATTCCTTCCCCAGACCTACTAGGGTTGAGGTCCAGCAATCTGAGTTTTAAAAACCCTCCAATGATTGTGATGCACAGTGGGATTTGAGACACGTCTCCAGGGATAGAAGGAAGGTGGAATATCCACGTGAGCTGAGAACGTTCTCCGTGGATGGTAGTCTTCATCCTCCATTTTGTTCAAATTTCACATTTTATTTTGTTTTGAAAATGAAAGATCAAATGATATGCCCCGACTTCATAGTGGAAACGGTAAGACCATGAAACTAAACACAATCAGAAAACTGAAGATTTATGCACCCTGAAGCCTAAGGAGCTGCATATTTTAGAGGACAGTTACTGGAATAACTTCTCATCCTGGCGATGAGGTCAGGTGCAGTCAGTGGGAGCAGACTCTGGAGAAGCCCCAGCAAGTCTGTGGATACAGCAGACTGCTGGGACTCCAGACCTGCAGCAGTGAAGGAGAACTCTTAAGTTCTTTGGAGTCGCAAATACCTTCGAAACAGTCACACAGGCTGGTCCATGTGAATCCCTGGACCATGCAGGATCCGAGGGATCTGCACACCAGCCCTGATCCCACCCCGGCCCACTGTCCATATTGGGCAGAGATGAGTCCAGGAATGGGTCTGGATCGTTCACAGACCCTCTGCAGGCAACAGGCATCTTCTAGAGATATCAGGAGACAGACACAGAAAGTGAAGAAAAGCATGGGAGACACTGTGGTCTCGAGGACAGACGAGAGTGCCGGGTAGGCAGACAGAGCAAGGAGCCAAGAAAGGCATCCTGAAAACACAGTGAGGAGAGCAGCTTCAGTGCTGAAGAAAAGGTGAGTGGTGCCATTGAGAAATTCCCCATGAGACAGGCTTGACTCTCACAGCATCTCTTTGTAACGTCCATCATGATCTTGACCTTTCATGGTAAACCTCAATATTTATTTATTTGAGTATACTTGGTGAGTTTTCTCCTTTTTATATTAAAATTGATAGGATAATTGAAGCTGAGGAATTAGTGTTTTGAACTTACATTTGTTTTTCTAGAACTTACACTCAATGAAGAGATGATACCTACTTAAATGATATTTGTCTTTTAATGTATGTTAAATCCGATTCCATACATTTTTATTGTGATTTTGCTTTTTTTTTTGTTTTTGCTGAAAATCATTTAAGTTGTTATCAGCTCCTTGTGGCAAAGTTCTGCGAGCACCGATCTACTTTCACATTTTTCCTTGAAAAACATACTTTCACATCCAACCCATAATAGTTTCATGATTTTCTCTAATAAGAAAATTTCAACTTAATAAATAAAAAGAAAAGCATCTCTTATGTATGAATAAAGTTAGTGAACTTTACAGAGAAAAGAGCATATTTGCACAATCCCAATAAAGGAAACAGAAGAACTGAACGATGATTAAGTCTCATTCAAGCTTATCTTTGAAAGCCAGTAAAACCAGGCTGTCTTTTCAAGGATGTGTGTAGAGCTGTCAGCCTTAGAAGATAGAAATAGTGGCCTCCTCTGGAGCAAAGGGCAGGCTTGCTTACTGCCCAGTATATTAAAAATAAAAACCCCCCAGGGCAAAGGTTAGCAGACATCCTGCACGTTATCAAAGATTTGAGTTACTTAGGCTCTGAGATCTTGCAACCCTCTGCATGTCACCTGGCCCACTGTGTATCACCCTGTAGGAAGTGAGATTTAGTGAACCGGTGCAAATGCTGATATTCTGGCCACTGCTATTGTTGTGTCATTAAGTCCTTTGTCTCTGACGCATGGGACTCGTGACTTTTGCCGGCATCTGCAAGACCATTGTAGGCAAACTTATTGATTTGCAGGTAAGGTAAAACATCAAACCTTTCACAGTTCCTGACAAGCCCTTAAAATAACTAGTAGTCTTAGGAACAGAGAGCTATCCAGAACAATATGCATGGATGGGCTTCATAGAAGACTTCATGCAACCAAAACTTTAATAAGTCTCTCTGATCTCTTTTATTTCTACCCCAAGTAGAAGGAGAGGCACCAAGCTATTACAGACCTAGGGCTTGTGCAAGCCACCTGGAGACCTAGTGACCAGAAACTTCCCATGGGGTGCAAAGACAGATGGGCATATTTCCAAAATGGACCCATGTGCCTCCCGGTCATCAAAAAGACCGTGCATTATCTTAGCTTATGAGGACTTGAGTCATTAAAATCTTGTGATGGGCCAAAGATACACTAATAAGTGGAGTAAGGCACATGGCAGTTGTAAGCAGATTAACACACTTGGTGCATATCAAACTCTGAACTAACTTTAGTGTTCTAATCAATTAAAAGGCACAACAAATTTAATTAGGTAGATTAAATGATATTTAATGGTATCCCTGATTATTACTCTGCAATAATGAACACGAAGCTCATGTAAATAACTATAATTGGTTTTACTTTAAAACATGATAGTCAGGACTGTTTGAGATAAGCTGGAGAGAAGGAAGGGGAGAAATAGACAAAAGTTAGCTGCTCTGAAGCCACTGTCAAGACCTCTGGATCTACATGTAACCCAGGAGATCGAGGCAGATGGCTATGCCCCTATATAATCCTGCACTGTGGTTCTCAGGGATGTTACGGAGCTGAAGCAGCTTCCTGAATCGTGTTTACATATCCATGTGTACAATACCCCTGACCATGGGGATGAGCCACCATTCAATGATCCCTTACACCCCTCTAATTAACAATTAGATTTCAGAATCATTGTATCATTACATGATAATTTATTCCTCAAACCTGTAGGATGCCGAGCTAAAACAAAATCAAATATCAATGGCTTCTTTTCTTTGAAAGACCAAGATGTTCTTTCACACTTGGAATCCTGATTATAGGATAAATCCATCAAATCAATGGAAACAACTTAAGAAATGGACAGAGGGATATTTCATTCGTATATATACATTTTGCATTTTTGCAATAATAGAGTTACATTTAAAAAGATTAGAACTTTTTGAAATTTCATAGCTATTAAAGACATTGTTCTGCATGTACTCCCTCTGGTTTACCAAATCAAACTCACTCTTTAATGGGCATTTCTAGCATTCAGTGCTAGTAACAACAGTTTTTTTAAATTCTTATTTTTCCCAGGTCAAAGAACAAGGGCAGAGGTCATAGAGAGGTCAAATCTAATCTAACTAGGGATGTGGCAGCCTTAACTATGGATGTTCAAGCCAGACATTGTCAGCAGAACCACATCTCTTCATCCATAGGTGAGTTTTTACTAGTAATCACAGAGACTTGAGGATATCAAAGGAAACTCTTCATTAAGAACCAAAGTTATAGATTCCTATCTTGGGTTCATTACTTTGAATTTTTGACCCAAATCGTATATATCGATTGGACCATGTTCAATTCTATGATCTTTAGATGATGCAGCCTACAGCTGAAGAGAAACAGATACAACACCAACATCTTATCCTCTCTGAAGCCCAACTGAGAGCCCCTGGAGTTAGAACTTTTCAAGACAAGAAAAAGTCATCCTTCTTCTGAACAAAGACTGTAGAGGCTATACAAACATTCAACTTCATGTATTTTGCTTTTTATTTTTGTTTTGTGAGGAAGATCTGCCCTGAGCTAACATATGACAATCCTTCTCTTTTTGCTGAGGAAGACTGGCCGTGGTCTAACATCCATGCCCATCTTCCTCCACTTTACATGGGACGCCGCCACAGCATGGCTTGACAAGCAGTGCGTCGGTGAGTGCCCGGGATCCGAACCTGCGAACCTCAGGCCGCCGTGAACCCCAGGCCGCCGCAGCTGAGCATGCGCAATTAACCGCTTGCGCCACCAGGCCAGCCCAAACATTCAACTTTAAATTGTTAATGTGACTAGTTAGAATGTGATGCCGCAAGCATAATACCTTCTAAGTTTCATGATTTTTCTCCAGAATACTGAGATGGTTGACCTTGAAGTCAAGTTTCCCCATAAATGTATTTATTGAGATAAAATTAACTTCCCTATAAAATAATTCCCATAAAATTGTTACAAATATAGTCTCTGATTAAAAGGGAACAAAGCAAATTGAGCAGTTGAATAGCAGTGTAATAAATTCCATACAAGGATCTTACTGCAGCATTATGTATAATAGTGAAACTGGAAATAACCCCATTTCTATCAAAGAAGAAATAAACAGATCGTGGTATTCCTGTTCTTTGGAGTAGCTCCAAAACTTCTAAAAAGCTAAGTTAGAGTGACGTGCACTGATAAGGAGAGACGTCTATGATATATGTTTTGGGAAACAGCAAGTTGCAAAACGATGTAGTTATGTAATTTATGTTAAAAAAAACTTTATGTGTATTAATAAATTCATTGGAAATGTCCAGAAGAATAAGCTGCAACCTCTTAACAATAGTTCCTTCTGAGTAGGGGAGTGAGTTTGCAGGGAAGGGGATGGAAGGAGAATGTTTCACTTTACTCTACATAGATCTGTTTAATTTGACTTTTTTTTACAAAGTATGTAATTCTTTCATAATTAGAAAAATGAGTGATGTGACCGTTTGGTGCAGGGCAACAGTATTATGTTCACCAGTCTCTGTACTGTATGTTACTGCACAGCATGGACTGTAGGAGAAAGCCCAGAGGAGCAATGAAGACAAAAAGACATGACAAGTGCAAAAAGTCAGTGGAGTATTTCTACATAAGAAACCTTCCGGGCTAGTGATGGTCAGTATCTTCCACTGCTCCAGATCTCACCATGAACCTAGACCCTGCCCAGCGTAGGCCGGACGACCACGCCCTGCTACTCCACTCCCCACCCAGGGCCTGTTTGTGCAGGGTGACTGCCAACAATCAGACAATGGACTCAGGATGGGGCGGGTGCCTTTGGGAATCCTGGCAGAGAGGGACAAAATGGAACACCAGCTAAGTGCACACACCTGAGAGGCAGAGATCCAGGTGGAGGCTCAGAATGTACCAAGAAACTGTGTGAATTGAACGAAGCTACTCGACCTCTCTGAGCCTCAGTGTCCTCCTCTGTAAAATGGGGCTCACAGGCCTACTTCACAGAGCTGTTGGGGAAGATACATAAAAGTGCCTGTGACAGCCAGTGTCCACATTATTAACAAAGTCATATCTGACTTCAAAATAATCAATGAAAAGAATAATGTTAATGAGACCAAAGACAAGAGGCCCAGCTTCGTAACAGCCCCAGCAGCATGAGAATGAGTGGAGCTCCAGGTATCCAAGTAAGAAGGGCTCTTCACAGCTCCACTGGAGACGGTGAACACGGGCTACACCAGGATAAGTGGGTGTTGTATAGTGACTCGTTTAGAGATCGTGGGTCCCTAAAGACACTGAAATACAGTTACATACAGTGGCTCCTAGGAGACAACTACAAAGCAACCAATGCAACAGATAGGAATGGGAAGGGGCCGAGCAGAAGAGGGTCAGAGCCACAAAACCTGACGGAAGACACTGAAGCACAAGCGCCCAGCTATGTCAACAGCTGCTGTGGTTGCGCCAGGAGATCAAACGTCTGAGGCAGCCATTGTGGGGACTGCTGGGAGCACAGTGGTCACTGCGGCCACACCCCAACAGCAGTGCATTGGAGCACACAGACCCTGAGACTTTCCTCTCCATTAATCCCGGTTTCAAGATGATGAATATGGTCAAGTTACAATGTCTTTTTCCAACCTTTGTGGACGAGTGTCATCAGAACACCCTGAAGAGGGCACAGGCCAGAGTAGTATGGAACACTGGGGACTGGGGTGGCGGCGCTGCATCTGACTACATGGATTATCACCTGGGCCTATTGAACACGAGAGAAGAACCCAAGGATGTGGTCTAATGAGAATTCCCTGTCTTGTCACATTCAGAGACACTACAGTTTCTCATCCTTTCTCTACAAAAATGTTAAAGAATTCATGTGTCATTAATTCATAAAGAAGCAAGTTCTTGACAAAGTGACAGGGTCCAGTTTCCGTGACCAGGTTTTTCACTTGCTTTGATAATATCCCTCATTGAGGAATTGGAAAGATAACGTATCGGGGTGTGTAATATAAATAAGGACTTTTCTTCATGTAGATCGAAGCCCAGATTTTTAGGGATGACATAAATCATGAAAGCTGCTAACCATTCCTCCACAGGTTTCAATAAGACTTTTAACTTAATTTACTAATCTCAGGAAAAGAGAATTTGACAATTCAAGTTTTTTGTTTCTGCATTCAAGTGTACGGTACAGGCAAGAGAATGACCAGAAAAAAATTAACAGGCAGGTCTTGCTTGCATTTTATCTTTTGCAAATAAGCAGCATATTTTATGCTCTGTTCTTTTCACTACTCTAATCAATTTTTAAAGAATACCATACATCTGACTATCCCTAGGCATGTTTATCCTGGAACCTTGAAGGAATCCAAAGCAGAGATGTTAAAGCTGATGGGTTTCAAATGCTGCCCAAGTGCTCTCTACCTTGAACATCCCTCTCCCAAAGCTGGACCACCGTTCTCTTCCTGAGGGATCTGAGTTGCCACCCATGTCCCTAAGAGACTGGTCGGCCACTCAGGCCTGAGCTGAGATTAGGTGATCAACCTAAAGGGCAAAATGATTAAGCTATTCTCATCTTAAGGTTGCTGTTTCGGAGGCCTCTGCACTGGAATGGGTTGGTGAAAACTGCCTACTAGATACTTGCCTGGGAAATGGGATTTTATCCACCGCTCTTAGCGGATCCCGGGGAAACCAATGATTAACCTCACAGATACCTCAACTTCCACATCTGCAAAAAAGGCAAGCAACAGCCAATGTTACCACCCTGCAAAGCTCTTAAGTTGTGCTTGCAAGAGGGGCCACAAGGGCGAATGTCTCCCAAAAGCTGATGAAATGATAGTACTTTGGCTGGAGAAGGCAGAGAACAGCAGGCAAAGTGGAAAGTTTCTGGGATGTCAAGCCAGTTCCCATAAGCAGTTTAGAGAAGCACCTGGCCCTGGACTAGGTAGGAGGCTGTGGAAAGACCCACAGGCATGCAGGTAGGAGGAGGAATCAAGCAACGGAGGGAGGCGGTGGGGAAGAGGTGCGAGTACGGCTTCAATTTTGGACAAAAGTAGTTGCACGCTGCAGGCCCCAGCTGCCCATGCAGCCGCCACCCCTTCGTAACACCGTGGTCCCTCTCGTCCCATCACATCCCTCTGGAACTCAGTCCACACAGAGCAGGTGTAGGACCAGAGTCCTAAGTCAACGGCGGTTTGGCCCTCGGCCAAGCTCACACCGCCCTGCTCCTCCCCACAGGGCTAGGCATCATCCTGTGCCCAGAGCATCCTTTGAGTTGTAGTCCTGCAGCCATGCAGGCTGCCATCTGGGAGCGGTTAAGAGACAAAAGCTCCCAACATGCACAGCTAGGGGCCCCAACTCCCGCCTTGTCCCTCTGCCCCTGGGCCCCGACTTTCTGCTTCCATATCTCAAATGGAAATACCAGGTGCCTGGGATCCTGGAATTTGCCTTTTCAAGGCCACCTGTCCTACCATCCCCTCCATCCTTCTAGGCTGCCATGATCCTCCCTCTGGACCTCGTGGTCAGGGTCGCTGCAGGGACCCTCCCTTTGGACCCCGCCCACCTGAAGACACCATACCTTGGTCAGGCGCCTTAGAAGGACTGCCCCGAGCCGTGTCATTAAAAGGAGAAATCATCACAGTGGGCGTCCCCATTCCTGCATTATACAGACAGGAAAACCACGTGCACTGGTAAGTGACCCCTAAGCCACTTCAGGGGCCCACACGCACGCCCCTTCTCTGAGGCTGCACACAGGCTTGTTCACTGGACTTCCTTATCCCAGTCTGGACCTCTTGACCTCATTGACACAGGCAACAGCACTGAAACTTCCCGTTCATCCTTCCCACAATGTTGGCAAGTTCGTCGAGGAATGTAATATGCAATTTCTTGTCTACTATAGGGCTGGCTCCTGGGAACCAGTTTTAATATCCCTTTTTAAATATACCCTCAGAATCATAAAATAATGAAGCAAAATAAGTTTTTGCTGTGGGGGGTTATGGTGATAACTCTCTGAAGTCATTTTTCCATTTAGCTTCTATGATTGACTCCAAATACTACAGCACCACACGCTTCTCAGACTGGTGGATGCACAGCTCCACTTCTTTGCAGGGAGGACGCACAACAGAAGAATATCCATGGCCACACTTTCTGGAGCTTCAGTATTACTACAAGATTTGGAAGAAGCAAAGTTAGGTCATTTCCAAGGTAAGGAATTAAAAACTTAACACTAAGATGAGGTCGGAAAGTCATATGCCATTAATAATTGTCAGTAACCTGTTCCTGAAATGTCAGACTTTCTCTGAGAAAGAACTCTGAGATCCTATTTCCCATTGTTTTAAATAGGAAAAATTAGAAGTCATAGCAAATCTATTGAAAAACCCTACCAATTTCCTAAGTCACGTTATGGCACCTAGACATAAGTTATGAACATCATTGCTCCTCGTTTTCTTCCTCATTCAACCCAGTCCCACAAGTCTTGAGTTCATGCTGTGAACACGGCACTGTGCTAGGTGTTGAGGCCTTAGTGAGTATCATCGTGGGGGTGGGCCTTGCTGGAAAATGATTGCATCATAAAAACTCAAAGCCATGCCACTTGCCAAATTGAGGCAAAAATGGAAAGACCCACAGTGCCGCACAACGGTGAGGGCATTAATAGATACTCGGGAGTATGATAATCCATCTAATGGTGTCATGAGTGAACGTGTTCCACTTTAAAACAAAACACTGCTGTTAGTCTGAGATATTGAGTTAGTATCCTTGTGCATATATGCAGGATTTAAAATGTTTATTGATGTATAACATGTACAGAAATATATGGAGAAGTCATCTATGTAAACCTCAAAGAATTATTACAAAGTGAACACACTTGTGTGACTAAAAGCTAGCACCAGCTTCACTCAGGCACCAACAATCCCTTTCTCCCTCCTTCCTCCCCAATGATAACCAGTATCTTACCGGTGAACACTGTATATCAAGTTTGTCTTCCTACACAAGTGTTTTATTACAGAACAATTTAAACAATATAAAAATAAACAAAATAGCATAGTAGGCCTGTCACCCAGCTTCAACAACTACTAATCATCTGCCATTTTTGTTTCATCCACACTCCATCCCATTCCCACCTCACGTTATTACTCTTTTAGTCTTTTGTGTGTGGGGGTGGGGTAAGATGTATGCACACTGAAAGGCAGAAATATGAACAGTATAGTTTTGGCAAATAAACATGCCCATATAACCTTCACCCCTTTAAGAATAGGATATTTCCATCAACCCTAGAAAACTCCTTCCTGTTCCTTCCCAGGCAATTTTTTCCTACCCCTGAAGCAACCACTGTTCTGGTTTTTTCACCATAGGTTCATCTTGGCTGAAATCATCCCACGTGTATTGTTTTCTGTCCACCTTGCCTCCCTCGGCACGAGGATGGTGAGGCTCACACAGCATGTGTGTGTCAGTGTTTGTTCATCTGCACAGCTGAGGGCATTCTGCTCTGCGGATGCCCCGCAGTGGGCTCATCTTCCTCCTGGGGACGTGCAGGTCATCTTCTGCGAAAAATCTTGTATAAACGCTATTTGTATGCTGTTTAATTCCTTTATTAACATTTAAGTGACACACCTTTGCAGATTTTAGTGGTTGGTCCAGATTACAATATGCATCTTTAACATATCACAGTCTACCTGGACTTAATAGTGCACCAGTTTATTCAATGTAAAATATGGAAGTCTTGCTACAGAACAGTTGCATTTACCTCTGTCTGTCCTTTGTGCTATTGTTGTCATACAATTTACATCTACCCATGTTATAAATCCCACAATACAGTGTTATAATTTTTGCTTTAAATAGTCATAAGTCTTTTAAAGAATTTAAGAGAAAAAAGTTAATTATTTGGAGGGAGATGCTTTGAGGCTCTGCAAAGGTACTGTTTCTTCTTTAAGTTTCACCCACAGTTTTGGCATTCATCAGTCAGTCTTGCTCAGAGTAATTATTACTGTAGCATTCTAGTGGCGATTTTCTATTTCATGCTATCCAGCCGCATTTATTATTTGGAATTCTGTGAGGAAGATTCCCCCCCCCTTCCTTCTTCCTTTCTTTCTCTCTTTCTTTCATTCTTTTTTCCCCTTTTTTTCTTTCTTTCTTCCTTTCTTATTTAATCTTTTCTATATCAGTATAGACTCATGGATATTTATTTTATTCTCTGGGTAATAATCCAATGCTACTGTTATTTATTTTTTTGCTCACAGTTTTCTAGCTTGAGCCACTGGGATGTCTTTCAGATTGATTCCTTTTGACACATCTCATCATTTTCTGTGTTTTTTTTAAAGCACTTTCTTACTTTCTGGCACTACAAGATACTCCAGGCTCACCTTGTATTTTCCATCTCCAGCCTTAGAATCAGCCATTTCTCCAAGAAAATCTGGTTCTTTTTATTGGAAAATGATATTTAGAAACTAAGATCAGGGAGCTAGGTATGCTCATTGATACTCGAGTGTCATTGCTTCTAGACTCTCTCAGCAGAGCTTGGAAATGTATGTATGAATATAAAATCAGGTATACACATCTATCTATAGATCTTTCAATCTATCTAGCAATCTATCTTTCTATTTGGATAGATATATTAAAAGAGACATGGATTCATACTGATACTTCCAACTCCAATCCAGCACCACAAAATTTATTCTAGACTTTTTCTTTTGTTTATTCGTCACTTCTTTCACCAACAGTGAGAAACTTAACTCCAGATATTTGCAATATTTACTAATGTGTCAACTAGTTTCAGAATTACTAATCCATACCCTTATGAAAACAAATTTACCACTAGAGTACAGTGTTTGTGTCCAGTACTTTAATTCTACAGTATCCCATCAAAACACTGTCTTCCAAAGTTACTTAGGTTAGGACCTTCCATCCGCAGCCCTTCAGCATGGTTATGTCACATACTTGTAATACAGTGAGATTCATTTGTCACTGCATTCCATCTGAGTTCCTCAGCATCCTGATGGATTTGTAAAATTTGTAGAGTAAAATTCACTGTTTGTGATGTACAGTTTTACGTGTTTTGACAAATTTATGGTCGTGTATCCACCTCCACAGTACCATACCGAGCTGTTTTTTTCACCCCCAAAATTCTTTCATACTGTCTCTTTGTAGTCAACCCCTTCCCCCACTCCATCTCTTGGCAACCACTGATCATTTTCCATCCCTTTAAATCTGACTTTTCTAGACAGTCATGTAAATGGAATCATAGTACATAGCCTTTTGAATCTGGCCTCCTTCACTTACAGAAATGCATCCAAGATTCATCCATCTTGTTGTGTGAATCAAGAGTTTATCCTTTTTACTGCCAAGTAGTATTCTAATGTCCCAGTGCACCACATCTCTTTCTCCATTCACCTGATGAAGGACATTTAGTTTATTTCCAGGTTTTGACAATTATGAATAAAATGGCTATCAATATTCACACAAAGATTTTTGTTTAAACATTAGTTTTCAATTTGCTTCAGTAAATCCCTAGGAGTGGGATATCTGAGTCACATAATAAGTGCAGGTTTAACTTTATAAGAACCTGCTAAACTGTTTTCCGAATGCAACTACATGTTGCATTCCCAGTTCTAGTTGTTTCTAGTCCTCACCAGCACTTGGTATTTGCAATTTTATTGCTATTTTGAATTTTATTTTTTATTTTAGCCAACTAATAGGTGCCTGGTATCTTATTGAGGCTTCTGCTTCCTTTTTGAAAGTGAGTTCTGCTAAATATAGAATCCTGTGTTGACTTTTGGGTTTTCTTTCTGCACATGAAAGATGTCATTTTGTTGTTGATTTGTCTCTTTTGTTTTTGATAATATATCATTCATCATTCACATTATTTCTCCCTGTATGTAATGTCTTCCCCAGTATTTCCTTGACTGCTTTCAAGTTTTTCTTTTTATCTTTGGATTTTAGCAGCTTGACTATCATGTGCCTATGTATGGTTTTATTTTGTATTTTATTTTGTGAGGTTGCTGACTTTCTTCGATCTAAAATTTTAGATTTTCCACCAAATTTTGGAAGTTTTATGCTATTACTTGTTGATTTGCCTTTCTGCCTCATTTAATTTTTCTGTCTCTCCCCTCTCTGCTGGGGACTCAATCATCTCACAGGTAAGGCTCTCTTCATTTTTCTTCAAAATTTTTAAATTCTTTTCTTCAGGTTGGATAATTTCTATTGCTCTATCTTCATGTTTCTTCTACTATTTCTAATCTACTGGTAAATTCAAAAGTATTTTTTTATTTCATATTCCTATTTGGTTCTTTTTTGTAATTTCCATTTCTATGCTGAGTTTCAACATGTGTTCATTCATTATGAGAATATTGTTATTTACCACCATGATCATCTTTATAATCGTTGATTTCTTATCCTTGTCTGCTAATTGCAACACGTTTGGGATAGTTTCTAGTGCCTGCTTTGGGTCATATACGGATTACATTTTCCTATTTCTTCAAATCTCATGATTTTTTAAATTGTGTACTGGAAACCATGAGTCATAGTTATAGAGACTCTGGATTCTATTGTATTCCTTTGAAGAGTGTTGTTATTTTTCTAGTAGGGAGTTAACTTGGCTGGACTGAAATTCCAATCTTCTCTCCTTTACAGTGGGCATAGTTGAAATACTCATTCAGTTCTTTCATCTTCCAACTGCTGTTTTTACACTAGGCCATCTGGGGCCTACCCTGCATGTATGTTGTTCAAACATCTGCAAATTTGATGTCTGTATGCGAGAGACTTACACACATATTTTGAGATGTTTCCTCTTTATGGTTCCCTCCCTTCCAGAATTTCTCCCCTAACTTTCCAGCTACTCTTCCAGCCCCAAAATACATCCTCTAACATTACAAGTAAGACTGTAGTTTTTCCCCTGTCTGGGCCACGTACAGATTTTGGAATGCTTTGAGGAAAAACACTCAGGCTTGCAAATATCTCCTGGTGCAATTCTCATCATTCAAGGGAAGACTCCCTCTCAGTTCTGCTTGCTTTTGGAAGAGATTTATACATACACACTTATACACATTTATTGTATCTGTATTACATATAGATACATGATTCTATATAAATATATATATTTTATGCAGATTTTATCATTGTTATCTGTGAGAGTGTTAGTTCAACAAGCTACTCAACCATTACTGGAAGCCAGATCTCAGTTTTGTTTCTTTTTTGGATTTTATGCAAATGGAATTATAAAATATATAGCTTTTCGAATATAATTTCTTTTATGCAGCATTATCATTGTGATATTCATCGATGTTGTTGCATGTAGCTGGTGTTTGTTCATTTGTTGAAAATAATAGTTTTAATGGTCATAAAATATTCATAACATAAAATTTACCATTTTAGCCATTTTTAAGTGTGCAGTTCAGTGACATTCAGCACATTCACATTATTGTGTAACCATAACCTCTAACCGTCCACAGAACTATTTTCACCTTGCACTGAAACTCTGTGCCCATTATGCAACAACTCCCTGTTGTCCCTCCCTCTTGCACCAGTCTCCTTTCTGTTCCTATAAATTTGACTACTCTAAGTACCTTATATGAGTGGAATCACAATATTTTTCCTTTTGTGGCTGGCTTTATTTCACTTAGCATAAAGTCCTCAAGGTTCATCCATGTCACAGCACGTGTCAGAATTCCTTCCTTTTTAAGGGTGAATCGTATTCCACTGTCTGTATACACCACATTTTTTTTTGTCAATTCATCTATTGATGGATACCTGGCTTGCTTCCAGCTTTTGGTTATTTTGAATAATGCTGTTAACAACACGAGTGTACATATGTCTTTCTACCTCTCTCTTCAATTCTTTTAGGTGTATACCCATAAATGGTGTTCTGAGATTCATTTTTTCACATGTGGGAGAGTGCTTCACACCTCCAACAAGCAATTCTTGGAATGCCAGCTGGTCATAAGATAATTCAACTCAATTTCATGCTGTCAACCTAAAGATACATCTGATTCCACAAGTTGAGGGCTCAGTCCTGTAAGACTGCACACCCACCCCAACCTCACCTCAACTTCAGGTGCCAGTTACAAGCCCAGGTTGTTACCTGTACTTCTGACTGACTGCCACTAAACCAGAGTTTCCCACAACCTCCTCCTTGGGCTTGATTAATCTGCTAGAGTGGCCCACAAAACTCAGAGAAACATTTACTAGATCACCAGTTTATTATAAAAGGATATAACTCAAGAACAGCCTGATGGAAGTGGTGCATAGGGAAAGATATGTGAGAAGGGGCACAGAACTTTCATGCCATCTCCAGGTTCACCACTCTCCAAGCACTCCCTGTCATGGACAACCTGGAAGCTCTATGAACTTCCTTCTATTGGGATTTTTATGAAGGATCCCTCACATAAGCACGATCAATTATTAACTCAGTTTCTAGCCCCTGTCCCCTCTGTGATGGATAAGGGGTAGGGCTAAAAATTTCAACCTTTTAATCAGGGCTTGATCTTTCTGGTTACCAGCCCCCATCCAGGAGCCATCCAGGAGCCCACCCAGAGTTGCCTCAATAGAACAAATGATTCTCCTAGTGTTCTTATCACTTAGGAAATTACACGTGTTTTAGGAGCTCTGTGTGAGGGATGGAGTCAAAACAAATATTAGAACAAGAGATGCTCCTAGTGGCCTTATCGTTTAGGAAAGTACAAGGGTTTTAGTAGCTCTGTGCCAGGAATTGGAGGCAGAGACCAATAAATATATTTTCTATTATTTCAGAACCCATAAGTGGAATTGCTAGATCATATGGTAATTCTATTTTTAATTTTTGAAGGAACTGTCGTACTGTTTTCCACAGTTTTATGTTCTCACCATCAGAGCACAAGCATTCCAATTTCTCAAGATCCTTGCCAATCCTTGTTATTTTCTGATTTTGTGACAGTATCTATCCTAATGGGTGTGAAGAGGTATCTCATTGTGGTTTTATTTTGCATTTTCCTGATACTTAGTGATGTTGAGCATCTTTTCATGTGTGTACTGGCCATTTTATATCTTATTTGGAGAAATGGCTATTCAAGTACTTTTTGCATTTTTAAATTGTGTTTTTTTTAATTGTTGGGTTGTAGGAGTTCTTTATATATTCTAGCTATTAATCCCTTATCAGATATGTGATTTGCAAATATTTTCAACTGTTCTGTGGGTGACCTTTTTACTCTGTTGATAGTATCTTGTGATACAGAAAACTTTTCCATTTTGATGAAGTCCAATTTGTTATTTTGTTGTTCTTGTTGCTTATGGCTTTGGTGTCAGATGAAAGAAATCATTGTTGGCAATGTCTTTTGGACCCAATGACATGCAGCTTTTACCCTGTGTTTTCTTCTAAATATTTTATAGCTTCAACTCTAACATTTAGATCTTTGATCCATTTTGAGTTAATTTTTGTATGTGGTGTAGAGTAAGAGTCCAACCTCATTCTTTTGCATGTGGGTATCCAGTTTTCCCAGCACCATATTTAGAAAAACTTATCCTTTCTTCAGTGAATGGTCTTTGCAACCTTGTCAAAATTCATTTGACCATATATACAAAGGTTTATTTCAGGGCTTTCTATGCTATTTCATTATTATATTGTGTGTATTTATGCCAGTACCGCACAGTTTTGTTTACTTTGTAGTATGTTTTGAAATCAGAAAGTGTGAGTTCTCCAACTTTGTTCTTCTTTTTCTAGATTGTTTTGGCAATTCAGGGTCCCTTGAGAGTTCATATGAATTTTAGGATATATTATTCTATTTTTGCAAAAACATCATTGGAATTTTTAGCTCCTTGAGTAAGTTGGTTCTTAAGTATTTTACTCTTTTTGATGCTACTGTAAATAAAAATGTAAAGTTTTTAAATTTTTTTTTCAGATTACTTATTATTAATGTATAGAAGAACAACTAATTTTTGCATATTTATTTTGTGTCCCACTACTCTGCAGAATTTATTAGTTCTAACAATTTCTTTGTGGAATTTTTAAGAGTTTCAACATATAAGATATTATGTGTGAAAAAATACAATGTTATTTCTTCCTTTCCAATTTGGATGCTATTTCTTTCTTTTTCTTGCCTAATTGCTTTGGCTAGATCTTCTAATACCATGTTGAATAGAAGTGGTGAAAGTGGATCTTCTTGCCTTGTTCCTGATCTTAGAGGAAATACTTTCACTCTTTCACACTTGAATACATTGTTCTCTGTGGATTTCTATATATGGCTTTTATTATGTTGAAGTAGTTTCCTTTTACTATGAGGGTTTTTTGGTGTTTTTAACATCAAAGCATGTTTACTTTTGTCAATCACTTTTTCTGCCTCCATTGAGATGATCGTGTGTTTTTTTCCTTCATCCTGTTAATGTGGTTTATTACATTGATTCATTTTCATATATTGAAACATGTTGAATTCCAGGAATAAATCCCACTTAAAATGGGCCGGCTCCATGGCTTAGCGGTTAAGTGCATGTGCTCCAGTGCTGGCGGCCTGGGTTTGGATCCTGGGCGCTCACCGACGCACCGCTTCTCCGGCCATGCTGCGGTCACGTCTCACATACAGCAACTAGAAGAATGTGCATCTATGACATACAATTATCTACTGGAGCTTTGGGGGGAAAAATTAAGTAAATAAATAAAATTATTTTAGAAAAATGATGCATAATCCTTTTAATATGCTGCTTAATTTGGTTTGTTATTATTTTATTGAGGATTTTTGTATCACTCTTCATCAAAGATATTGACCTGTAGTTTTCTTTTCTTTTAATCGATTTGGCTTTGATATCAGGGTAGTGCTAACCCCATAGGATGACTTTAGAAGTATTCTCTCCTCTTCAACTTTTGGAAAGCCTTTGAAAAGAATTGGTGTTTGTTAATTAAAAAAAAGTCCTTGGGCCCAGGAATAAATTCAGCATAAAATAAATAAAAATAAATATTTTTTTTAAATGTGAAAATGCTTTTTCCTAAAAAAATTAAAAATTAAGCAAGTATATCACTTATCACTTTATTTCTAGAAAAATTTTTAACCTAATAGTAAGCATAAACAAATTGTTAGATTTAAAATGACTTAAGTGTTAATTTTCTTCATTGTAAATTTTCTGACAGAGGTATATGATGCCATTATGTAGGACATCTTTTATGAAAAAATGGTCATTTTTTGTAGTATTTGAGAACATTATGAATTTTCCCAGTGGCATCTGATATGCAATACTCTGATATGCAAACTTATCTTTTCAACATATATGTCTTTACCAAATTAACAAACTCTGTCAGGTGTTAATTAATCAACTACTTTTCATATGATTCAGACTCTCCACCATCAACTTCCTTAACCATCAAGAAATTCTACAAATTCTGCAAGATTAACCATTTTACTTTACACTGTACTTATCTCATGTGGTTTAAAGCATCCAAAAATCATTGATAAACTGATCCTGCCTGAACTAAATCATGGTGAATTATAAAAGATTGTCTCTGTTAAGTGGGGAGGGATTTCAGGTTGAACTTAACGTTATAAGTGGTCAATTTATTACAGTGTATTGTTCTGTTATGTATTTCACTTCTTTTTTAAAAAAAAGTGATAGTTGAGGACACAGATAATAAAAAGTTGAGAAAATAAGGAACTGATAAACTCTGTAAGCTTCAAATGTTTTGAAGCATAAGATACAATAAGAACTAAAACTAACAGTTGCGAAGCGGGGAGAGAGGAGGGCGAAATGGATAATTCGGCACATGTGTGTGGTGATGGGTTGTAATTAGTATTTGAGTGGTGAACATGATGCAATCTATGCAGAAATAAAAGTATAATGATGTACACCTGAAATTTATAGAATGTTATAAACCAACGTTACTGCAATAGACAAAAAATTAAAAAAATTATGAACTAAAAAAAATTATGAACTAAAAAAAAATGAACTAAAACTAAGAAATGGCAGAGGAAATAGAGATAAGAGGATGAAATTGCAAAACTGAATCTATAATAATATCTCAGTGGCTAGCGTTGTGGTGCCAAGAAGGTGGTGAAGTCAAAGAATTCATAAAGATGATAATAAACAGACTGCAAAGAAAAAATACTGAAATTTTTATAAAGAGAATTTTTACAGCAATATTGCAAAGAGAGAAAAGGGAAGAGAAGTTGGAGAAAGAGACTATCTGCTTCTTAAATTATTTCCACTATAGAGAACAAAAAACCAATTTGCTGAAATATTGATTCCCCTCTATGACCTTATCTTTACCTGCAAAATCTCATCTCTAAGCCTCCTTTTCCATACTTGGGGAAGAGAGCAATTAAGCTCATCTGAAACCTCAACTGCCCAGCCTGTGAAATAAGGCCGACCATCCAGTCTCACAAAGGAGACAACTGGAGGTAGGATTTTTGGTTCTGAATTCAGCTAAACATCTTCAAAGAATTGTATCTGACCTTCCTTACCCAGGGCTATCATTGAAGGGCTGGCTGGCTTTCAGAGAAGAGCAATTCACAGTCAGTGGAGACATTTTCTGTTGAGCTCTCTAGAGAAGGCTGTGGGGCTTGTCAGTAAGAGTTGATTGCTATACAGGCTACGATTTTTTATTTTATTCAGAGATTTATAAAGAAATTTACGTGATAAATATTACTTATTATCAAGAAAAAAGGTTGTCTATTCTCTGGTCTTTTAAGCAAAATCCTCCTCTCAGGGCCCACCCATGGACAAAGCCCAGATTTAATCTCCAAGAGTCTGCCAGGCACTCTGTGGTCCATGGGAAGTCCTCAAGTTGGCAGCCTGTTCCCTTGTGTCCTGTGCTGGTACTTAATCTTCCATCTCTTCAGAGTACAACTAGACAGAAGCTCAAAGGACTTGACATTGGAGAAATGTACTTTTCATTATCTTTACAATTCTACACTTTTCCAAAAGACTTTCAGCATTTCCAGTAATTGTGCAACAATTTACCCAACACTAAGGTTATCACTATTAAAAATTAAAATAAATAAATTTTGAAAATGGAAAAAGTGATCTTTGCAATTTTGTACAGAATCTATATAATGAGTGCATGCTTAAAAAATGGAGGAAAGATAGCAAATTTAACTGTTTTGGTTAGTTAACACAGTAAGTAATATATTGTCTATATTATTAATTTTGAGATTTTTTGTATTTAAAAATACTGCTTCAAACACTTAAATCATTGTATGTGGTAGAGTCTGCCATCTGCTTTGGCTGAACAATTAAACACATGTCATCCAAAATTCCTCCATTCCTGTATAATCTTATATGTGGGTGGTAAAGGTTAGTTCTTATAGATTGTTTGAAGACGTGCGTATCACAAAATACTAGTGGCCATTAAAAATTAAAATGTTCACCAAATACAAGATCATCTGATTCCCAGAAAAGGAAAAGGCTAATGTAACATTAAGGCTACAACTGTCAAAAAGGAAGCCAAGATACACTCAAGTCAAGCTTTTGCTCAAAAGTTAATTGGCTCATCTTTGAAACTTTATCATGTTTATTATGTAAGCAAGATACATTCAGAGCTTAGACTATGGAAAGTGCTTATAGGTAAGTTAACATTCTGATCATTTATTTTGTAAATGTTAGTATGAGTTATATAAGTCATTTTCTACTATATTCAGATTTTCAAGTTCTGCTAAATCTAAGGCCACATTACTGGCAAGTTGGGAATATCTCTAGACATATGAAAAATATGAGTCCTACACAAAAGCTTATACATTCTCTATTCATCAGGTTCTAAATTCTAAAACTTTCTAAGGTTTTGGAACAAACCAATGGCATTCCAAATTGACAGTAAGGTTGCATGTGCCACCCATGATCCTATAGGAAGAGAAATCCAGATTTTAAACAGAGGAGATTGTGCACAAAAATAAAGTACGTATTCAAGTCTGAAAGGGGATTTCAGGGAAGAAGGGATTCTCAGAACATGTGGTAAGTGGTAAATAACTTACCAAGGGCTCTCTAAAGGAGAACATATTGTGGAAAAAAGAGCTTCACAGGTAGAGAGCTAAAATGGAATCTCTGGAAACATTACGATGAAACAGATGCTGACTACTTTTTCCTAAAATTTAAAATGCATCTTATCCTCCAAACAAATACCACCTCCCTGCCTTGCAGCTTACCTGGACATGGTGACGTGTTGGAATCATTTTTCTAATTCATTGGCTCTTAAACTTGATGAGCACCAGAAGCACCTGGGGGCCTTGTTGAAACCCAGATGGCCAGACCCCACCACAGAGTTTCCAGTTCAGCAGGTCTGCAGCAGCACCAGAGAATTTTAATTTCTACCCAGTTCCCAGGTGCTGCTGATGCTGCTGGTCCAGGGACCTCACTTTGAGAACCACAGCCTGATTTATACCCTATATATGATTACAAAACCCATTATTTCATCATTTGGCTGCGACTTTTCCTTTATCACATCAGTACCTTGCCTTTGAATCTCCTCACATAGCAAAGAGAATTCTTGGAGAGTTTCACAGCTGGTCCTCATTTCCGGCTCAGTTCTCCCTCTTCCTCTCAATACCACATTCACTTGTCAGGTAATTTTTCCTTAAACATGAGTTCATCATAGATCTCCCTTGCTCAAAAACTCATGGCTAGGGGCCAGCCCTGTGGTGTACCAGTTAAGTGCTCACGCTCTGCTGCTGGTAGCCCATGTTCGGATCCCAGGCGCGCACCGATGCACTGCTTGTCAGGCCATGCTGTGGCGGCGTCCCATATAAAATGGAGGAAGATAGGCACAGATGTTAGCCCAGGTCCAATCTTCCTCAGCAAAAAGAGGAGGATTGGCAATAGATGTTAGTTCAGGTCTGATCTTCCTCACCAAAAAAAAAAAAATCATGGCTCTTATGCTGAGCACAAGACATTTTAAATTCTCTACTTGGTTCATAAGGTCTGTAATAGCCTTACTTTAATAGCGAAATATGGACACCCTGTTCCCTACCCTACCTACTATAAAGGAGCATGTGAGGATTACATAAGATACAGACAGTTCTAACTATGCACAGTATGACATTCTATAAAGTCACTGTGAACACTCAATCAGTGAATATGACACACTGCTCCTACGGGAAATGCAGTGTTAGGTTCCTGCAAGCCTTAGTCACATTTTCTTCAATTGATCAATACATAACCTTGTTCTCTGTGTTTCTCTTTAAAGTCACTTTATTTAATATATATTGTTGATATATTAACATTGAACTCACACCAACAGCACTGTAACTTGTGTCTGAAAGAAGCTTGTCGAACATGCATACTTTCTTTGTAAAGGCACGTCACAGCCTCTTGCCCTGAGGAACACCAGGCAGCATTGCAGCACTACACATAGGGGACATATTAAACAGCAAAGTCACCAACACAAGGCACAAAAAGATGGGAAATGGGGCACTAAATAGACTGCAAGAAGGACACTTGTTTACAGTATAGGCTGAAACAAGAGGGCAGAGCGTCACCTGGTTCCCCCTCAGTTGGGAACATGCATGTCGAGTGAATCAAATTTCTCACCACTTTGTGCTTATCTTCAAATGGACATGAAAGCCCCGAGAGTGTTGATTTGGGGGCTGCCAGTACATTTTAGCTAGTGGGCAAGTGTGCAACCACGGACTCCACAAATAATGAGGGTCAACTATATTATGAAAGCATCTTTTCAAAACCAGAGTATTGCTCAGAAATAAGGGCAATAATGATAACATAACAGCTAACATTTTAGTGCCTACTATGTGCCAGGAGCTGTTTTAAGCACTTTACATTAGTTAATGCATTTAAATCTCACTAAAACCCTATGAGACGTGAGTTCTCAGTAGCCCCATTTATAGATGTGGAAACTAAGGCTCAGAGAGTAAATAATTTGCACAGATTCCCCGGTTAAAAGTGGAATAACTGGGATTGGTGCCCCGACAAACTAGTCCAAAGCACAGAGCTTCAACTACTAATGGTAGGAATGTCAGCAAATTTTCTACAACTCCCCGAAAAGCCCCTTCTGCTCCAGTCAGTGTGGTCTCCCACATACTTATTCACTCATCAAAAATTTTCTGAGTGCACCAGAGTTGTCAAGTACTGTGTTTAGATACTGGAGGGACAAATATAATGTCGATGCAAATAATCCGTAACCAATCTATAAATAAAAATTGGAGTGAGTTTATTATGAATCAACCTTTGAGGACCATATAGCCCGGGAGAGTCCTTTCATGAAGAAATGGAGCACTCCAACGAAGTGAGGTGTACAGGGTCAGCCCCATGACTTAGCAGTTAAGTGGGCATGCTCCACTGCTGGTGGCTCAGGTTTGGATCCTGGGCGCGCACTGATGCACCGCTTCTCTGGCCATGCTGAGGCCGCGTCCCACATGCGGCAACTGGAAGGATGTGCAGCTATGACATGCAACTATCTACTGTGGCGTTGGGAGAAAAATAAATAAATAAATAAAATTATTTAAAAAAAAGAAGTTGGGTGTACAGAGTGGTTATATACCATCAAAGAGCGTGTACCACATGTGATTGCAATGTCCTTTTTACAATAGCCACGACATTGACCTGTCAGCACGTCAATTGTTGGACACGGTGTGTATCAGCTCCGCTGTTTCCATGGGCATGGCTGTTGTCTTGAGTTGGGTGGTCACAGGATGGGCACAGCAATCAAATCCTAGCTTAGGGAGAAATGCTTATCCTTAAGGAAATGCCAATGTGGGGGAAGTTGCATTTACATCTTAAGGGTATTGTTTTTGTCTTTGGGACATGTTAATTGCTTAAAATAGATATATAATGGATGAACAGAGGCTACAGTCCCCTTTTGGAAAAAAAAAAAATCTAGGTCAAGCCCAACTAGTTTTACACCAAATGGTTTCCTCATGTGGTCCAATATATCCTATTGCTTACCATTTATTTATCATTTTCCCCCTTTTGATGTATAATCTTCTGATAGAAAGCATTGATGATCAAAATATTGTCCCTCAGAGTCAGGGTGGTTGCTGCATGCCCTGGGTCTATCACGTCCCTCGGTGCCAGGATTTTATCTCATCTATTTGCCTAGTTGTTCACTTTGGGTGGAATTAGTCGGATATTGTGGACAAGCAAAGAGGTATATATATATAAACGGAGGAAGCACTTCATGGATTTTGGTTAATTTTAGGTTGTTGCACAAACATTGTATATGTGCTTTTTTTTTAAATATATATAGCCCATTATGCTACATTGTGCACAATTATAAAACAAGTACAGTAACAATGATAATAATTAAACATTTTTTTAAAGATTAGTTTAAAATGAGTTTTTAGGCATAGTCCTTATCAGAAAAGGAAATTTGTCCAGGGTTATAAGATTGATCAGCCATCTCAAGTCACCGAGCCACCATTACTCTAGTTTGCATGCCAGCCTTACAACACTAGGTAAAGAAAACAACAGTTTGAATATAATGATTAGTACAAGAATTCCAAAAAGTAATAGAAATAAGAATTGCAATCCAGATCGAAAAAGGGAACAAATACCAGAAGGGAGCCAACCAAACAAATCAAGGCTGGGTGTAGGATCACTTAAGGCATTCACCTGTTTTTCCATGTGCTTTAGTAGAGGTGACACATTGGAAGACTAGTCAGGTATAAACACACAGCATTCAGTTTGATCGCACATGTACCACCTTGAGTTGCTGTAAGAATATCTCAGGTCATTCTATTTTGAAGGACAGCTTTTCTCAATAAAGATATTTCAGTATTTAAAAAAGCTATTCTTTCCTGACTATCGTTAAGGGCTTGTTGAGTAAATTTTGTCAGAGACTCTATATGTGATATGACATCTTCCAGCCCCAAGGAAGGAGCAAATATAGCTACTAGGTGGTCATAAAAGTATAACACTGAATGATCCCATCTGGCCTTAAGGAGAGGCAGATTGGCCACAGATGTTAGCTCTGGACGAATCTTTCCCTGTATGCAAGAGAAGCCCAGAGTGCAGCGCCCTAGCGATCCTGGTGACAGCCAAGGCCAGAGGTTTGTTCGACATAACCAGTGAGTTCCATTAGGAGCCATCCAATAGACACCTGGTCTTCGAGACCAGTCTGTCCCAAACCAATCACTTTTTTACGTATAATAGTATTCTGACATGACTCGGTGGGTATCCAGCCCATCTTTAGAGTGTAATTTGGTAGATTTTGTTTGGAATGATTTCTCTGTTCCCAACATAAAGGTGCTGGTATGTTGAAAGATCCATGACTAGGAGTAAGCCAAACATATCTATCCCAAATTTGTGTGAAACCTTCCATGGTTTTTACTGTAATGTCTGGTTTCTTTTGTTTATCTGCAATTTGGTGGGATAATTGAATGGTTTGAGTAATAGAAAAGAATAACCGTGTCCTGTATTACTAATAGTATGAGCTATTGACCATGTTTCAGGATCATAATTAGTAATATCAGACGAACTGTGAACATTAGAACTAGATCTTTGCATCACAATAAATTGGTTTAGAGCTTTCCAATCTGTGCCTCGAAAGGGAAAGAGCCACCAAGGGTCTTAGAAAGTGGAAGTTGGCCACATAGCCAACAAGTAGACTGATTTTTATGTGTAGCAAAGGAATGTGCGCATTGCAGAAAAACATTGCCATCAGAGGTCCATTCAAATGTAGATTGGAAAAACAAACATAGCATTAGGGAAACCTTATATGGCATTTATTTTTTGTAATCAACAAATGGTTTTGTAATTAGGTTCTAATCTATCTTATAAAGTTGAAGGGTAAAGCATTGGTGTAGGAAAATTGTAAGACAATCTAGAAATTGATTATTTTAGCAATTACATAAAGCTTAAACACTACAAGGGTTTAAATGAGGAGCTATAAGGTTAGGAATACAGGCCTGGTCCAGAGTCTCAGGACAGCTGCCTACAACAGATGTCGTCTTCTTCTCATCCTGATTTGGAGATATTCGTCTTGGTCTGTCGAAGTTGGGTGTCAGAGACTGGAGTTGAAGTCCATTCAGGTGGAGAAGCCTTTTTTAAATGAGAAATGTGAATTCATGAGTTTATGCCTTTTAATTTTGCAGCACACGGATTGGTTAAAAGGACCTGATATGGTCCTTTCCAATGGGGTTGCAAAGAGTCCTTTATCAGGTGTCTTATCCAATAAACAAAATATCCAGGTTGTAATCCATGATCCTTAAGGTCTTCGTCTCCTGGGAGCTTACTGTGAAAAGAATTAGCTACCAATTTCTCATTTCTCTTAAGAGCCTCAATGAGACCTTGACAATAATGTAAACTATCTCCTTTAAGTAAAGTTGGTTCCTACATTTCTTCATCTAATTGCATTGGTCTTCCAGTTATTATTTCGAAAGGAGACAGTCGATGATTACCAAAGGATGTAGATCTAAGACTGAGGAGCACTAGTGGAAGATCTTTTGGCCATGAGAGATTAAATGCTTCCGAAAGCTTTGCCAACTGAATTTTGATCGAGCTATTAGTTCTTTCCACCGATCCTGAGGATTAGGAATGGTAAGCGCCGTGGAAATTCTGCATTATTGGCCAAATATTACAAATAGATTTAATTATTTGTCTGGTGAAATGAGTTTCCTGGTCACTATGTAACTCGGTAGGAATTCCCCAAGCAGGAATTATTCTCTCTAATAGTAATTTACCTACTGTTAGAGCCGTTGCTCTTCTGCAAGGAAGGGCCTCAACCCAATGTGAGAACACACAGATTATTACCAAGATATATTTATATACTTGAGATGGTGGCTTTTAGACAAAGTTCAATTGCCCTCAAAGGGTCCCTTAGGAAGGGGAAAGTGGCCTTGTGACCCATGAAGTGGTTTCCCTGGATTATACTTTGGGCATATAACACAACGAGTATAAGTTTTATGGGCCACTGTGGGAAAAAGTTTCCAAAAGTATTGTTTTCCCCATAAAATCACCTTTTCAGGTGCCCAGTGGGTTAGTTGGTGTATATGCTGGAGAAGGGGCAATTGTGCTCCAACAAGTACCATGGGTTTCCTATTGGGCCCAAACCACATCTGTGAGGGGGTGTCAAAAATTCCCCCTTTTGACTGTCATATGTGTTTTTCTTCTCCCATGGTCACTTCTTGGGCCTGTAGAAGGAAGTCTTTTACTGGGTTAGCAGAGTTAATAGGAAGCAGCAGGCATTCTCGAGGCTGGGTAGGGCAAGCCTTCAAGGCTGCTTGTTTAGCAGCTGCATCAGCAAGCTGGTTTCCTTTAGCTTCCAAAGTATCAAATTTTGGATGCCCTGGCATTTTAATAATCGCTAGTTGTCTCGGTAGCTGTATAGAATATAATAATTCTGCAACCTGTTTCCCCTTCTTTATAGGCTGATCTGAAGAGGTTAAAAACCCTCGTTGTTTCCACAGCATTCCAAAGTCATGTGTTGCTCCGAAAGGATAACGACTGTCAGTGTCGATATTTGCTACCTGGTCTCTGGTCAATTGACAAGCTCAAGTTAAAGCAATTAACTCGGCTTGCTGTGCTGACTTTATCTCTGCTAAGTAAAAACTCTCGATTACATCTACTGAGGACGTTACTGCATATCCAGCTCGATAACATCCTTGTTCATCCTTTGAGTAAGATCCACCTGTAAACCAAATTAGATAAGCATTATCAATGCGAATTTCTTGCAAATCATTCCTAGGAGTAAGTAGGTAATTAGTTAATAAATGTAGTCGTGGCCATCTTCTTCTTGGGATGCTAGAAGTAAAGTTGCAGGGGTAAGATTATTACACAGGGCTAAGGTAATATTAGGAGCAGAGAGCAACAGAACTTCATAGGAGGCTAGTCGGCTGACAGAGTAATGCTGAGTGTGATGAGAATTTAGGAGAGATTTGACTGAGTGAGGAACATAGATAGTCAAAGGAGACCCCATCAGCATTTCTTCACTGGTCTTGCATAAGAGCGCTGCTACTGAAATGGCTCTCATACAAGGCAGAAGCCCTTTTGCCACTGAGTCTAACTGCTGACTATAATAACCTATAGGTCGATGTCGACCTTCATGTTTTTGAGTTAAGATACCTAAGGGATTTCCTTTATCTTCATGTATGAAGAGGAAAAATGGCAAGCTGTAATTAGGATGTCCTAAGGTTTGTGCTTGGGCCAAAACAGACTTTAAGGTAGTTGCTGTCTTCTCTCCTTCTGGTGTCCATACAATTAAATCAGGCTGCTCAGACTTTAGTAATGTATATAAGGACTGGGCAATAAGTGAAAAGTTAGGTACCCAGTTCCTGCAATATCCAGTTAGTCCTAGGAATCCTCTTAACAGTTTCTTTGTCTTAGGGAGAGAAAAAACCAGGATTCCTTTAATCATTTCAGAATCAATCAACAGTCCATCCTTAGATATCAAGTGTCCTAGGTATTTTACAACAGGCAGGCAAAAATGTAATTTGTCCTTGGACAATTTATGCCCCTTAGATGCTAGCTGTTGCAACAGATAAATTGTGTCCTTCTGAGAATCCAACTTAGTGTTTGAACGCAAGAGAAATCATCCACATTTTGAATTAAAGTGCAGTCATTAGGGAATTCTATATTCACTAAGTCAGCCTTGAGTATCTGGGAAAAATAAGTGGGCGTCTCAGTATAGCCCTGTGGCATCACTGTCCAGGTATACTGGCGATCTTCCCACGTGAAGGAAAAAGATATTGACTATTCTTTTCCACGGGAATGCTGAAGAAGGCACTGCCCAAATCAGTGACTGAGAAATAGCAGCTGTTAGTTGGAATGGCCGAGAGCAAAGTGTGTGGGTTAGGAACCACAGGATGTCGGGGAATCACGATGTTCTTTATAGGTCTGGGATCTTGAACAAATCTCCAGCCTTTCCCATTCGGCTTTTTTACAGGCAAGATAGGTGTATTACAGGGACTACGACAAGGAATTATAAGTCTATTTTCAAGAAATTCCTGAATGATAGGGCTTATCCCATTTAATGCCTCTGGTCTAAGTGGATGTTGCCGGATGTTAGATAGAGGCTTAGAGTTGTCAAAGTCACCTTAATAGGAATGGCTGATTTAATTTTCCCAATATCTGAAGAGGATGATTACCATAATTCTCTAGGCATTTGTAATAACAGGTCATCAGTTTTCTCTTCTATTTGAGTCATTGATTTCACAATCATCAACCTTTCAGCAATAACAGTCTGGTCAGCATCCCGATTTTCTGAATCTAGAAACATTTCACCCTTTTGTGAAAAGGACGTTGTATGCTTCTAGAAGATCTCGTCCAATCAAGTGAATTGGAGCACATTTAACCAGGAGAAACACATTTTTTCCTGTGATGGTTCTTAATTGAAAAATTACTGGTTCTGATTTAAAAACCTGCATTGGGAAATTCGAAACCCTTACCATTTGAACTATCTGTTTACTCCGAGCGAGAGGGCAGTGAATAAGGGTAGGGTTGAGGACAGATAAGGTAGCCATGGTATCTACAAGGACCTTTAAAGTTTCCCCTCCAATAGTTATCTCAATTTCCCCTACGGCATTTGTGAGGAGGAGGGGAAATGCCCTCTCGTAATCTTCGGAGCAGCCCTATTCCTGTTTATTGTTGTCACCCCCTAAATCCCGTTTGAGTTTACGGCAGTCTTGTTTGAAACGACCAGGCTTTTTGCAATAGTAACAGAAACGGTGATTTCGTTTCTGGTTAGATTTTTTTTTTAATTTTTTGTTTATTGTGGTAACATTGGTTTATGACATTGTAAACATTTCAGGTGTACATCATTGTACTTCTATTTCTGCATAGATTACATCATGTTCACCACCAAAATACTAATTACAACCCATCACCACACACATGTACCGAATTATCCCTTTCACCCTCCTCCCTCCCACCTTCCCCTCTGGTAACCACCAATCCAATCTCTGTCCCTATATGGTTGTTTATTGTTGTTATTATCTACTACTTAATGAAGGAAATCATACGGTATTTGACCTTCTCCCTCTGACTTATTTCACTTTGCATTATACCCTCAAGGATACCCTTTGTTGGGCCACGAAGCTGTTGTAGCTGTATACTCATAAACTTAGTGGCCTTTTTTTTTCTGGAAGGTTTTAGATAGTTTATCTGTAATAGTGACAAGAGCACTAGTGTGCATTAAAGTCCAATCCAGTTCATGTCTCTTAACTAACATTGCTAATTCCTCATCTAATCCTTCTAAGGAAATTGAATTGAAAATTGAATCATTTTAATGATCCTCAAAACATTCAGGAGCCATCCCAGAGTGCTGTTTGAAGGTTTTCTCAAGCCTTGCAAAATAATCAAAGATAGATTCCTCGGGTCTATGCTTACATTGATGGACTTTAGCCCAATCTATCTTCCTGGGAAAAACCACTGGAATGGCTTTGTGTAAGTTTTGAGTGACATCCCTACACTCTTTAAGGTCATGAGGCTCATGCCTATAGAAATCCTCCAGGGGGTCTCCAATCTGCCTCTTTTATCCATTCATTTGCTTTGTTCTCAGACACCAGCAAATGCACAAGCTGATATAAATCTGAATATCCTGTGCATATGTTCTAACAATAAAATCAAATTTTTGTGCAAACCCTAAAGGATCTTGCAAAGGGTCTGGGAATTCCTTCGTCAAATTCTTAAATTCACTTCTAGTCCAAGGAGTATACACAAGAGCAGGCTCACCTCACCCAGTAACAGGTTTCTGCTTAAAGGCAGCCACTCCAACTTTAGGACTTTCAGTATCTGTTCCCTGAGAGTTACTCCTTGTTTTCTCTAGGGGTGGAGGAGGAGGGGAAGGTTAAGGAAGACGAGGAGATGAAGGAGGAGGAGGAGGTGAGGGAGGAGGAGGAGAGGGAGGAGGAGGAGGTGATGGAGGAGGAGAAGGTGGGGGAGGAGGAGGAGAGGGAGGAGGAGGAGGTGAGGGAGGAGAAGGTGAGGGAGGAGGAGGTGAAGTGGATAGGTCAGGGTATGGAAGCTCAGAAAGGAAATGATACACGGGTGCTGAGGGAGAAGGAGATGAGCTCTGAGGTGCTGAAAGCAGCGGCGGTGGATGAGGTAGAGGAGGTGAGGGGGGTGGACAGCTTGTGACTTCTCTCTCTTTAATTCAGAAATGGTCTCAGTCAGTTTATGGTTAGTCTCCCGTAAAGAAGTCATTTTATCGTTATTATTCTTTGAAGCCTCTAAGTGTCAATCATAATAAGCTTCCTCTTCTTTTGTTTTGGTTTTATTGCAGGCTTTTTCAACCTGTGTGTGCAAATACAGTAGTTTTCAGAAGTCAAACCTTCACAATTTTGGCCATTTATGACCTAAGTCATCCTTAGTTAACCTTTCCCATTTAGTTAAATACTTGCAAGGATTTTTTCTGTATGCAGTATACATGAAACCAGCGGGAGTCCCCGTGGGGGGTTGTCCATCTGGAAGCCAGCAGGCTTTTGGAGCATGGTTTCCCGTTTTTAGTTCTGTTTTTTTGTTTGTTTTTTTATAAAGTCTGAACAACTCCTAGGAACTGTGTAGCGGGTCACAAGTGTGCTGCTTTGAGTGTTATTCCCTAAAGGAATGTCGTAATCACTCTCTTACCTGTCTCGATTTCTCCCGCTGACAGTCTAGGACCACCGAGGGGGTTCGGAGTGCGGGTGACAAACCCTCATGTGCCAGTCCCTGGACGAAGCTATAATTAATTAATGTGAATGATATTGGAACGCCCTATAGGACCGCTATACGTCGTGAGGTTCACCTCTGACACTCCTACTGAGGATTTTCCGTCACCTGTAAAACGTCTTCTCAGCCGGGAGGAGCCATGTCTCTTTTCTTCATAGGTGAACAAGTTCAGACTCTCATTTCTTTATCAAGCAGTTTTGTTCACACCTTATAAACATAATTCTTTCCAATTTTAAAGCCAAATTAAAAGGACAACCAACTCAGTTTACTCCAAGCTTCCCCTAAGGTCCCTTGGCCTAGGAAATTCCCCCTAGGTTTTTCTCCACCTAAGAAATGTACTGGTACCCTTCAAAGCCTCTAGTCTCAAGACTTTAAAACAGCTCAAATAAACTCCTGGACCATCAACTTATTTATTTTTTATTTTTATTTTTTTTTGTGAGGAAGATCAGCCCTGAGCTAACTTCTGATGCCAATCTTCCTCTTTTTGCTGAGGAAGATTGGCCTTGGATTAACATCTGTGCCCATCTTCCTCTACTTTATATGGGATGCTACCACAGCATGGTTTGACAAACGGTATGTCAGTGCGCACCAGGATCCAAACCTGTCAACCCGGGGCCGCTGCAGTGGAGCGTGCGCACTTAACCGCTGTGCCACAGGGGTGGCCCCTCTCTTTATTTCTAAAGCTGAAATGTCTAAATCGTTCTCTGCGCTAGTTGGAGTTTCCATAAAATGAAAATGTACATTCCAGAAAAATCCTTAACATTCCAGAATAATCCTTAATATATTATGGTAAACACCTTTGCAAAATGTCACTGATTTTCAATGTCAGTGCCTCCACAAGGGTATCCTTGCATTGTCTCCCCTCCAACCACCTCTCACTTTGCCCCTCCCCAGGTTGATGGGCTCAAAGTGTTTACTGAGCAGTAAGAATGATCAGAGTCAGAAGGAGACTTCAAGGATGACTAAGCCATGTTTTCTGACCCCAACCATCACTCTCCATCTCTCCTTTAACTTCTATTTTTCTTATTCTGGTTTCTATTTTAGTTGTTTACTTGTCTTGTGAATTGTTGTTTAGTGGTTTATAATTACCATGTAAATTCATATTACTTTTCGCCTTAGAGTTTAGAAAGAACTTACATTAAACAAGGTGCTTTTTGCAGTCCTTTGATGACTCTAATACCTTCCAATGCAATTCAAGTGGCTTCTTGTTTTTATGTCTCCATCATTATTCCTTCAGAATTATGTTCATGCAACACTTTTATTCTGATCAATGCTGCTTTACTCTTTAAACTTTTCTATGCCAAGACTCACGTGAGAAATCCCTCAAGCACCATCAGGAGGAGGAAGTCAAGATGGCAGCACAGGCAGACTCTGAACTCACCTCCTCCCACAGACACGGCCAATTTACAACTACTCGTGGAAACATTACCACTGAGACAGAACTGAAAACTGGATAAGAGGAACTCCTACAACAACAGACAATCCTAACTGAGGTAGAAGAGGAAGAAAGTTCCTTCTGGGGAGGAAAAATGCCACCTTCTCAAGCCACAGCGCCTCACGGCCGCCCAGGAGTCACCCAAAGGTAGGCAGCCCTCCCTCGAGGAGCGGGGTGCTGAGACGGGGAGCACCCCCGCTGTGGGCATGTTGTGGAACCAGCACAATCGAGAAGAGTGGCAGAATAACTGACTTTGCCTGTTACTAAAACATTAGGGAGTACCACCAGAAAAGCTGGTTCACAAACAAATTAGAAACCGGCTCTTAAAGGGCCCATGCACAAACTCACCTGTTTCAGAAAGCAACCTAAAATGACCAGAAAAAAAGGTGCACAGTGCTTTGGTGAACAGAGACTCACCTAATAGGCCCTGTGTGCATCTTGGTGAGAGGTGAGACCTCTCCAGGGACTGGGACATTGGTGGTGAATATTCTTGTGGCCTGGTGTGGGCATGCTGACATAGACGCCATTGGAGTTCTCCTTGAGGTCTGCTAGCCCAGGGTCTGTCCCACCCGCTAGAGCACTAATTTAATCCAGCTCAGCCAGGGCAGGCAGCCCACCCTAGAGACTGGCCCCACCCAACAACAAGCCCTCAGGCAACTTGTGGGCCTGCATAGATTGGTGACTGTATTCTCTGCAGCCTGGCAACTGAGACAACTTCATTGGGGCAGGGAATGCACAAGGAGCAGGTGGCGAGTGTGGGGCGGTGGTGGAGTGTGTGGGGTTCCAGCCATGGAGAGACTGGGTCCGCTTCAGGAGGTTGGGGTGTGCACATGGGGCAGGAGTGTGTTGACAGTGTGTGTGGACCTGTGGGCGGCAAGGCTTGTCAGCTGCAGAAGACTTGTGCTTCTCAAAGACCCAGAGAGGGAGTTTGCCCCACCTTCCAAAGCCTGAAACAATTGGGTGCTCCCATGCCTGAGGCCAGCCCCACCCAGCTGCAATCCTCAGAGAGCTGACAAGAGACCTAAAGGCTGGAGGCTTATAGCAATTGTAAGGCCCTGAGCCTAACAACATGCCACGCTGGGGGCCTACTCACTTAAAAGAAATACTGCAACACAAATGTGGTGTTAGAACTTGCAGCCAACTGTGCCGGGGCTCCCCACACCTGATAAGGAGACTGAAGGGCCCACAACAAATACAAGCAGCTGAGCATTACAACAGCTGGCCAGGAGCATAACTCGGCCTCCCTGGGCGCCTACAGGGAGAGCAAACTGGCCACAACAGAAGGACATGCGTAGCCCACATAGTGGTCACCCCTGGAACATTGAGAACATAGGGAAGCACACTGCAGGCCTCCTAAGCCATCACTTACATAAGGTCACCTATTCAAGAGCAGGCGATGTAGCTGACCTACGTAATATGTAGACACAAGCACAGGGAAAGAGGCAAAATGAGGAGGCAAAGGAATACATTCCAAGTAAGGGAACAGAACAAAACCCCAGAAAAAGAACTAAGTGAAACAGAAATGAGCAACCTACCTGACAGAGAGTTCAAACAAAGAGTGTTAAGGATGCTCACTGATCTGGGGAGAAGAATAGATGATCTCAGTGAGAATGCCAACTAAGTAATGGAAGATATAAAAAGAACCAATCAGAAATGAAGAATACAATACTGGAAATGAAAAATTCACTAGAGGGACTCAAAAGCAGAGTAGAGGATACAGAAGAACGGATCTGTAAGATGGATGAAAGACTAGAAGACATTACCAAAGCTGAACAGGTAAAAGAGAAAAGAGTTAAGAAGAGTGAGGACAGTCTAAGGGACCACTGGGATAACATCAAGCACACTAACATCTGTGTGATAGGTGTCTCGGAAGGAGAAGAGCGAGAAAAAGGGGCAGAGAATCTATTTCCAGAAATAATAGATGAAAACTTCCCTAACCTAAGGGACAAAACAGACATCCAATTACAGGAAGAACAGAGAGCTCCAAACAAGATAAACCCAAAGAAGCCCACACCAAGACACATCATAATCAAAATGTCCAGAATTAAAGATAAAAAGAGAATTCTAAAAGCTGCAAGAGAAAGACAAGTTACATACAAAGGAAACCCCATAAGTCTATCAGCTGAATTCTCAGCAGAAAAATTACAGGCTAGAAGAGAATGGCATGATATTTAAAGTGCTAAAAAGGAAAAAACTTACAGCCAAGAATACCCTACCCAGCAAGGTTATCATTCAAAATGGAAGGAGAGATCAAAAATTTCCCAGACAAGCAAAAATTAAAGGAGTTTATCACCAAGAAACCAGTGCTACATGAAAAGTTAAAGGGACTGATTTAAGGGGAAAAGAGAAGAAAACAAATAGGAAAAATTATTTATTTCCATCATAAGAGGGTAATGGATAGAAATGCAGAAAAAGAGGTTAGATATGATATCAAAAACATAAAAGGAGGGAGGAGGGAAGTTAAAGAGTAGAGCTTTCAGACAGAGGTCAAACTAAGGAGACCATCAATTCTGTATAGAAGAAGAAAGGAACAGAGAAGGACTACTAAAACAGTAAGGAAAAAAAGTTAAAAAATGGCAGTAAGTACATACTTATCAATAGCTACTCTAAACGTCAATGGAGTAAATGCTCCAATTAAAAGGCATAGGGTGGCTGACTGGATAAAAAAACAAGACCCATATATATGCTGCATACAAGAGACACACTTCAGACCTAAAGACACTCACAAACTGAAAGTGAAGTGATGGAAAAAGATACTCCATGCAAATGGCAATGAAAAGAAAGTTGGGGTGGCAGTACTCATATCAGACAAAATAGACTTTAAAACAAAAACTGTAAAAAAAGACAAAGAAGGGCATTACATAATGATCAAGGGAACAATCCAACAAGAGGATATAACACTTGTAAATATCTATGCACCCAATGTAGGTGCACCTAAATATATAAAGCAATTATTAGCAGACATAAAGGGAGAAATAGACAGTAACACAATAATTGTAGGGGACTTTAAAACTCCACTTACACCAACGGATAGATCATCCAAACAGAAGATCAATAAGGAAACATTGGCCTTAATGATACACTAGAACAGATGGACCTAGTAGATATATACAGAGCATTCCATCCAAAAACCGAAGAATAAACGTTCTTTTCAAATGTACATGGAACATTCTCCAGGATTGATCACATATTAGGCCACAAAACAAGTCTCCATAAATTTAAGAAGATTGAAATAATACCAAGCATCTTTTCTGACCACAACGGTATGAAACTAGAAATCAACTATAGGAAGAAACACAGAAAAGCCACAAATACGTGGAGATTAAACAAAATGCTACTGAACAACGACTGGGTCAACGAAGAAATCAAAGAAGAAATCAAAAAATACCTGGAGACAAATGAAAATGAAAATATGACATACCAGTATTTATGGTGTACAGCAAAAGCGGTTCTGAGAGGGATGTTTATAACAACACAGGCCTATCTTAACAAACAAGAAAAATCTCAAATAAACAATCTAACAAGGCACCTAAAGGAACTGGAAAAAGAAGAACAAACACAGCCCAAAATCAGTAGAAGAAAGGAAATAATAAAAATCAGAGCAGAAATAAATGAAGTAGAGACCAAAAAAAAAAATAGAAAAAATTAATAAAACCAAGATTTACTTCTTTGAAAAGATAAACAAAATTGACACATCTTTAGCTAGACTCACCAAGAAAAAAGGAGAGAAGGCACAAATAAGTAAAATCAGAAATGAAAGAGAAGAAATTACAAAAGACATCTCAGAGATACCAAAGATTATAAGAGAATACTATGAAAAGCTATATGCCAACCAATTCGACAATCTGGAAGAAATGGATAAATTCTTAGAATCATACAACCTTCCAAAACTGAATCAAGAAGAAATAGAGAATTTGAATAGACCTATCACCAGTAAGGAGATCGAAACAGTAATCATAAACCTCCCCAATAATAAAAGTCCAGGACCAGATGGTTTCCCTGGTGAATTCTACCAAACATTCAAAGAAGACTTAATACCTATCCTTCTCAAACTCTTCCAAAAATTTGATGGAGAGGGGAAGCTCCCTAACTTATTCTACAAAGCCGACATTACCCTGATACCAAAACCAGACAAGGACAACACAAAAAAAGAAAATTACAGGCCAATATCACTGATGAACATCGATGCAAAAATCCTCAACAAAATACTAGCAAATTGTGTACAACAATACGTTAAAAAGATTATACACCATCATCAAGTGGGATTTATTCCAGGTATGCAGGGATGGTTTAACATTTGCAAATCAATCAACGTGATACACCAAATTAATAAAATCAAGAATAAAAATCACATGATCATCTCAATAGATGCAGAGAAAACATTTGACAAGATACAGCATCTATTTATTATAAAAACTTTGAATAAAATGGGTATAGAAGGAAAGTACCTCAACATAATAATGACCATATATGACAATCCCACAGCTAATATCATCCTCAATAGTGAAAAACTGAAACTATCCCTTTAAGAACAGGAACCAGACAAGGATGCCCACTCACACCACTCCTATTTAACATAGTACTGGAAGGCCTAGCCAGAGCAATCAGGCAAGAGAAAGAAATAAAAGGAATCCAAATTGGAAAGAAAGAAGTGAAACTGTCACTACTTGCAGATGACATGATTTTGTGTATAGAAAACCCTAAAGAATCCACCAGAAAACTTTTAGAAGTAATAAACAAATATGATAAAGTTGCAGGATACAACATCAACCTACAATAATCAGTTGCATTTTTATACACTAACAACGAAGTAGCAGAAAGGGAAATTAAGAATACAACCCCAGGGCTGGCCTGGTGGCGCAAGTGGTTAAGTGTAGGCACTCCGCTGCGGCAGCCCGGAGTTCGCTGGTTCAGATCCTGGGTGTGCAACAACGCACCACTTGTAAAGCCATGCTGTGGCGGCATCCCATATAAAGTGGAGCAAGATGGGCACGGATGTTAGCCAAGGGCCACTTTTCCTCAGAAAAAAAAAAATGGGGGAGGATTGGCAGATGTTAGCACAGGGCTGATCTCCTCAAAAAAAAAAAAAGAATACAACCCCATTTACAATTGCAACAAAAAGAATAGAATACCTTTTACAATTGCAACAAAAAGAATAGAATACCTAGGAATAAACTTAACCAAAGAGGTGAAAGAGCTGTACACGGAAACTATAAAATATTGCTGAAAGAAATTGAAGAAGACACAAAGAAATGGAAAGATATTCCGTGATCTTGGATTAGAAGAATTAACATAGTTAAGATGTCCATACTTCCTAAAGCCATCTATAGATTCAATGCAATCCTTATCAAAGTTCCAACAACATTTTTCACAGAAATAGAACAAAGAATCCTAAAATTTATATGGAACAACAAAAGACACCAAATAACTAGAGGAATCCTGAGAAAAAAGAGCAATGCTGGAGGTATCACACTCCCTGATTTCAAAATATATTACAAACCTGTAGCAACCAAAACAGCAAGGTACTGGCACAAAAACAGACACACAGATCAATGGAATAGAATCGAAAGCCCGGAAATAAACCCACAAATCTATGGACAGCCAATCTTTGACAAAGGATCCAAGAACATACAATGGGGAAAAGAAAGTCTCTTCAACAAATGGTGTTGGGAAAACTGTATAGCCACGTGCAAAAAAATGAATGTAGACCCTTACCCTACACCATACACAAAAATTAACTCCAAATGGATTAAAGACTTGAATGTAAAACCTGAAACTGTGAAACTTCTGGAAGAAACTATAGGCAGCATGCTCTTCGACATCAGTCTTAGCAACATCTTTTCAAACACCACGTCTGACCGGGCACGAGAAACAATAGAAAAAATAAACAAATGGGACTACATCAAACTAAAAAGCTTCTGCACATCAAAGGAAACCATCAACAAAACGAAAAGACAACCAAACAATTGGGAGAAGATATTTGCAAACCATACTTCTGATAAGGGCTTAATCTCCAAAATATATAAAGAACTCATGCATCTCAACAACAAAAAACTACCAACCCAATTAAAAATGGGCAAAAGACCTGAACAGACATTTCTCCAAAGAAGATATACAGATGGCCAACAGACATATGAAAAGATGTTCAAAATCATTAACTATCAGGGAAATGCAAATTAAAACTACAATGAGATATATCCTCATGCCCGTCAGATTGGCTATAATTAACAAAAAAGTAAACAACATGTGTTGGAGAGGATGTGGAGAGAAGGGATGTCTCATACACTGTTGGTGGGAGTGCAAACTGGTGCAGCCACTATGGTGAACATGATGTAATCTATGCAAAAATAGAAGTATAATGATGTACACCTGAAATTTATACAATGTTATAAACCAATGTTACTGCAATAAACAAAACATTAAAAAAAAAAAGCACCATACTAGGTGACCCTACATTCCTCACATCTGATTCCTTGATTTGTTTCTAAATAAAGATGTTTCTTTTTTGTGTGTGTGAGGAAGATCAGCTCTGAGCTAACATCCATGCTAATCCTCCTCTTTTTCTTTGCTGAGGAAGACCAGCTCTGAGTTAACATCTATTGCCAATCCTCCTCCTTTTTTTTTTCCCACAGCTCCACTAGATAGCTGTATGTCATAGTTGCACATACTTCTAGGTACTATATGTGAGATGCAGCCTCAGCATGGCCAGAGAAGCTGTACGTCAGTGCGAACCCAAGATCCGAACTCAGGCTGCCAGTAGCGCCACGCGCACACTTAACTGCTAAGCCACGAGGCCGGCCCAAGATGTTTCTGAAACGAATAATAAATTGTACCAAGTGGTCATTGTATAAAAAGCACTATCACAGATACCTTAAAGAGAACAAATGGAAAAGAATATTCAATTCCTCAGATAGGTTTGCAATCAAATGTGGCATTGAGCGGACCAGGAGGCACTGATCAGAGCAGGATCCTAAGAGAAGAGTTTTAAGTCAATTTCAAATGAGGTTAAAACTGGAATGAGATAGTATTTTACCAGTTATCCGAAATCATAAGCATTTTTCTGACCTTTGAGAGTGTATTTGCATGTAAACTGTATGTGTGGGGTAGGAGAGTGCTGATATTGTTTAATTTCTTTTTATTATTCAGCACTTTGTAATAGATCTGAGTATTCACAATTAATAAATATCATAATGTGGAGAGACTCAACTTTCAACTGCCTGATATTGTCAATTCTTACACAAAGCTAGAGTTTTAAGATCAAATTTCATTCTAGTTACCTTTCAACTAGTCCATTTATATCAGAAAGATGCTGAGTTTTAGCAAAATACTTCAAAACACAAATTTTATATGTAATTTCAAAAGCAACAATTTAGTTAAAAACTGGGTGGTAACCCATATTAATCTTTAACATGGGAACAAACATTTTTTGAGAATATAATTGATATTTGCCTATTTGTATATTGTAGAATGTTAAAGGATTTACAGTTTTAATAGCATTTCAAATACCAGAGAATAAAAAAGAGAATTGTTTCAGTTTTATGAAATAGTTTTTTATACATAGCAGATTTTCACAGCATATTATTTGAAAATAAAATAATCAGTTAGTGAGGTTTAAGCCATGTGGTTTTATTTTAAACTTGCTCATTCCATAGGAGCATCAATAAAAGCCCTCCAGGAGTAGCTGACACTCTTTCCCTCCATATGAGCACCAGCTGCGTTTGCTTTAAGCCTCAGACTCTCGGGCAACACCATAGACCTCAACTCCGTTTAGTTGAGAAAAGGCTTTATGTGTCATGTGTTTTTTTCTAGGGGTATGGAGCTCCCAGCCTTATTAACTAAACAGAGAGAGTAAGAGTCAGAACACATTCAATAAACTCTAGTGTGCTCCGGTGAGATGGTAAGTGCCTGAACTCACATCTGAAGAAGAAATTAGTAGAGGATGCTTTCTGACTCTGCTTCATGCCTGACTAAATAGTCCTGGACATCTCCGTTACAGCCACGAAATAACACAGGCAGCCTTGATGGAGCAGAAGTCCTCCTATGTCCATCATTTGTACAGAACAAACTGGCTTAAGACCTCTCATTTCCTGCTGCAATGGTAATTTACAGAGATACAGAACTGCCATCTAGTGACTAGGAAGAAAACAGCAAGGTGCTTTACATGGAAAATGAAATTGTAAGTTTTTAAAAAAAGAACAGTGAAGCACTAAAGTTGGTAAAGTTGACACAAAGTTGACAGAATGTGGCACACGAAAGTTATAGTAAGACTAGAAAATGTGTAGGTGAAGTAATCAGCTGTTCTCTATGCCTCTAAAATATGACTTGACATTTGACTCATAAATAGTATAATTTAAATATAATAGAATAACTTTGGAAATAAACTTCTCATCTCATCTCATCCAATGCTGTTGGCAGGAGCCAGTATTAAATAGCAAGATGGTGAGTACCCATGTTGAAGCACCATTTTTATCACAGTGGAGAGAATATGAGGCATAAAACCTAACAGACTGATGTTCAGATCTTCCCTTTTACCATTGATCAATTTTGTAAACATGGTCTTTTTAAAATTTTTTTTTGTGAGGAAGATCAGCCCTGTGCTAACATCTGCCAATCTTCATCTTTTTTTGCTGAGGGAGACTGACCCTGGACTAACATCCGTGCCCGTCTTCCTCCACTTTATACTGGACGCCACCACAGCATGGCTTGCCAAGCGGTGCATTGGCACTTGCCCAGGATCAGAACCGGTGAACCCCGGGCTGATGCAGCGGAATGCGCGCACTTAACTGCTTGTCCCACCAGGCAGGCCCCTAAACATGGTTTTCTTTATCAGTTAAATATGAATTATAATAGTTACTTTAAAGGATTACTGTAAGAATTGCATGAGGTAATACAGTAAAGGAACCGGTGTAGAGTGATAGTTAATTCTCCTGCCCTGTCTCTCTTCTATGAAACATACACAAATCATCTAAGAATAAAACTCGTCTATACAATAAACTTATGACAAAGGGTCAATGGCTCCTGAAGTAAGGGCCACCATTGTTGAGGGCTTAACCTCAACTGCTTCCAAACACTGTTAACTCTCAATTAATTTTATGTGTTTTCGGTCTTCCAGACACTTCACTGGCTACAAGGAAAGGAGAAGGTGTGAAATTTAAATTGATCTTTTTCACCCTTGAACGGCCTAGCTGTAACGTCAGGTGTTTTAAATCACCTAGTTCATCAGGTTTTCTGCTTATTACTATATATTTTACCATGGTTCACGGCCTGAGAAAAATAGAAAATCATTATAATTTTACACACATGAATATATATTTTGACTATTACAGCTGGAATCTTAATATATAGAGCAATGTTGTACATGTTTTGTCCTTGTTGATAGTACAGAATACTTTTGTCAAGGTTTTCTTTGGCATTATCATATATAATGAAGAACTCAGTAATATATGCTCTGGAGATAAGGATTTAGAAAAATCTAACATACTATCCTAGTCATGCCTCAAAACAAATGCTATAAAAATAATGAGAGGATATTTTGAAGGCACTATTTTTCTTAATTATTTCCAACTTTATGTCCCTTTACCTCTTTTTAATCATTCTGCATCTTATTAGTTATTGGCTAATTAACTCACAGTAATTAAATAACCCTCAGCTAAGTCCATCATGCCTCTTCAAGTGCCCCAGGTTGATGTCGGTCTCATCTCTGACGAAAAGAAGCTGGAAAACCTGCTTTGTGACAGTATTCTTAAGGATATCTTTACTCTTACAATAATAGCTATATTTTTGAAAGGCACCAGTGGATTATAAAATCAAGTACTCGACCAATGTTGTATCCTCATTTTCCCTCCAGGGGGAGCACAACTTTCATGTATAATGCAGGGCTGCTGCTTTATTGTTTTTTCCTTTCAAGATATTACTTGTAAAACATGTCGACGTAAATAATCTATAATCAATCTATAAATCAGAATTGGGGTGAGTTTATTATGAGCCAACTTTTGAGGACCATGGCCCAGGGCCTTCTTTCCCTAAAGAAGGAAGGGCACCAAAGAAGTAGAGTGTACAGATCAGTTATATACCATCAAATAGCATGTTTGACATCAGATTGCAATGTCCCTTTCACAATAGCCACAAGATTGCCCTGCCAGATTGCTCTGCCAGAATAGCTATTGATGGACACAGTGGGGAGGGTGTGGCTGGTGTCAGGTCTGTTGTCTGGAGCTGGGTGGTCACAGGATCGGCGCAGCAGTCAAATCCCAGCCTAGGGAGAAATGCTTACCCTTAAGGAAATGCCAAGGAGGTGGAAGTTGCATCCTTATCTGAAGGGAATTTATTCTTCTCTTTGGGACATGGCAAAGCAGATACACGATGCAGGTGACAGGCCCTTCTGGAAAAACAAACCCAGGTCGAATTAGTTTTACCCTAAACGGCTTCCTCATATGCTCCAATATATCCTATTGCTTGCCATTTATTTTTCGTTTTCTCCTTTTTGATCTATAATCCTTTGATAAAAAGCATTGATGATCAAAATATTGTCTTTCGGCCCCAGAGTGGTTGCTGCCTGCCCTGGGTCCCTCATGTCCCTCGGTGCCAGGCTTTTGTCTCATTTATTTGCCCAGTTGTCCACCTTGGGGGGAATTAAATAGATATAGTGGACAAGCAAAGAGGCATATATATATATACTAATAGAGGAAGCATTTCATGGGTTTTGGATTAATTTTAGGTTGTTGCACAAACATTGCATATGTGCTTTTTATGACTCCTTGTATTTATGCTATTCACAATTATAAAACAAGTACAGTAACAATGATAATAATTTAACATCTTTGAAAAGATTAGTTTAAAATGAGTTCTTAGGCCTAGTCCTTATCAAAAAAGGAAGTTTGTCCAAGGTTCTAAGATCAATCGGCCACCTCAGCTTTCATTACTCCAGTTTACATGACAGTCTCGCAGCACCGAGTAAAGAAAACAGCAATTAGTTTAAATATTATGATTATACAAGAATTCCAAGAAGTAATAGAAATAGGAATTTCAGTCCAGATCGAAAAAGGGAACCAATACCAGAAGGGAGCAAACCAAAAAACTCAAGACTGAACGCAGGATCGCTTATGGCATTCACCTGCTTATTCATGTGCTTTAGCAGAGATGACACACTGGAAGACTCATCAGGTATGAAAACACAGCATTCAGCTTGAATGATTGTACGTGTGCCACCTTGGGATGTAGTTAAAATATCTAAGACCATTCTATTTTGAAGGACAGTCTTTTTATTAAAGACTACTTAGTGTTTAATAAGGCAATTCCTGCTTGACTGTCATTAAGGGCTTCTGTATGTGATGTGACATCATTTAGCCCTAAAAAAGGAACAAATATAGCTAGCTGCTCGGTGGTGATACCAGGGGAGCACTGAATGAGCCCATCTGGCCTTAAGCAGAGGAATGTTGGCAGCAGTTGTCACTGTGAATCCTTCCCTGCATTTAAGGGAAGATCAGGTGCGGTGTTTTAGCCATCAGGCCAGTAGTCAAGGGCCAGAGATTTGTTCTATATAACCATTAAGTTATATTAGGAGCCTCCTGATAAATGCCTGGACTTTAAGACCAGTCTGTTCCGAATCAATCACTTTCCTTAAGTATGATAGTATTCTGAAAATCTTAACTGTAACAATTTGTCGGGGGAAGAGGGAAAATCTCCCTCTGCCATTTTCCTTAAGGTTCTTATGGCTGGTCAAATAATTAACAAGACAGGTTAGCAGGAGAAAATAATATCAAGTTTAATAACAGGTATACATGGGAGAAACTCAGAAATGAACAACTCGTCCCACTGTCTAAGCTGCTTGCTTAAGTATTGCAGCTAAAGGCGAGGAGCGTGTTGGGGGTGGGTAGTGGCCTGAGACTTCAGAGGGCAGGAAGACAATTCTTTTCAGGGTCATCTATAGGTAATGTGGTCAGGGAGAGACAGAGTTTTTGATAAAAGAGGCTTGGTGCCTTTCCTATTGTAACATCTATCCTATATTATCTTTAAAGCCATCATGATAACAACTCTTTCTTGAAACAGATCTTTTGTTTTAAATTCTTCAGGCAGTTTGGGAGGGGAAACTCAAATATTCTCCCTGAGCTCTCTGAGTCCTTATTGTCTTCAGCTTGAAATAATCCGCATACCAGAGTGGTGTCTCCTGGGGTAGCTTGCCCTGAGCACCATCAAATTATAAAATAGGTATACAGTTTAAGCATAATAAAGGTTTAAATGAGTGGATTTAAGGTTTAGAATACAGGCCTGGTCCGGAGTCTTGGGGCAGCTGTCTACAACTGATGTTGTCTTGTTCTCATCATAGTGTGGAGATATTTGCTCTCTTCCTAGAAGGAGGAAGATACTAAACTTATTAAGCTTACTCAGTATGTTAAACTACATGGGAAGCATTGCCAGACAAGTGATGATAAACCTGCTTAAGTGGTATTTGTGAGTAAATGTTATTGATATAGGCGTTTTAAAATTGTATAACATTACTGAAATTCTGATCTGTCCTGGTTATCAGTAATAATTCTGGTTATTATTATTTTAAAGTGTTGTATGTCACAAAATTAACCAAATTTCTTTGTCAATTGCCATTTTGAGGTCTTGTTTACAGACTTATTTCTTTGCTCTAATGCTTTTGCAAAATGTTTCAACTTCAGAAAAATTCATGGAAAGGACTGTGACAGTTACACTGGAGTACAGGCTTCTGATAAACTTGCTGATCATAAAACTGAACTGGGTAAGAAATTACAGAAATCTGATGGAGAAACTGATGACTTCATGAAGCCACTAACAAAAAGATTGGGATCAAAAATGGATTACAGAGGACTGAATGAACTGATAAGGATGATTATAATTTTTATGATTTTTCATTTGAAGTATTGCTGAATTTTTAATGTTTTGTTTTTTCAGATTTAAGGAAAACATTTCTCTTTTCTCCTGAGCTAGCTATAACTTACAGAAATTTGGTAAATGATAGTTTTGAAAGCAATATTAAAATATTTCTTTTTCTCTCTACCTGATCCCTCCAGAATTTAAAAGCTCTTAGTAAGTAAGTATTGTTGTTTTCATGGCAATATAGTTATTTGCATAAGTTCAATAAGAATCTGTTCTCCTTATAACAGGACACAATTGGAAACACTGGTTATATTACCAAGGTTGTGACTGGAACATCATTTTTGCGATATAGCCATAAAGATTTGAGGAATGAAGATTGGACTTTATGGAATAAAGCCATGTGGAAATATTGGCCTGATGCCTTATGTTCAATGTTCCAAGCAGCATTTACTGGGTAAGTAAACAATGTCACTTATCTAGAAGGTACAAGGAACCTCGAAATATTTTGGGGGAACCTCAGAAGAGAGGAATTCACCCAAATCTGTAGGTATTGCAGGCGAAGTCTGATGATAAAATCCTTGGCTTGGCTTTCCTGGCCTCGAGAGTCCTTTCAAGTTCAATCTGAGATTCCTTATGAAAAGTTCCAGCAAAGCAGATTTAAAAGAGCTTATATGATCAATTGCTATTATTGATGTACTTATGTAAATAATTGGGCCAACTTTATTGAAACTAGACTTATTTTACAAACTAGTTAGTCTAAATTTGGCTATCTTTGATAAAAATGAGGGTGATTTTAGAGAGAAAAATTATATTTCAGTAAAAACTATAGTGTATATTTGTGGATATTAGATTCAAGTTTTGTGAATTGTCTTTTGAGGTTTTTGCTTTCTATCTGTTGACTGGACTGGATTCTGATTTCTTCTAGTCTCCTAAAATATCTGGATACAGATCTCCAAACTAATGTTTTTCATTTTTTCCATCATTTTCATTTGGAATCACTGAGAATTAAACCTGCCTTTTTTCCTGAAGCCTTACAAACTGAAGCCAATGGACTTGATATAAACTTGAGAGATGACCTGACGACATCATCAGAGACATTTTAAACTACTAAAGATGCATTGATGCTGACATCTGAAAATTTTCTTAACTGGCTGTTCTGTAAACTCAGAAACTGCTTTACAACTTGCTCCAACCATTAACCTTATTTTTCTTTTGTTTACATAGAAATGCTTCTATTAAATACTTGATTGCTTGCTTCCCCAATATAGGCATAACCTTGAGAGCCCACCTGCATCAGCACCTTCTAAAATGAACTTAATTGAACTGATCTATTATCAGGACTAAGAAATATTTTCAGTGAGATGAAACAATCTACTAACTCAGCTTCTGGACCATGAAACTTCTTTAAGTTTCAAAAGGACTGTGAAACTTTTAGTTTCAAAGGCGGGACTGTGGGAGATCAAGATTTGGCCACCCTGAAATACATCTCTTTACCTTGATTGTTTTCTCTGAGGGACATTTGACCTCCCCCACTTACTGCCTAAAGAATTTGACATGGTGGCTCCTTCCAGGAACAGATCTTCTCTCATGATGGCTGTAATGATAATGTAAAATAGATCTTACAATGGGAGGGGCACCAAGCCCCTTTTATCAAAAATCTCTATCTCTCCCTGACCACATTATCTATAGATGAACTTGAAAATAATTGTCTTCTTGCGTTCTGAAGTCCCAGACCACTATCCACCTCCAACACCTTCCTCACCTTTAGCTACAATACTTAAGCAAGCAGCTTAGACAGAGGGACGAGTTGCTCGTTTCTGAGTTTCTCCCATGTACACATGTTATTAAACTTGGTATTATTTTCTCCTGCTAACTTGTCTTGTTGATTATTTGGCCATCCATAAGAACCTTAAGGGAAAGGGCAGAGGGGGATTTTCCCTGTCTCCCCACAGTACTATGGGTTTTTTTACTAGGTGCAAGCCACAGCTGTGAGGGGGTGATAAAAATTCCCCCTTTTGACTGCTATATCTGTTTCTCTTCTTCCGTGGCAATTTCTTTCAAGCCTGTGGAAAGAAGTCTTTTATTGGGTTAGCAGAGTTATAGGAATTAGCAGGTGTGCGAGATGAGGATTTGGCCACCCTGAAATAAATCTCTTTACCTCGATTGTTTCCTCTGACGGACATTTGACCTCCCCCACTAACTGCCTAAAGAATTTGACATAGTAACTCCTTCCTGCAACAAATCTTCTATCTGATGGCTGTAATATAATGTAAAATAGATGTTACAATAAGAAAGGCACCAACAAGCCCATCTTATCAGAAGTTCTGTCTCTCTGGCCACATTCTCTGGATGACCCTTTGAGAAGTTGCCAGACAAACATTTACATATTTAAGGGAAATCTCCATTTGTAAAGGTAGCTCTCTCTCTGTATTGGGAAGAGGGGGGATGACCTCATTTCTAGAAACTTATCAATGTGGAAGGTGAGGCCTTAAATCTGCATAATAGCCTTACTCTTGTTTACAGTGCTTTAGTGGTGATCTCCTGTAACTGACACCCCCCACCCCCAACATCCTCCTCTGTCTTTATGTAAAGACGGTATTTAAGATGAGAATTTCTGCTATTGTGTTGAGAAATGCAGTGTCCCTTGTTTCTCCCATGTATACATGTTATTATACTTGGTATTATTTTCTCCTGCTAACCTGTCTTGTTAATTATTTGGCCAGCCATAAGAACCTTAAGGAAAAGGGCAGAGGAGGATTCTCCTTCTTCCCCCACACAGGGATTCTCGAGGCTGGACAGCATATCCAGCTTGGTAATATCTTGCTTATCATTTAAGTAAGACCCATCTGTAAACCAAATTAAATAGAATGCAGTCGTGGTCCTTCCTCTTGTAATGTTGGAAACAAGATAGCAGGGTTAAAATAGTGGGTAATATTTACCTACGCAGTGTAACCTAAGAAGATTTATCATTTACTTGGTAATGCTTCCCATGCAATTTAGCATACTTAACAAGCCTAATTAGTTTAGTATCTCCCTCTTTGTGGGAAGAGTTCAAATTTACTTGAGAATTGCCAGGGATCTTTGAAAATTCTCAAAGAAAAAAGTCATAAGAAAGACTTTATTTAGGATATGAATTTTGGGGAGATTGTCAAAAATACAGAGAGGTTTTAAACACTTGGTCAGACAAGATCAAGGAGTTCCTGTTCTTGTCGCAGTGAAACCATGCTTAATTAACAAACAACATTTAAACAGTCAAAAAGAGCTTAATAGAGAAACCTCAGTCTTTTGAACATAGGGAATTACCTTAACAAAACAGATCTCTGTTCTTTAGATAAACTTAACTCAAATGTAAAGAAAAATCTTTTTATGTAATAACCTCTATCAAGAGAAGATTAAGAGTAGAATAGGGCCGGCCCCATGGCTTAGCGGTTGGATGCATGCCTTCTGCTGCTGGCGGCCCTGGGTTCGGATCCCAGGTGCACACCGATGCACCACACTGCTTCTCTAGCCATGCTGAGGCCACGTCCCACATACAGCAACTAGAAGGATGTGCAACTATGATGTACAACTATCTACTGGGGCTTTGGGGAAAAAAAAGAGTAGAATAAAATTATCCTTTTAAAAGGAAGAAGACCAAATTTGAATTTTGTACCAGCTTACTTTTGATATTAAAAATCATTTACTTAGTTGGATTTAGTTTAATCTTAGCCAACTCGACCATGTATAAAACTCCTCAGGGTTTCTCTTCAACAAACCTTCTATAACTTTTTGTTTACATTCAGAATTTATGCCATGCGCTCCTGTTTTTTCCTTCTAGTACTTTTCAGGGCAAATTTATCTTTCTTAACCAAACAAAAATATTTCCATATTTTATATCTTCTTAATGAAAACACACATCTTACTCTTCTTGAATACAAACATATTTTCTTAAGTTTTTAGTAGCTTAATCACATAGTAGAAATTTTTAACCCTTAGAAACCTTAATTTTTAAGTAAAAAACTAAGTAAGCAATTATAAAATTTCTTTTACATTAGCATTTCTTGGCTTGACAAATATATAGGGACATTTTTTATAATTTTTGGAAACATCTTACTTTATAGTACAATCTTTTAAATAAAACACAAGACATGTTTACCAATAGACCCAAAGCACCTTGTAATTTTTCTGTAATAAGCCAAAAGTAGATAAACCTATATTTAGCAATGTCTAATATCTTATATTATTTGGAAATGATCTAGATACTCAATGAATTTTTATCATAAAATTTAGCAAAATCCTAAATTTTTAAGTCACCAAAAAGAGTTTAGAAGCTATATACAGTATAACATATGATTATTGTTTAAAGTTCACTTAATACTCACCTATTTAGTTACCTGTTCTCAATAATTATTTATTATGTTTTAAAGATTTTATTTATTTATTTTTCTCCCCAAAGCCCCAGTAGATTGTTCTATGTCATAGCTGCACAACCTTCTAGTTGCTATATGTGGGAATCGGCCTAAGGATGGCCAGAGAAGTGGTGCCTTGGTGCACGCCCTGAATCCGAACCTGGGCCACCAGCAGCGGAGTGCATGCACTTAACTGCCAAGCCATGGGGCCGGCCCCTCAATAATTATTTAGATTGCCTACAAGACTTTATGAGACATTAGATAATATTAGCCATCATTTATTATTTTTGAGACCAGTTTTGTAGTAGAAATAACATCAGTTTATTTGACGAATAAAAGCTGCATATCTGCATTATATCCAATGCTGAAAACTAACAAGCTTAAATAAGCTTTTATTTACCAAAGGTTATTTCATATCACGTTAACTGGAAAAACATTTGGATTTAGAACTAACTTTTGTGAGTGCTTATTTCAAGTTAATTGAATAGACCTCTTGATTTTGACCATAAACTCTGGAGGTAAAATACCACGCACATATAACATACATGTAGAGACACACACATAAAGAACAGACAGATGCAACAAAGATTTTATAGCCGCTGTTTTAGAAAATTTAGCAGTTTCCATCTGCAGAAAGCTTCCTTCCAATTTCTTTTTTCTTTCAGTCTTAGGCCCCCTGCTGTCTTAGCACTTGCGCAAGTCTCCTGGGTTCAGAGGCCAGGCAGCCCAGCCGGGAATGGTCAAGCAAACTCAATTTCCCACTTTCCTTTTCTTCTATTTTGCTACAAAGTCTGAACAATTTCTAGGGACTGTGTAGTGGGTTAGGAGTGTGCTGCTTGTGAGTGTTAATCCCTAAAGAAAGGTCATAATCACTCTTTTACATGCCTTGGTTTCTCCCGCCCGCAGTCTAGGTACTGCCGTGGGGATTTGGAGTGCGGGTGACTAACCGTCCCGTGTACGTCCCCTGACAAACCTGTGATAAATTAACATGAATCATAGTGGAGTTCGCTATAGGAAGGAGGGTTACAAGTCGTGGGGTTTGTCTCTGACACCCCCGATGAGATTCTCAGTTGCTTGAGAATTCCCGAAAGGTCGGGAGGAGCAATGTCTCTTTTCTTTGGAGCTAAACAGATTCAGTCTCTCATTTTTCTATCAAGCAGTTTTGTTCATACTTTAGAAACATAATTCTTCCCAATTTTAAGCCATATTAAAAAGTCACCCTGCTCCATTCACTCCAAAAGTTCCCCCTAGGCTCCTCTGGCCTACGAAATTCTCTCTACATTTCACTTTCCTAGAAATTCCTCCCTAGGTTCCTCTGACCTAGGGAATGTATCAGTACTCCCTTAAGACACCTAGCCTTAAGCCTTGAAAACAGCTCAAATAAACTCTGGACCGTCGACTTAAAATAAAGAGGTTCAGGTGTCAGGAGAACTCACTCGGGTCACCTGAAGAATGCAGTGATCTGGGGAGCACAATGGGCTCCTATTGGTACCAAATGCCAGATCAGTGTAGATTACAGGTGGTATCTGGTGGGTTTCTCTGAAATCTTGCCACGACTACACCAACAAATGTCTACATAAATAATCCATAACCAATGTATAAATCAAAATTGGGGTGAATTTATTATGAGCTAACTTTTGAGGACCATGGCCCTGGGCCTTCCTTCTATAAGGAAGGAAGGGCACTGAAGAAGTGGGGTGTACAGAGTGGTTATATACCGTCAAAGAACAAGTATCACATAAGATTGTAATGTCCCTTTTACAATAGCCACAAGATCGCCCTGCTACGTTGCCCTGCCAGAATAGCTATAGATGGAAACAGCGTGGAGCAGGTCTGCTGTCTCGTTGGGCATGGCTGGTGTCAGGTCTGTTGTCTGGAGCTGGGTGGTCACAGAATGAGTGCAGCAGTAAAATCCAAGCCTAGGGAGAAAGGCTTATCCTTAAGGCAATGTCAATGAGGGGGAAGTTGCATCCTTATGTTAAGGGCATTTACTCTTCTCTTTGAGACATGGCAAAGCAGATACACAATGCAGGCGACAGGCCCTTTTGGAAAAACAAACTCAGTCCGAATTAGATTTACCCCAAATGACTTCCTCATGTGCTCCAATATATCCTTTTGCTTGCCATTTATTTATCAAGCTCAGGGTGTGTCTTTCAAACAGAAAGCATCGAGAATAGCATGAAATAGTCACTTACCAACAGATGTCACTGTGGCGACAGAATATTAACAAGTGGCCTTCAAATATAATCTTTTTCCCAAATACTATATTTCACTGAGTTAATCCAAAAGGGATTCTTCTCACTTATACTGACAAATCTCCACTCTGAACTTAGCACTAGAGGTAGCCAATTTTGAATAAAGACCTTTAACATCAAAGCCAGCCAATAGATCCTATTAAAGCAAATCCAAACTCAGGAAAACTTTTGTTTTCAGTCACATGCAAACTCTCTCCAACTCAAGATAAAGTCCTGGTTTTGTGCAGATGGAGAAAAGCTTCTCTTCCTCTTTTTCTATTCAGATAGTGCAGGGAAGAGCCCAAAGTGTCTCCTGGTGGAACACTAACAGTTCTTTACGTTAGAAATGCATGCAGTGTTTCCTAGCTTCTTTTCTACGGGCCGAGACCTGACCTGCCCAGAGTAGCAAACTTCTAGGCTCCAATAGTAAATAAGACTGTGTGCAGTTTACCACAACAATGAACTACAAAGATGTATCAGGAAATATTTTGAACACCCACACCTAAGCTCTCAGTTTCCCTCTGTATAATTCCATGGCTACCTGAACTGAATTCATTCTCCATCCCCATCCCTTTTGTGATAGTTTTTATCTCCTTGAATCAGCATGTTATAACATCTAAGAGAAATTTATCAAAATACTCTGTTCAAAATAGCTAACTGAAGTATATGAATTGTAGAGTGTCAAGATTTTAAGATGAAAGTGATGTACGGAGTAACTGTAGTACCAAATAAAAAGAAAATGAATGAGAACAATAAGACAAGGAAGAAAAAATGCTAAGGAGAAGGAATATAATAGAGTAAAAGTAAGAAAGGGAGAAAAAGAAGAAAGTTGGTGTAAGAAAGAGAAAGAGTCAGGAGAAGCATGAGAAATGACAAAAAAGGGCACAAGCAGAGGGAAGACACCATGCTCAGAGCGAATGACAAGTCAACTGGCTTCTGAGCAGGGCTCAGGTCTAGAGTCATTGGGCAGCGCTTGAAAACTCCACTCAGTTCTAACATCCAGAGAATGACTACTGCTCATCCAAACACTGATGACACTGATTACCATCACTCTCCTCTCCCAGGACCTGCTGGAGCTTTGGGAACTGCTTCTCTCAGCAGCTCTGGGACTGACAGAGTCCCCATTAAATATTCATGAAGTAGGATTTTTTTTTTAATTACTTTTTTTTTAATTTTATTTATTTATTTGTTTCCCCCAAAGGTCCAATAGATAGTTGTATGTCATAGCTGAACATCCTTCTAGTTGTTGTATGTAAGATGCGGCCTCAGCATGGCCGGAGAAGCCAGTGCATCGGTTCGCGCCCAGGATCTGAACCAGGGCCGCTAACAGTGGAGTGCGATCACCTAACCGCTAAGCCATGGGGCCTGCCCAGGATGGTTGTTTTGAAAGAGTAACTCAGAGAGAGAGCTCTCAAGGGTACATATAATCCTGCCAAATCCTACACTCACCCATCTGAAGAATTAAGAAACTAAACTTTTTTTTTTAATTACTGTGAAGAAAAGTAGGAGAAAACTTTCTTGGCAAAACTTTAAATGTTCCATCTTTTTTGAAGTTACCTCACAAAATTCTGAGCATAATCTAAAATTCTGGGCTCCCTACAGTTCCAAATATGTTTCAGAAATAATCTCTTTATCATCACAATGTAAGCCTATGCCTTATAAAACAAAATAAACTTGAATGAGTTTTATCTTGGAGAGAGAGGGCAGCAAGAAAAAGAGTAAGATGTGCCTCTCTGCTATGAAGGAAAATAAATAAAATCACCAAAATATATAAAATATGCCTCTAAAACTGAATGAAGAGGTCTCTAAAGAGTTTTACATTTTAAGTAAAAATGCACCTATATAAAATTACACATCAGTTTGACTAAAATCTAGTCAACTTAATAGAAGAAGAATTCATTCAGTTTCATTTAAATAGCATGACTTATGATTAGCTGCATAATAAATGGTAGATATTTTAATTCTGTTATACCATGTCCTTCCACCAATGAAGGTTGGCTTAAACCTGTCATTTTCCTAAAAAGGGCCAACCAGATATTCTGCTTATTTGATTACTTAATAGTATGGATCTGCTCCTCATTGCCAACGAAGGATGTCTACAAACTGGCTTTAGCTTGCATATGTAATGGGAAACGCAGGCTGAGTTTACAAAAAGAAAAATTGAAAATGGAGCATTGCCTTGAGGAGACGTGATCAATCTGTTCAAGAACATTTTCTCACTTGATCAAGTGAAGAGCTGAGAGAGAATGCTGTTGGCCTCTTCCTTGGCCCCTTATAGAAATCTGCATTACCTCAATTGAACATGTCCTAAAATGTTTGAATTAAACTTGGAAATGAGTTGATGATACCGTATTTACATTATGTGACACAGAATCTCTTTCATTAGGTACCATTCAAAACACTTTTTGGGACATTAGAGACCAGAAAAGTTTTGCTTCTCTGAGAGACTGTTGCTTTTAATCTCATAGACATGAGATGATAGAGAATTGTTCCCATTACCCTTTCTACTTTAAACCTGAGGGATACATTTCCAACTATCTTTAAAAACTTCAGGTCCTTCCGAGCCGGCCCCAGGGCTTTGTGGTTAAGTGCATGCGCTCCGCTACTTGCGGCCCGGGTTCGGATCCCGGGCGCGCACCGAAGCACCGCTTCTCCCGCCATGCTGAGGTCGCGTCCCATATACAGCAACTAGAAGGATGTGCATCTATGACATACAATTATCTACTGGGGTGTTGGGGGAAAAAATAAATAAAAAGAAGGAAAAAAAACAAAGAAACCTGCAGGTCTTTCTGAAACACTTTTCAGTGTGCTGGCTTACTTCAGCTTCATTGCATTGTTCCATTCTAAACTCCTTTCAGTTTGATCTATTTTCCTTTGTAATCCTTTTGTATATCTAGGTATTTAAAAGCTGCTCAAATCTATATTGGAGAAATATTGGGTTATAGTACTTTCAGACAGCATGTAAACCCAATTTTTAAGGTTTATACACAAAATGTTTCTGCCATGTTTCTACCAGCTCTCCTTCCATATATTTTCCTCCAGGACTTCCTGTGACCAAATTGCCTTTCTAAAAATCAGTTCTCTGTTCATTCTCTTGGCCAGTGACATTTTCATAGAAACATAAAGGACTGGATTTTCCAAAGATGCAACAAGAATGATCAAGTCCTGATTCACACTTAGATATCCTGCTCCTGTTCTCCATGAATTTTAAAACTAAAGTTAATTATCTCTTTCATTTTATCTAAATCTATTGAGTAACTTTGGCACAGAGTCCCTAAACTGATCCACAGTCTGCTTTAGCAGTCACAAAACTCTCTTTCAAATGCTTGCATTCATGTGCTGAGTAGGTATTTTATTTATTTAGATCTTATTCAACAAATGAGCTTCATTTATTTACTCAAATACTTAAGTATATACTATGTGCCCAAAGGTCTTGAAATGTTGTCAGTCTGCAAGTAAGACAGATATGTATAAACAGATAAATTACACTACAGAAATAATTTGAAGGAAAGAGATATGAAGAAAATGCCATGGGACTCCAGGAAAAGAGCCACCATGGGTTGACATACAACTAAGATATATAGCAATGTACTGGTGCTTTGAGGAAAAAAACAACCACCATGGGGAGGTGGAAAGGTTTTGTACCATCTAGGTAAAGGAAAAGGAAGGGAGAGAAGATAAAGAGAAAACAAGATAAACGGAAATGTTTTCTTCTTCTTAATGTTTCTGCTACCAACTTTTGGAGCACACTGCTTGCAGATGTCCTTTCTAGCCAGTCTTATCTTTCAGCATGCTTCTATAGACTTAAAAATTAGATTGTACCAAGCTGAGCTCCTCCCTGGAGACAATGCCAACTATGTAGGGAGCCAGGAGGGGAGCAAAAGACTCACAGGAATCTGCAGCCCTTCTGAAATTCGCTGGTGGGGAGGGGCACCAAGGCTTCACCTTGGCCTCTGTCTCGAAGTTCATACAAAGGAGGGTCAGTTCCTTCCTTGATCTATGAAGATGGAGATAAACCTCTTTCACAGAAGAGATTATGGAAAAATTAAAGTGAGAGCCATGAAAAAGGCAGAGGAGGTAGCACCATGAATCTGAAGTAATTGGACGTGTGAATTAGTAACCAGTAGGAAGAAGAGCTGAAGACAAAAAAATAAAGGCAAAAAACCAGTACTCAATTTTCTAAGATGGAAATGCAAGTCTTTCTTCTTCAAAAAGAAAAGAGTCATTGAACCCTTTCCTTTAAAATAAAATCGAAAGTGGTCACATGTTGCAAATAATGATTTTAACCATGATGTCACTACACAATAATGGGTAACAATCAGTTGTTAAATGCACTGCAAATAGTTCAAACTTAACAATTATGTTATCAAAGTTTGCAATTGATGTATATATTTTAGTAAATAGTAGACTGTGTGCAAATTTGTCACTATATTATTGACAATGTCACTCTTACTACTGAAAACATGACTAGGAGGGAGAAGATAGTGTGACCTCAGATTGCTAGAGTCACAGTAAGAAAAGTCAAGAAAGTGCCATCAGGTCATTTGGACAAAAGGATGCTGTATGGCTGTTGGGTTTATAACAGATCAACTGGAGAAAAACAAGTCACTACATTAAACTATTTTCTACCTACCTCCATCACCCTCTCCAAGAACACATATTTTAAAATGAGACAAGTTATTATATTAAAAATTACTTGTTCTGTCATTTTGAAAACTACATCAAAAAATGGAGAAAAAACTGGGTTACAAACATCCTGGTATCAATTCCAACTACCATCTTTCACCAAACTAAAACTCTAATTATGACTAATTCACTTGCAATCTAGTGCTCCTCCAATACATAATATCAACAACTTAAAATGTTTCATAAATTTTTTAAAATTGCCCTAGAATTTAAACGATAATATAAACATATCTCTTAGAAAAATTGAGAAAGATAAAGACACTAGGACAGGAAAAGATGAAAATATTACCCTAATCGATGATGTAAAACACAAGATATGCACAACTGTTAAAAAGAATTCTCTATGAAATCGATCAATTCTACTATCTCTACACGTGGCTATTTCCTATCAGTAATTTGATGCATAAACAAATAGAATAGTGTATTTAATGGGATCAATTCTTTTAGTTGTGTGCTTTTCCTTGTAAAACTACATATGCTTTTATGTTCTTCCTTTATTTTCAGGTGGTGTCATATTAGAACACCCTCATCTGTGAAGATCTTTGCATTAAGGAACTCTACCTTGGCCCTTGATCAACTGTACTCTGCTTTATGATAAACTCAGAGACCTACATAGGACAATGTTTCCTACATCTTATCTCCCATGAGTTGTTCATGTCAGGGAGTATAGTCCACCAAGTAAACACCAAGCAGTGTTTCAAAAGCATCGGATACTAAAAGGAGGACATGCGGGGTTGGGTGTGGGCCCCCATTCAGTGCCTAGTGCAAAGAAGAAAGAGGTCAATGCATCCCTCCAGAGACTGGAATAAAACAGGAGTTTATAAGCACGAGGCTCCCTTTGCAAGCCTTTAAGCAGGGACCTAGAATAAAACTGTTGACACTGTGGATCATTGTTGGTTTTACAGGGAACTCATGAGGAATATAAGGAGATAAAATAATGATAATTATAATAACAGCAGCAAACACTTCTACTGAACCAGGCACGGCAATCTGAATGTTACTTCTGTGCTTGAACATACATGAACTCTTATATCCCTCAAAATATCCTGATGTAGTAGATGTTGTTCTTCTCACCACTTTACAGATGAAGAGACTGGGTACAGTGGCTAGAAAACTCAGCCACGTTACAAAGCTGATAAATGGCAGAGCCCAAGCTCAGTGCTCTTATGTTATGCTCTTTGACTACAACTCCAAGTTAAGTCTCTAATGACTATATTTCTCTCTATAATCCAATGGGGGAAACATCAAAATTCTTAAGTCTAACACCCATGCTACCATTTAAGAAAAGTTGGTGAAGGAGACATTTCTGAATAGTAACAATGCCCTTCTATTAACTCTTCACTTATAGATCAGACATCAATAGTCCTGCTCAGTCCACCAAGAAGAAACTGGGACTTTATTTAGCCAAAAAGAAGAAAAAACAAATAATAAAACAACCAAATTCCTTTATACATCATTACACAAATGTGATTCTTAATTCCGTGTGACAAATATAAAGTGCTTTCCTGGTTTACGGCTCCATATAAAGCTGATGTTAATCTCATGCTATCTTCCCAGCTAATAACACAAAATACTTTAAAACAACAAAAGGCACAAAGACAAAAAACAACCCCAAATAAAATTAAATATTACATCTGAATGCTGTACAATTTTTTAAAGATTACTTAAAAGTTAGATTTAGTAAAATTTTTATCTCTATCTTGCCTCTCCCAGTTATCTCTGAAGGTAAAGAAAAGGACTAAGAGAGGCACAAGGAAGCCAGTTAGGGAAGCGAGTCAGCGGGAAGAGGTAAGGTGGCCGCCCCTCTGCAGACGACAGACAGAAATCTCCCCTGGGAGCCGTCTCAGGCCTCACAAGATGTGGAGCTTTGACCTCGGGCAGTGGCTACAGCTGGACGCCAGCAGCAGTGCTTCTCAGACTTCAGTCTACACTGTAATAACTGGACAAGTCTAGTGTCCCCTTCCCTGGAATTCTAACTGAGCAGCATTGAACTTGGGACATGAGAATTTTCCATTTAACAAGCCTACTAGTGATTTTCCTTGAGTTATCTGCAGATTATGATCAAAGGCATACCTTGAAGAGAAGCACAAACTCACAACACAGTATGCACTGCACAGATACTTTGTGTCACACACTCTCAGACCATTCCCTGCTCCAGGGGTCCCACATGCCTCAGCATCCTTGGGCCTGTGTTCTTCATCAGGAGGTTCCAATGGTGGCAAAACAGACAGGACTCACCTGGGAAACTGCCCCTCTGTGAAATTCAGTGAGTGTGTGGGCTGCCTGCAGCCCAGGTGTAAAGTGGGTCTTGCTATATTGAAAAATAAATTTCTTTTTAATTTTATTGAGGTCATATAGCTTATAAGTGTAAATTTCAGGTCTACATTACTATATTTCAGTTCTGTATAGACTGGATCATGTTCACCACCAATAGTCTTTTTTCATCTATCACCATACATATGTGCCCCTTTACACCTTTCTCTCTTTCCCTCTGGTAACCACAATCTCTACTCCTTATCTATGTGTTTGTTTATTTTCCACATATGAGTGAAATAAATCAGTATTTTTCTTTCGCTATCTGACTTGTTTTGCTTAGTATAATACCGTCAATGTCCATTCATACTGTCACAAATGGCATGAGGTTGTCTTCTTTATGGCTGAGTAGTATTCCACGGTATATATGTATATATATCACATCTTTATTATTTCATCCATTGATAAGTACTTGAGTTGCTACACAGTGTTGGCTATTGTGAATAACGCTGTGAAGAATATAAGGGTGCATACATTTTTTTGAATTACTGACTTCATATTCTTTGGATAAATATGCAGAGGTAGAATAGCTGGATCTTATGGTATTTTTATTTTTAATTTTTTGAGAAATCTCCATCATTTTTCCCTAGTGGCTGCAGCAGTTTGCGTTCCCACCAGCAATGTATGAGGGTTCCCTTTTCTCCACATCCTCTCCAACACTTATTATTGCCTTTTTAATAATAGCCATTCTGATGGGTGTGAGGTGATATCTCATTGTAGTTTTGATTTGCATTTCCCTAATAATTAGTGATGTTAAACATCTTTCATGTGCCTGTTGGCCACCTGTATAACTTCTTCGGAAAAATGTATTTTCATATCCTCTGCCCATGTTTTGATCAGGTCGTTCATTTTTTTGTTGTGGAGTTGTATGTGTTCTTTATATATTTTGGAAATTAGCCCCTTGTCAGACTTATGATTTGCAAATATTTTCTCCCAGTTGGTAGGTTGTCTTTTCATTTTGTTGACAGTTTCCTTTGCTGTGCAGAAACGTTTTAGTCTGATGTAGTCCCACTTGCTTATTTTTTTCTTTTATTTCCCTTACCTGACAAGAGACAAAGACAGACATTATATAAAGATAAAAGGGACATTCCACCAAGAAGACATAACACATTAATATACATGCACCTAACACAGGAGCAACAAACTATATAAAGCAACTATTAACAGACTTAAAGGAAGAAATTGACAGCAAGACAATAATTTTAGGAGATTTCAACACCTCACCTACATCAATGGATTGATCATCCAGACAGAAAGCCAACAAGGAAACAGTGGCGTTAAATGAAACATCAGACAAGATGGTCTTAATAGATATATAGAGAACATTTCATCCCCAAACAGCAGAATACACATTGTTCTCAAGTTCACATGGAACATTCTCAAAGATAGACATATGTTGGGAAACAAAGCAAGCCTCAATAATTCTAAGAAGACTGAAATCATATCACGCATTTTTCTGACCACAATTGTGTGAAACTAGAAATCAACTACAAGAAACAGTTGGAAAAGTCACAAATATTTGGACACTAAACAACATGCTACTGAACAACTATTGGATCAATGAATAAAGCAAAGGAGAAAACAAAATATTAGTAGAGAAAAATGAAAATAAAAAACAACATATGAAAACTTATGAGATGCAGGAAAAATAGTACTAAGAGTGAAATTTATAGCAATAGAAGCCTACGTCAAGGAATGAGAAAAATCCCAAATAAACAATCTAACATGGTACCTAAAAGAACTAGAAAAAGAAGAATAAACAAAGCCTAAAGTCAGTAGAAGGACAGAAATAACAAAAATCAGAGCAGAAATAGATGAAAGAGAGGCTAGAAAAAGAATAGAAACGTTCAATGAAACTAAGAGCTGTTTCTGTGAGAAGATAAGTCTCTTTCTTTAGAGGTAGAGATGGCATATGGGCAGAGATTATAAGATCAGAAAATCCAGACACTCAATCGGAGAACTCCCTGAAATTTAAGCATCTTTTAAGCAACTTTTTAGCATCTTTAATACATTCGAATATGCTGTACCTTTAACATCTGTTTGAATACGTGTGGCCAAGTCAAAGGACAGCCTATACTAGGCACCACAGGATGATAATAGCCTCCCTGCCTTCAACAACAAAAGGTCCAGGAAACTGACTTATCTTGGGTCCAAGTTGGGAACTATTTGGGAGAAATATAGTGAAAAATTAAATAAACCAGACAAGAATATAAGAATTAGACAGGGATCTGATGGTAAAGAATACTTTTCCCAGCTACAGACCAATAGAATCTTGACAGAATGAGAAGGCTCATAACTACACCTGGCACCATGAAGTAAAGTGGAAATCTCACAAGGGAGGCCACTTTGAGGCCTATAAACACCTTGCAAAACTACTCATTAGGATTTCAGAACAACAACATGTTTAGGATGTGTGTGCTCAATATATGCATGTCCCGGGTTCTCCTCATGATATTTTACTTACTTCTATGTATATTTCCCTAAACCTTTGTTGATTATAAAGCAAAACGAAGAGAATAACTGTGTGGCAGAGGGAAAGAGCAAATTAAAAACAAAAAACATACTGTAGTCATCGTGTTGAGACTATAAAGCAAACTGAATTAACTGATGGACAGGAGATGCTCTTTCTGAAATTTTTTTAACTAATTAAAAAACTCATAAAATATTCTTCAGCATTGACGGTAATATACAATGCATAGATCAGTTAGTTCAAGCTTTACCTTCAGGGAGAGTCATTGACCATAATAGAGAATTCAGATTCCAGGAGTCAGCTAGTCTTATATCAGAAAGTGTCACATTTCAGACCTGGCTGTGCATTTCAGCTATTCACGTCTCTTTAAGCTAGTCATATCTTGATAAGCACCAGAGGCTTTGCTACTTGGCTTACTGAATATCAGAAATAGCTTTTCACTGGTGAAATGAGTGGTTCGTTTAATTAGCATGAATTTAGAAATGAGCTCTCATTGGTGAAACTGAAGGGATTCCATATATGTGGATTGGCCGAAACATCAGAGAATATCCTCATACTTAGAGGAAGAAGGTAAGAGTCGAGCAAGAGAGGATGTCAGGTGTGATGTCCTGACAGTGCTGCACCAGCTGCTGGTTTAGGAAAATGTCTCCTTGCCTGTTGCCAGCCTTTAGGCACAGGATCCTGCCTCCTTCACATCTGTATCATGTGAAACTTTCATGGAAGGTGTAGCCGGGCATCTATCCGGGTAGCGAGCTGCACATCCCCCGATTAAGGGACTCTTGCCTAGAGTGCTTCATCATCCTAACACAATGCCACTCAGTCTTGGACTTCACTGGCTCCATATAAAACAGGCAACACCAATAGCCAAAGGGATAAATGGTTTCACTTAGGATTCCATGTTCATCCCAATACAATGTATGCTATAAGCACTCTATACAACCCCATAAATCTATATATATATGGAAAGTTCAGTTGGTCCTCCAGGCTTTCAGCCACACCCCAGGACTCTCACATATTGCAGTGCTGTGATGTAATCTCAAAACCTCTCCTTCACCTCATGGATCCAGTAGCAGAATATAAGGAAAACACATTTTCTTTCATGGATTTTTAGTGTCTACACATGCCATCTCTTCAACCAGACTATCACTTATGTTTTTCTACATGCCTCTCGTCCACCCCCCAAATTCGTCTCTCCCTGTTTCCTGAGTCAAGCTCCACTCCACTAGAAGGCCCTCCCTGGTCCTCCCCTCACAGAGTCTCATCAATCACTAAAGTCAGGTTGAAGCCCCAGCTCACGTGGACCACTCCGGAATCAGCACACAGACACGGCACGCCTGCACCCCTCGTTTTGACAATAATGTTATGCTGTCTGGAAGGGTGGCGGCTTAACACTTTCCTGAGTGTATTTCATCTTCCCTCAAATGCACTGAAAGTCTCTTCAGCACGAGAAGTGTGCACACTTGTCCTGTCAATCCACCCACTCTTGACAATGTCATGATGACTGCATAACAGTCACTTAATGTCTATTGAATGAACACGCTTCTCAGGTAGAAAAATAAATGAAATGGCTTGTCAATATGAGCAGCAGTCGTAGCTGGTAATATCATTTTCCTCATTTGCTTAAAAGGTACCAAAAGACACCGACAAAATTTGTGAGTTTCATTTGAAAAGCCGAGGTAACAAGTTATCAGTTATATCGAAACCTAATGGCAATTACAGAAGATAAATAAAAATAGGGAGTAGACAAAAATCCTAGGATATCATCAATACTGGGGCCCAGACAGATCTCCTAACTTTACAAGTCCTCAGCGTTCTCACCAGGAAATCAGGAATGATACCTGCCTTGGCCCTGTTCATAGGCAGGTGTGACGCAGGAGCAACTACTATGCGGAAAGAGCTAAGACAATGACAGCTGTTATTCAGAAATAACCCACCAGGAGTACCACTTGTTTTGAGATTTTAAAAATCTATGTTTAGTTATAATAATCACACATTATTTCCTGTGTTTAAAAAATCCTCTTCAGGGTCGGCCCCGGGGCTTAGCGGTTAAGTGCACGTGCTCCACTACTGGCGGCCCGGGGTCAGATCCCGGGCGGGCACCGACACACCGCTTGTCCGGCCATGCTGAGGCTGCGTCCCACATACAGCATCTAGAAGGATGTGCAACTATGACATACAAATATCTACTGGGGCTTTGGGGAAAAAAAAGGAGGAGGATTGGCAATAGATGTTAGCTGAGAGCCGGTCTTCCTCAGCAAAAAGAGGAGGATTAGCATGGATGTTTGCTCAGGGCTGATCTTCCTCACAAAAAAAAAAAAAATTTTTAAATCCTCTTCAGAAGAATTCAACGTCATCACCATATGTCCACATCAAGGTCTCTCCAGAACCAGTGCTCAATCTTTGCTTTATTATGAGATGCTAGTTGAGCAAACTTGAGTCTCCAGAGCTTTCTTGACATTTGTGCTGATTGTCGCTGTTTTGCATTCAATTAATAACTTTGCTGTGGCATTTCCTCGACCATCGAGGCATGTCTTTTTCTCTGCTGTATTTCTGTTTAGCATTTCAGAAAGGTAGTTATTTTCCAAGTAGGGTTATATGCTCCCTGTCTCCAGGCACCATATGGTATGACCCCTGTTTTCCCCAGGATATTACATATTCTATATACATAACAGACACACAATGAGTACTAAGGAACTGATAAATAAATGGCAAGCAATAGGATATATTGGAACACATGAGGAAGCCATTTGGGGTAAAACTAATTTGGCCAGAGTTTGTTTTTCCAAAATGGGCTGTCTCCTGCATTGTGTATCTGCTTTCCCGTGTCCCAAAGAGAAGAGTAAATGCCCTTAAGATAAGGATGCAACTTCCCCCTCATTGACATTACCTTAAGGATGAGCATTTCTCCCTAAGCTAGGATTTGGTTGCTGCAGTCATCCTGTGACCACCCAGTTAGAGACAACAGACCCGACCTAGCTAAGCCCATCTAGATAGCGGACCTGCTCCCTGCTGTGTCCATCAATAGCTATTCTGACCAGGTAATCTGACAGGGTGATCTTGTCTCTATAGTGAAAGGGACAATACAATCCTATGTGATACATGCTCTTTGATGGTATATAACCACTCTGTACACCCCACTTCTTTGGTGCCCTTCCTTCCTTAGGGAAGGAAAGCCCAGGGGCACAGTCCTCAAATCTTGGCTCATAATAAACTCACTCCAATTTTGATTTATAGATTGATTATTGATTATTGACGTAGACATTTGTTGGTGTAGTCATGGCAGGATTTCAGAGAAACCCACCAGAGACCACCTGGAATCTACACTGAACTGGCATTGGGTACTAATAGGGGCCCATTGTGCCCCCCAGATCACTGCATTTTTCAGGTGATCCCTGTGAGTTCTCCTGAAACCCGGACCTCCTTATTGTAAGTCAACAGTTCAGAGTTTATTTGAGCTGTTTTCCAGTCTTAAAGCTAGGTGTCTTAAGGCGGTACCGGTACATACCCTGGGTCAGAGAAACCTAGGGGAGCATTCTTAGGAAAGAGAAACCCAGGGGGTATTTCCTAGACCAGAGGAGCCTAGAGGGCACTTTTGGAGTGAATGAGGCAGGCTGAACTTTTTAATTTGGCTTAAAATTGGAAAGAATTGTGTTTATAAGGTCTGAACAAAACTGCTTGATAGAGAAATGAGAGACTGAATCTGTTCAGCTGCAAAAAAAGGGACATTGCTCCTCCCAGCCTTTTGTGCATTCTGAGACCTGAAGTTGTAAAACTTCTAGAAGAAAACATAGGGAAGAGGCTCCTCGACATTGGTCTTGGGAATGATTTTGTGGATATCCCACCAAAACTGCAAACAACAATATAAAAAATCGACAAATGGTACTACATCAAACTTAAAAACTTCTGCCCAGCAAAAGAAACAACGAAGAAAATCAAAAGGCTGGGAGAAAAATTTTACAAACCACGTATCAGATAAAGGGTTAAATATCCAAAATTTATAAAAAACTTTTACAACCCATAAGAAAATGTATAAAGAACTCATACAACCCAATAAGAAAAAAGCAATCCAATCGAAAAATGGGCAAAAGACTAAGTAGACATCTGTCCAAAGAAGACATCCAAACGGCCAACACATGCATGAGAAGGAGATCAACGTCACTAATCATCAGGGAAATGCAAATCAAGACCACAGAGAGCTATCACCTCACACGTGTAAGGATGGTGATCATCAGAGACAAGAGATACTAAGTGTTGACAAGGATGTGAAGAAAAGGGAACTCTTGTGCGTTGTTCATGGGAATTTAAATTGGTGCGGCCACTATGGAAAAGACAGTGGAGGTTCCTGAAAAAATTAAAAATAGATACACTTCAGTGTATTTATCCGAAGAAAATGAAAACACTAACTTGAAAAGATATATGCACCCCTGTGATTATTACAATATTATTTATATAGCTAAGATATGGAAACAACCTAAATGTCCATCAATAGATGAGTGGATAAAGAAAATGTAGTATGGGCTGGCCTGGTGGCATAGTGGTTAAGTGCATGTGTTCTGCTGTGGTAACCTGGGGTTCAGATCCTGGGAGTGCACTGCCTCACCACTTGTCAGGCCATGTTGTGACGGAGTCCCATATAAAGTGGAGGAAGATGGGCACGGATGTTAGCACAGGGCCAGTCTTCCTCAACAAAAAGAGGAGGATTGGCACATGTTAGCACAGGGCTGATCTTCCTCACAAAGAAAAGGAAAGAAAATGTGGTACATATTTACAATGGAATATTATTTAGCAATAAGAAAGAAAAAATCTTGCCATTTGCAATGTCATGTATGGACCTTGAGGTCATTATGCTAAGTGAAATTACTGAGACAGAGAAAGACAAATACCATTTGATTTCAGTTATACATACAATCTGGCTCTTCAGTTTCTCACCAAACTGCCACTGGCATGTCAAGTTGAGTACCGGTTTTCTTTTTTTTTTGTGAGGGAGATCAGCCCTGAGCTAACATCCGTGCTAATCCTCCTCTATTTGCTGAGGAAGACCAGCTCTGAGCTAACATCTATTGCCATTCCTCCTCTTTTTTTTCTTCTCCAAAGCTCCCAGTAGATAGTTGTATATCATAATTGCACATGCTTCTAGTTGCTGTATGTGGGACGCAGCCTCAGCATGTCCAGAGAAGCGGTGCGTCAGTGTCCGCCCGAGATACGAACCCGGGTCTCCAGTAGCAGAGCTTGCGCACTTAACCACTAAGCCACAGGGTCAGCCCCAACATCTGTCTCTTCTTTATATGTGTCTCTCTACATGTATGTTATATGTATTTTACCTCTGGAGGGTATGGTCAAAATTAAAATCTCTATTCAATTAACTTGAAGTAAGTGCTTAGAAAAGTTATTTCTAAATCCAAAGGTTTTTCCAGTTAACATGATATGAAATAATATTTGGTAAATAAAAGCTTATTTAAGCTTGTTAGTTTTCAGCATTGGATATAAGACAGACATACAGACTTTCTTTGTCAGATAGACAATCCTGATGAAGAATAAATTGATGAACTCACACGTCTCAATTTCAAGATTAATTACAAAGTCAAGAGACTGTGATATTTTACAATACTACAATAATCAAGAGACCGTAATATTTTAAAATTAATAGACACGGGTAAATGAAAAAACATGGAAAGTCCACACATAGACCTCTGCAAGTACAGACAACTTAATCTTGGTCATGACAATAAATGCACTCCAACATAAAACATAATAGATTTTTAGTCTTTAGTCTTTTAGTCTGTAGTCATCATCAACCATGGTGATGATACAAAAGGACGACCCTATGGAAATAAATGAACAAAGACACAAATTTTGCACCTTAGAAATAAATGTACTCAAAATCGCTCATCAACTTAAATATAAAATACAAAACTATAAAAATCATACTGGGAAATAAGAGAAAATCTTCATGATTTATAGTTTGATGATTTGTTTTCATATACAATACAAAAAGCACAATCCATGAAGAAAAGAATTGATCATGTGGACTTGGTTAAATTTAAATTCTCCAATCTAGGAAAGACAGCATTCACAGAGTGGAAATACAAACTCCTGACTAAGATAATACATTTGTAAAACACATATCTGCAGGAAGACTTGCATGCAAATTATTCAAAGAACCAGTCAAACGCTGCAACAAGAAAACAAACTCCCCAAATTAAAATAAATAGACCAAAATATGAATAGACAAGTTACCAAAAAAATATATATATACATGGGAAATAAGCAAATATAAATTGCTCAACAACAAGGAATTATTGGAAAATAAAATCCATTGTGCATTAAGAAAAAGCTAATTATAACACCAATGAGATACTCTACTCTTCTAGTAAAATAGCTAAAAACCAAAAACTGACAATACCAATTACTGGTGAGGATGTGGGACAATAGGAAATCTCATTCATTGCTGATGGGAATACACATAGTATAACCTCTTAAGAAGACATCTTGCTAATTCTTGTGAAGCTAAGTACAGTGTCACTATATGATGCACCAATTGTGCACCAGTATATTTCTCCAACTACCATGAAAATATACATCCACACACAGACCCTTAAGAACATCTAAAAAGCAACTTTATTCACAATGACCAAAACCTAGAAGGAACCATGATATCCTTTAACAGGTGAATGACACCCAAGTGTGGGACACTGGGTGAAGATACTTGAGGAACACATGGGCTACAGGCACAGGGTAAGGAAACACACGAGTTCAGACAGCGCCTAGAGTAACAGTAGATGAAAATACTGGTTGTCTAGATGGGCTGGAGGCATAGAGAATGCAGACAAACACGAGCTGGCATGGGCTGAAGCACAGCTAACAGGCACACTCAGGGATGGAAAGGGATGCAGACACGTGGAGTGAGAGAGACATGTGAGGTCTGGTATCAAATGTGGGCACAGGAGATAAAGACACTCGAGGAAAGATACCCACTGCAAGTACGTGAGAGAATGAAATTAGGTGTCTGTCATGGGTTTTAGAGAGATGGAATGGAGACTCATATGGGTTGGCATGGGCTACAGGAACAAGGAATTGAGACTTTTGAGAGGTAGCATGGACAGAGGGGAGAGAAAACCTTGACAACACAAAAGGTCAGACACGGGCTGCAATCATATGAGATGGTGACACTGGACAGAAGATATCAGCTTCAGGTAGAGGGATGGAGACACACAAAGGCTGGCATTGTTGCAGGCTCATGGGCTGGAGATCCTATGGGACAGACATGGCTTGCAGCACAGAGTTTAGAAATATACTAGAGAAGACAAGAGATACTAGCTACATCTGTGCTTGCAAGACAATGGTGTGTAGCCTTAAATGAATGTATGAATATGGAAGATAGACCAGGAAATCCATAATCTCAGCTTCTGTCTTAAGAATTAAAAGAGAATCACACTGGAAAAAGTACAGAATGGAAACAATAATAAAGATAAGAATCAATGAAATAGAAAAATAGTAAAGAAACAAATCAGGCTAAAAGTTATTTTTAAAAATATTAATAAAGTTAATAAACCACTGAAATGAAACACAAATCACCAGTATCAGAAATCAAATAAGAACTTTTGCGCCCAAGGTGGGGCTACACTGGCTAGCAAGTTGCCTTCTCTGCCTGGAAGAACTGCCTTCTCCCTGGATTACTACAGCGGATGAAATACAGGAACCCCTGATGAAAGCCGGCAAAATGTAAGACTTCTTACCACATCGACCTCCCGGAATCTCTACCTGTGGAGTCCGGTGGAAGGAAGTGGTGAGAAATATTTTTCTCTTTCTAAATTTAGATTGGCAGGAGAAAATATTTGGGAAACTAGTTTCTTGTGCTTTTAGTGACTCTGGTAAATTTGATAGAGTACTCTTGGTTTTGATCTTGATCCCTTTTCCTCCCAGAGATAGTCTCTGTTTTTTTTTTTTGTCTCTGTCTTTTGTGTCGTGTGTCATAAGAAGGAAATACTATAGGGTAGGACGCAGGCATAGGTCCTATGAGCCTACTGTCCGGGCCGGCCCCACAGACTGGTGAGTTTGCGGGTCTCACCAGACTGTCGTCTATTTAGACAAACTTTGCTGTGGGTTAATATGCACATGAAGTGAAGGCCATTGCCAAGGGCATCTTGGAAGCCAAAAAGGCAGCAAATTTGGTGGGCACGGGTCGAGCAGTTAAGAGCCATTAGGGCGCTCGCCACTTTCAGAAGACTCCCGTGACAGGATAATTTGAGTCACAGAACAGGGTAGATGACACAGGTCTCCCGCCAACTGCAAGAAAATGTCCATGCAACGACGTGGTACTCTGCAAAGCACACAGTCCCCAACCCCGTGGCACCTCCCCCCCTAGGTATTATTCTGACTCCAAGAGACCTAAGGCGTGGCTAAAGCTGTCATTGTGCACATAAGAAAAAAACCGGATGAAGTTTTTCCTTCTGTCTTGTTCTGTGTCCTGAGACAACTTGGCTTTGTGACCAGTGAGAATATTCTCCTTGGTCTCTACCATACGGAAGGTGCATTTACCGGGGTTCCGCTTGGTGGACAGTCAAGTACACTGGGGTTCTGAACTGTCTCTTTGTCCTGCTGTGCCAAGCTCTCAGGGGAGTTTGTCATAAAGGGCCCAGTCCATAAGGGCTTTTGTCGTCTTAACATTTGTTGTGTGGGAGATCAAGATTTGGCCACCCTGAAATGTATCTCTTTGCCTTGATTGTTTTCTCTGAGGGACATTTGACCTCCCCCACTAGCTGCCTAAAGAATTTGACATGGTGGTTCCTTCCTGGAACAGATCTATCAAGATGGCTATAAAGATAATGTAAGGTGCAGATTACAATAGGAAAGGCACCAACAAGCCCCTCTTATCAGAAGTTCTGTCTCTCTGGCCACATTCTCTGGATGACCCTGCGAGGAGTTGCCAGACAATCATTTACATTTATAAGGGAAATCTCCATTTGTAAAGGTATCTCCCTCTCTGTTTTGAGAAGAGAGGGGGATGGCCTCATTTCTAGAGGCTTATCAATGTGGAAGTTGAGGCCTTAAAGCTGCATAATAACCTTAATCTTGTTTACTGTGCTTTAGTGGTAATCTCCTGTAACTGACTCCCATCACCCCCAAAATCCTCTTTTGTCATTGGCTGAACATGGTATTTAAGACGAGAATTTCTGCTATTGTGTTGAGAAACGCAGTGTCCCTGCTTTCTCCCATGTATACATGTTATTAAACTTGGTATTATTTTCTCCTGCTAACCTGTCTTGTTGATTATTTGGCCAGCCATAAGAACCTTAAGGGAAAAGGCAGAGGGAGATTCTCTCTCTTCCCCCGACACTACCTAATAAGTTGAACCTAGAGAAGAACTGGAGAAAAAAAAGCACTACACATTAAATATTTTTAACACAGTAAAGAAACTGAGGTTATCTAAACTGAAGAGGAAAATGCTAATAGGGAACAATTCCCATCTTCAATGTATGAGGCCAGAGAAGGCGAATTTTAAAAAGTGGATATAAAGTGAAAATTATTTAAATAACACAAAGAAAAATTTTATTATATGGCAAAGTAATATAGCAAACAATCAACCAATAAATGAAAAGACAATTAATGTATATCATTGATTAGAGATATTAATAATCATCAGAACTGGTTTCTGGAGGTTGTGGAGTCTTTGTCCCTGGAAATTTGTCAGAAACAAACACTAAGCCATTTGTCCTGGATAGACTTTAGACCTTCTCCTGCTGGGGCTCAAGATCCCTTCAAGTTTCTTCTGTAATTTTAATCTACTGCTAAATTAAATGAGAGAAAACATGGTGAGGTCAATTATGAGTGTGCTTTGGGGGGTTCCTTAGAGGAGTTGTGGAGAAAAAGTAAACACACCTGAGATCCCGTAGGGTTCTGAGAAGCAGAGAAATAAAAGTATGTAAGGGGCTTGAGACATATTGGGACCTTAGTAAATAACCATTGTTATCAGTAATAATTCGTTTCCAACAGTGTAGATTAAGTTAGCTATTCTGTCAAAAAAACCTCACTCAAAAATGTCTTAATTCACTGAGGATTAAATAATCAAAGCTGGCTTTGTTTTTAATATTCTTTCTTAGCCAGGTAGGGCTCAAGGGAAGTAAGCAAAGGAATTGTGTGACACTTAGGAGAGTCACAAACCCTGAACTCAGAGTAATGTTTGCTTTAGCCCCTGAAAATTCAGGAGCCTCTAGATCCAAATGCCAACACATTCAAGTTGTTGGTGAATCTTGATTACGATTTTGATACTTTTGGCTGTCTGCTCAAGCAAAGCATCCTTTGAAACCTAGGGTTTCTAAGCCAGTGGTTCTCAATGTGTGGCTGGTCAGCAGCATCACCTGGGAAACGGTCAGAGACGTAAATTCTCGTGTCCCCCCATCCTGCTGGATCACAAACTCTGGGATGGGCTCAGCACTCTGTGTTGTAGGGGACCTCCACACGGTTCTAATGCACACTGGAATTCAGGAACCACTGTCTTAAGAGAGACCAGTCCTAGGTACAACATAGGGTTAGCAAAGATTCCTCTCTCACGAGGGCTTCTCCTGAGGCCACATGGCCAAAATAAGGATTCCCCTTTATGGCCATAGGAAGAACTCCTATGGCTCAACTCCAGGCAGCCGTCTTCAGGAATTTTTCCAATATGACCAGGAGCTCTGAAATTTGGATTCAAAAAAGAAAAAAATATAAACAATTGATTCAACTTTCAAGAAATTTTCCTGCTTCAGATTGAGTGTGAAGTAGCTGAAAGAGAGAAAATTTTCAAAGAACACTGATCTGTCATTTCTTGATGGAAACTACTGAGATCTTTCAGTGGAACTAAACAATGACCAGGAAGGTTATGGTTAGTCTGATGTGTAAGAGGAGAAAGAAAACACAAAGATAAAGAATAAAACAAAGAAACAAACAGGAGAGAGGGAGAGTAAGGAAGGGAGATAGAAACAGGGACCATCAGTCAGAGGTAGTGAGAGGAAGGGGAAAGGAATAGAAGATGCAGAGGGACAGAAGCAGGTGCCTCTCAGTAGGAAACATACCTGTGGACACTGTGCACGTGTGGCTTTCATAGAAAGGTGTAAGATTTCTAAAAAGCAAAGAAAATAAAAACAAATCCATCCGATTTAGTAATTTGTCCTAAATTTATTTGATCAGCTCTGATCACTCTGATGTCTTCCTTCTCATTTATTTCATCCATGTCTCAAATTCTATGTCCTGCCCTTGTCTAAGGCTTCAGAAACACACCACAATTCAAACCTTCACAAGGCGAACTTTTTAAATCATTTCAACTTCTTCTTTGCCCTTCTGCACAAAATAGATGCCCTACAGTGTTAGCTTACCTTTCGGTGCCTTTCAATAAAACTTTAAAAAACTTTATTCTTAAGAGTACAGTTTTAGATTTACAGAGAATTGAACAGATAGTACATAGAGCTCCATACACCCAGCGCACTGCCTCTCTCCTCTCTCCCAAGCCCCGTTTCCCCTATTATTAACACCTCGCATTAGTGTGATACGATTGTTATAATGAATGAACAATATTGAAACGTTGTTATGAACTACAGTCTCTAGTTTAAGGGTCACACATTGTGTTGTACAGTTCCATGGGTTTTGACACACATATAGTGACATGTAACCACCATTATGCACAGAACAGTCTCACTACCCTAAAAATCCTCTGAGCATCAGATTAGTTCTTAGTGGCTTTTTAATATATTAACAATTGTCAGAATAACGTAAATTTTTATGATGAAAAATGTTCCACAAGTGCTAAGTTTTGTTAGTCTCACTATTATAATCACTATTAGAAATAATGAAAAAAATGAACCCTATATAAATAGAAAAATCATAGAATTTTAAAGATAAAAAAGATCTGGAAGATTAGGAAATCCAACATTCTTCAAGACTCTGCCCTCCAGTCTCTCAACATTCTGTGTCATCTATCTGCCGACTCCGCTGAGGAGAAAGAAAGAAATCGATAAAGAAAAACAGAGCAAAAAACAAATTTGGGCTCTAAGTAGTCCTCTTGAGCCAAATTTAATCACGCATGGATTCTTATTTATTGCATATTTGCATCAGGAACATAATTACTAACTAGAGCCTAATTTGAGAATATTCGTTACGAATGAAAGATGTCATATGTAAGAACAGAATGGAATTCACTGAGGTTTTTCTCTTGGGACATTTGTAGGATTAAGTCAGGACATGCTGTGAGAGTGATAAATAAGTTCTATATATTTTTATTCTCCAAGACCATGGATTTCAGCCACACTTTATACCCATGTACTTTGCAACAATGAAAAACAATTAAACAATGATCTTGAATATTTTGCCCTCAGATTCATTAGTTTTTAAAATATAAATTGAGCAATTTTAATCTAGATGAGTGAAAGACTATGGAGACTTCTAGAATGTCACGTTAAGTCCTTTGGAAGTGAAGAATTGACTTTATAAAGCATTTCTATTCCTTCTCATACCTTGACAATAGTGCCACTGTGACTCTGTTTTAAAGAGGATAATGGCAGGCTTTACTTAGATTTGCACCTTTTTGTTTTTAGTACATTTTCTTAATATTTCTCAGTCTCTTGAAAACTTTTATCATTAAGGTCAACCTTCATTTAAATCACCAGATCTATTTGATGAAGGCGACATGAACATTTACTAGCAAACTCCTCAGAAAATTACTAATTTAACCTTCAGATCATCCATTGTAGAACTCAAACTGGATTTTGCAGGCTCCTCAAAATGGCTCATAACTATGTGTTTGTACATTTATCTGGGAAGATATTATCTAAGGGTAATTGTTCTTCCCAAATGCTTTCTTTACCTCAAACAGCAATATTCCCAAAGTTTTAAGGAAAATGTGTCCAATTTGGTGACAACCAAGTGAGTTGTTTGTTTTAGCATGCCAATGAGATTAAGAAAATAAGTATTTTAATTATTGTTATTGATTATAAAAACCAGAAATTAAGCAAACAAACTTCTTTGTCCAAAAACATTTCTGCGAGTGAAATTGTCGGGAAAACTGACAGCTAGCCTCCCATTTTAACCACTAAATCATAAGAAATGTAATACCATGGGCAAACACTTGAGCGTTGTCACCTGCACGAGTCCCCAACGTTATAGCCCGACCAGGGCCACAAATCAGGGGAAGGAGCCGGCAGAGGGGAGACAGCTGTGCCCTCAGCAGCCTTCCTTCCTGGGTCAGAACACGGTCCCAGCTGCTTGCTGTCTAGTTTTCTGGGGAAGCAGAGAATTCTTCTGGGGACTCGACACATCAGGTGTTAAGGATGTCATCGTTCTTTTTGAAACAAGTGTTACTTCATGTGATGCATTTCTCAGGACAGGAGGAGCCACCTCAAGGGAAGGCAGATCTTCTCCAGGAGCTGACGGTCATCCAGGGAGAGCAGAGTCAAGAGCTGCAGAGGGAAAGCCCGCTCCCGCTCTCCCTCTCAAGGACATCTCAGTCCCCAACCGCTCCTGGCGCCCACCCCAGAGGTTCCCATTGTATCCTCAGAGACTCCCGAGCATGAGCAGGACTGGCGCTCAGAGCAGCAGAGGGGCTGGCGAGCTGCAGAGCCCCAGAGCGTGTGCACTGGAGGGGGGGGTCCCTGGGGTGGACGTGGCTGCCTCGGAGGTTTGTGTGGGGGGATTGATGGTTTCTGGATCCTTCCACCAGGATTTTCAGCCTTGGGTAGCTTGCCTTTCTGTAGTGTGGAGGAACGCTGGGCAGGAGCGGCGCCGAGGTCGGCAGTGGGCAGCGGGCTCGGTGTGGAGATGTCCGCTGCAGATGGCGGGAGCGCAGTGTCGTGGGCGGGGGCCGGGGCTGCTGGCGGGCTGCTCCAAGCAGAGGAGCCCAACTTTGTCCCTTGGAGGAGCAGAGGAGCGCCGCCTCGCAGGCCGGTCCCTCTGTCTTGGCGGGGCCCCACCACAGCGGGGCCTCCTGCCCACCCAGCAGAGGTGCAGGGAGCGGCAGGGAGTCGCCTGCCCTCTGTACAAGCCCTTGAGTTCCTGCCACCCGGGACCCTGTCTAGGCCAGGTTGGGATATCTCCCGGTGAACACGGCCCTTCATAAGATGGCCTGTGGTCAACGCTCCTCTGTCTGACTCTGCTCAGGCTATTGGGTTCCTCATTGCATTCTTTAAACAAATAAATATTCCTACTTCCTTGGGACCACTTTTATAGAAAAGCCTAATCCCATTAATAGTTTCTGATAATTGACTGTATATTTGCAAGGCACACTTTGAAGGTATGTGAATTATTGTAAACTGCATTTAATGAAAGGAGCTTTAAACAATCTTTGGTGCAAATTATGTAGCTTTCTAATAATAACTCACATTCTGTTAACATAGACTGATGACTGATCAATTGATGATTGACATAATGTGTAGGGAATTTTGGTATCAGTGGAAAGATTTTTCTAGGTAGTTGGTGATAGAATTAAAATCGGATAAGGAGGAGGTTTTTAGAAGTAGTATGTAGTGTGTGTTTTGTCTCCATATTCATTTACAGTTGTAAGAATTTAGATTTGGAAAGCTCATTGAACAGGAATTTTCAAATTTTGATTAGACTGATAGGGTGAAAAATCAAAAGGCCAAATACGGTAGGATTTCATTTATATGATATTCTAGAAAAGATAAACCATATGGAAAGGAAACAAGTCGTTAGTTGCCATTGATTTTAATATTTAGTTAATCATTTAGTTTAATCATTAGTTTTAATATTTCTGATTAAAAAATTCATTTTAATGATAGCATCCTAATTATGCTTTCGGATGATACCAGAATTTAACCTATAAAATTCTCCAGTAGGAACAAATGATATGTTGGTTATTAGTGTCTTTGAAGTGTAAGTATTGTTGGTAATGAATATAAATGAGCTTATTCGGATTGTGAACTACTGATTTTTTTACTAGATCCTGTTGGACGTGGCATATTACAAGCTTCAAAAGGCTCTTTAAATTATTGTAGCAGGCTGAAGCTATTAAATTGTAATGTAAGATCTTTATAGATGAAACAGGCAAAAATACAAAAAGCCATTCATCATTTTATCTTTGTTAAAAAAATGAAGTAAATCTTACCATATACATAAATGACTTTTGGCTAGATAGACCTGAACTTGACAAGATGGACTCATTAGTATGGTGAATTTGTTTTGGAATGTTAAAATGGGAGAGGACATATGTGTTACCTGAGGGTGACCCAAGTCAATATGGTAGGTTTCACTGTTTATATGCTCTTTCTGAGTTACGATCTTGATTAAACAGCTAGTCATAGATGTACCAATAAATTTGGGCCATTTTTTGTATCAATATTTTAAGATGTCCTATTTCCCTGATAGTTTCTGATTTCAGGGTGTCTGGGAAAAACAGTTTCTCAACATAGGTAAATTGGAATATAATTTTTGATTGTTGACATTGAATCATAGAATTGTGGAGATGGAAATAATTTTAGTGGTTGTAGAGCCTAATCTCTTCATTTTCCAGGAAATGGAAAGTGAGGTTTCTCAAGTTAAGTCATCCATAGTCTGACTGCTACTTAGTGGCAGAGTTGGAACTAAATTCTCAGATGCCTGTCTGCAGATTCCTAGTACAGTGCTCTCTGTGCTACGTACTATTAAGTAGACAAACACATGAGTTACCTTCCCAGATCATATATGTAGCCAGCAGGGTTGATTCTTTCCCATATGCATTTTTTTCCTTTCTTTTTTAAATAACGACTAACCACAATTAATTCATTCCCCTACCATGTTTAATGACTATATTTTGTGTGTGGCTCCTCGAGCGCATGTGGACTCCTTAGAAGTGACACCTGAATGTGATTGGATTGCTAGGCCAGAGGCTGATGTGTATCTGCAACTTGACCAGCTGCAGCCAAATTACCCTCTGAAGTTTTAACAATTTCCATTCCTACCAACAGTGTCTGAGTCATCCTTGCCATGGGAATTGTCAGATCAGCATTGTCAGATTTTTAAATTTTTGTGAATCTGATGAGTGAGAAATGATGTATTTGTTTTCCTCTTTGTACGTTAGTTTTGACAAATGCATAGAGCTGTGCAACTACCAAAATCAAGATACAGAACAGTTCCAGCACCCAGAACTGCCTTTAGCTGCTCATTTGTAGTCAACTCTTCCCCCACCCTTAACCCCTGATGGCTAATGATCTGTTGTCTTCCCCTATGGTTTGTCTTTTCTAGAATATCATATAAATGGAATCCTACAGTATTCAGCGTTTTGAGTCTTGTTTCTTTCATTTAGCGCAATACGTACATTTGAGTGTTCATCCATGTTGTTGACTGTATCAGCAGTTCCTTCCGTTTTATTGCTGAATGTAGTATCTATTGTATGAATGTACCACAGTTTATCCACCCACCAGTTGAAGGACATTTGAGTTATTTTCGGTTTTGTCTTTTTTGACTATGAATAAAACTACTATAAATCTTTGCAAACAAGTTTTTGTGTGAACATTCGTCTTCTTCTCTTGGCTAAGCACCTAGAAGTGAAATTGCTGGGTCATATGGTATGTGTATGTTTAACTTTATTTTAAAAACTGTTTGTGGTAGTAAAGTCATGTCCCACAAAGATGTCCTAATTCCTAAACCTGGGAATACGTTAGTTTACTTGGCAAAGGTGAATTAAATTTGCAGATGGAATTAAAGTTGCTGATCAACTGCCTTTAAAATAGGGAGATTACCATGGATTATCCAGGTGGGCCCAGTGCATCACAAAGGCCCTTAAAAGGGAAAGAGAAGCAGTAGAGTAGAAAAAATTGCAACAAGGGAAGCAGGACCAGAGAGATGCCGAGTTCTTGCTTTTGAGGGTGGCGGAGGGTCGCCATAGGCTAAGGAATGTGGTGTTCTCTAGAAGCTTGAAAGGGCTAGGAAATGGATTAAACTTTATAGTCCCCCCAAAAGAACCTAGTTCTGCCAACACCTTGATTTTAGCCCAAGAAGACCCATGTCAGACTGCTAACCTACAGAACTGTAAAACTATAAATCTGTGTTGTTTTAAGCCATGAAATTTGTGCTAATTTGTTACAGCAGCATAACAAACTCCACTTTAAAACTGTTTTTCCAGGGGCTGGCCCCGTGGCTTAGTGGTTAAGTGCGTCTGCTCCGCTATTGGTGACCCGGGTTTGGATCGTGGGTGCACACTGATGCACCACTTCTCCAGCCATGCTGTGGCCACGTCCCACATACAGCAACTAGAAGAATGTGCAACTATGTCATACAACTATTTACTGGGGCTTTGGAGAGAAAAAAAAAAAGGAGGAGGATTGGCAATAGATGGTAGCTCAGAGCTGGTCTTCCTCAACAAAAAGAGGAGGATTAGCATGGATGTTAGCTCAGGGCTGATCTTCCTCACAAAAAAGTAAATAAACAAATAAAACTGTTTTCCAAAGAGGCTGAACTACTTTGTGTTCCCACCAGCAATGTAAGAGTGTTCCAGTTACTTTCCATCCTCATTAACACTTGGTATGCTCAACCTCTTTAATTCTAGTCATTCTAATAGGTACAGAGCAGGATCTCAATGTGGTTTTTATGTGCATCTTTCTCACGATTAATGACGTTGAGCATCTTTTCATGTGCTTACTTGTCATCTGTGTATCTTCTTTGGTGAAGTGTCCAAACCTGTGCCCATTTTAAACTAGGATTTTCTTATTGCCGAGTTTTGAGCGTTCCTTATAGTCCTGTCAGATATGTGATTTGCAAAGGTCTTCTCCCAGTCTGTGGCTTGCCTTCTCCATCCTCTCACCAGTGTCTTTGGAAGGTCTGTGTAACATAACTCAAGAGGTTCCACATGACTTTATTTTCCTTCATTGAGAAACAGAGTGAGGTTGGAGCACCTGAGTCCAATCAGACCTTGATCAGAGTTGGGGCTGGGTCTCACTTTTAGTAAACCCAGCCCTTCCACTTTCCCGTTCCTGTTTGCTGTGCTCCCCTCTCTCGCACAGGCGTCTGGTTCTAAGTCTGGTAGATTTCTGTCTCCTCAAGTTTGGAAGCCCATAGACAATTCAGCTACACCCTTCAGACATCTCAGCACAGCTCTCCAGCCTCCTACCTGATATCGCTTCACAATATGGGAAATTCCCTGCAGATCAGACTAGCGGTATGTTGGACTTAGGCCACTTCCACCACTTCTGGAGGTTTCATTTTGTTTTGTGGAAGCTTTTGGCCTACTTCCCCAGATTCCTGTATGGCACCAAAACTTAGCACAAGTGCTGCGAGAAAGAGCAGTAGTGTGTCTGAAAGCCCTCAGGTTTCATCTGCCACAGCAGTCCTGCAGAATCGCTACAAGTTTGGCTAGTTTCTCTTTTCCCTAGCCGAGGATCTGGCTGAGCAGGCCAGATCCTCGGCAACCACCCAGAATCAGAAAACGCCTGCAGGGCTCACATAAAAAACTTTTTCGTCTTTCTGGAATTTTAGTTGGTTGATTCTGACGTTCTCTGATGCTCTAAATATATATTTATAATTTATCTGGCTTTGTCCAGTTTTGCAGCGAGTGCTTTCCTGTCCTGGTCTACTCTATAACAGAAGTTCCCTTGTCATTAGTTTTTAACTCCATCAGTTACATATTGTCAATATTATGATTGTTTGGAAAAATCATGCTTTCAATGATTTATTCCGATGTTTACCCTTTTTTATCTTCACAATCCATTTTTACCTCTTACCATTTCTTCTTCTATCAGTTTGTTTCTTCTTCCTTTTTTCTTTTGTGAGGAAGATCAGTCCTGAGCTAACATCCATGATAATCCTCCTCTTTTTGTTGAGGAAGACCAGCTCTGAGCTAACATCTATTGCCAATCCTCCTCCCTTTTTTTTTACCCCCAAATCCCCAGTAGATAGTTATATGTCTTAGTTGCACAGCCTTCTAGTTGTTGTATGTGGGACATGGCCTCAGCATGGCCAGAGAAGGGGTGCATCGGTGCGCACACAGGATCTCAACCCAGGCCACCAGTAGTGGAGCGCACACACTTAACTTCTTACCCACGGGGCTGTCCTAGTTTCTTTCTTCTTAAAGTACATTCTTTTTTACTTTTTAAGTCTTTTCCTTGAGGAAGATTAGCCTTGGGCTAACATCTATGCCAATCTTCCTCTATTTTCTACGTGGATCATCACCATAGCATGGTTGATGAGTGGTGTAGATCCACGCCTGGGATCCAAACTCATGAACCCAGGCCTTGGAAGTGGAGTGTGCTGAACTTAAACCACTACGTGAGGTGGCTGGCTGACCCCCTTAAAGTACATTCTTTACAAATTCCTTAATGAGCATTTGTTCGTGGTAATACCCTTAGTAAATGTTTGCATACAAATATCTTTAAGTCACCCTAGTTATTGAGATATGGTTTGATTGGGTATACACTGAAAGTTATTTTCTCTCTGTACCTTGAAGATTTAATCCAACTCTCTCTTGCCTTCCATTGTTAAGTAATGTATCATAGGTCTAAATGTGTCTCTGTAAGTGTTCTGTTCCTCTGAGGGGCTTTGAATATCTTCTTTTGTATTTAGTGTGCTTTGGTTTCCCTGAATGGATCTGGCTCTAGAATTTGGTTTTTTTTTTAATTTTGCTTGAGATGTATTCAGCTGCCTGAATCTAGAGTAGAAGTCTTTTATCAATTCTGGAAATTTCTGTTACTATATCTGAATTTTCCTTTAAATCATATATATATATTTATATTATTTAATTCAAATATATATACATATACACATTCAATATATAGTCATTAAATATATATTTATATTATTTAATTCAATATATGATATTATTCAATATAGTGATTTTTATTATTGAAAAAATATACTAGTATTATTTATATATATATAGTTTCCTGTACTTGGCCAAACTCAAGCCAGTCTCCTTTGAGCATATAATAACTTAGCCTATAATAACTACAGCCTCTCAGCACAAATGGTTTCACATTCCCACACATATTATAAGACTTAAACACTTACACAGTTTCTAATAGCTCAAATCAACATCCTTAGGATGACCCCTGCCCCCTTAAAGTGCCTGCTTGAGAAAGTTCAAGGGAGCCAACAGAATTGACTATTTGTTCTGGCCAACACTCGATCATTGGCCCCTGACATCCCTTTCTTAGAGCATTTACCCAAAAGTGCTTACAACTGTGAATCTTTCCTCTGTCCTTTAGAGTTGTAGGTGTGTCTGCTATAACTCAGGAGTGCATTTCTCAAGGTCCTGAGAGCCATTCCTTGAGATGAGGACACGGTGTCTGTCTCCCACACGCTGTGAGAGGAGAGAAGTGAAACTTTGATTATTTCCAACTAGCAGACACAACTGGCCAGATCATCCTGCACTGACCAACATTCTGTAACTTTTCCCTCCATGACTCTACTGAGCCCCTGCTCACCCCTCTGCCTGCTCCCTCATTCTCCCTTTCAAATGCCCAGTCACATCTGTACAAATTAAATTGAGTTCAGTTCATCCTGTTCCTTCTTCCCTATTGCAGTGGTATATGCCTGAATAAAATCTGTCCGGACCACTTTATCTAGAATCTGGCTTTCTGTATATTCCACATTTAACACACATACAGATAATCTCATGCATATGCATAGATGCGCATATACAAATGTAACCATGGGCCCTCCAGGACCAGTTCAACTGACCCCATCTTATGAAAAGAGTAGTTAGTTTTCTTTCAGGAACTGAGACCCCTCTTCCAGTTCAGACAAGTTGGGACCGCCAACTCATCAACTGGGAGTTCACAAATGCTTTATATGTGACCTTTATGATATCAAGGAGTTAAAATCTCCATTCTCTGATCATGGTAACACTGCCAATTTGTGACCACACATCTGATGAAGAGCTGCAAAGCTTGACTTTGCTTGCGCAGGTCATCAATTACCTCACTTCTCCTTACTTCCAATCATCTACCTCCACATGTCAGAACACCCTGCCCTTCATCGCATAAATTGTGCCCCAAGACCTGGATCAGGGAGACAGATCTGAGACAGACACATGCCCCCGGTCTCCTTGCAGCTCAATCTCACAAAATAAAGTTACACTTCATTTCCCAAAAGCTGATGCCAGAATAATTGGCTTTTTTAATGTGCATTGGGCAAGAGAACCCCAATATTGTGCAGTAACATCAATACATGTATATACACTTACTGGTTGTTTTATTTATTTTATTCTCTTTGCTTAAGAGGAGTCACCCTGAGCTAATATCTGTTGCCAATCTTCTTTTTGCTGAGGAAGATTCACCCTGAGCCAACACCTGTGTCAACCTTCCTATATTTTGTATGTGGGTTGCCACCACAGCATGGCCACTTGTGAGTGGTGTAGGTCCATGCCCAGGAAATGCACCTGGATCACTGAAGTGGAGTTTTCTTAACTTAACCAATAGGCCATGGGACCAGCCCATGTCTAATTGCTTTGAAGATGTTACTAGATATGCAATTGAAGTTTCACTATGATCTCTGGATTTCCTTGCTGTTCCTTTAGTCCCTCACTTCAGTGTATATGTTTCTGGCTACATCTTTCATGTTAGAGGAATTCCTCAAATATCAAGTGGTCCTTGGCTACCTGTTCATATTTCTTTGATGGGAAGGAAACAGCTGAGTAAGATCTCTGTGGGCCTAATGGGGTCTGTGAATGTCTGGACTCAATGTTTCTTCAAGGGTGTTGAGAGTTGAACTAGTAACAGGCAAACAATGTTGGTGCCCACACTGATCTCTAACAACATACTTATTCTACTCATTCCCACAATGACAGACATCCTCTGAACACGTGGAAATGCTGACAACACACACCCACACACACACACACTATTTGCAAATGACCAGCAGCCTTCAGACCGTAAACTACACATGATAATGCACACTGATACTCAGAACATACACGCAAACACGCACACATACAGACCACTCACTGTCTCAGAGCCCACAGTGACTTGAACTCTCTAAACACACACACATCAACAAAACACACATTCACATAGAAGCCATAATAACCATGCACCCTGTGACCATACAGAATTGCTGAACACACACACATCCACAAAACAAGGCACATGGCCGTGCACATCGGGGCTTGATCAGGAGTTGTTTCACACCTCAGCATCAACATGGACACCCCGGGGCGAGAGGGAGAGGCAGAGGGCACAGGGAGAACATGTGGGTAGCAGTCAGGTGACACTTGCATAAAGCAAATATGGTACCCGAAAAGCTGGTTGCTAAATGACATATGACTCAAGGGTATGAAGAGCCAAGGGGATCTGAAATGGTACAAAGGAGGTGACTGATACAAACCCATCACAAGATATTTAAAAGTAAGGAACAGTGATATTTTAAAAAGCACTGAAGAGAGTGCATCAAAGCTTAGACATAATTCCAAACAGTGAATGACATTGAATTCTGGCCAAAGAACAGCCATTATTGCTGTTAAAATTCCTATTTAAATGTTTCTTATAAAATTATAGAAATACTCCTTGACAAATGACAAATAGTCATTGGTTTAAAATGTTTAAAACATTTCAGGATAAAGTTACTTCAGGTTCCACTTTTGTTGAGTAGCTTTTCTTGGCCAGCTAGAATAGCTGGAGAAAGCACACAGAACAGCTGTTTGAAGGGTTGTAGAACATCCTGTGGAAACAAGACTTGAGGGTCTACAATCTCTGAGACTAGGGAAGCACAAGATTGTGAGCACCATCTCCACGTGGCTTCTCCCCTAAGGCATTTGCTATTTCAACAGTGAGAGAAGAGAATCTGAGCAGAATGAGGAGGAAAAATGAACTGAAATTTGGTTCCAGCCAGGTCCAGTAACTTCTGCTTCTAGTCATGTGTGGTAAAGGCAGAGTAACAAATAACATTGATTTAATAAATCCTGTCTGTTTGAAAACACCAAAGGGATGTAGAAGCAAACAGGACTTAATGAAAGAAAATTTCAAAAGGGAAAGAGCCTTTTTAGGTGAGATTGCCACACATGCCCTCACCCGGGGGAATTTGCTTAATCTGGACTCTGATAATCAGACCTGTCTTACCAGAAGAGAATTGTAAGTACAGTCTGTCATAATTGATCTATGTTAGCTTTTAAATATCACAAGTTTTGTTTGGCTGTTAATTTTTACTCCCTCCACTAGAAGACTCTATGGAGGGAAAGACATTGTGTCATTTGCCACATGATCTCCAGATCATTCTTCAGTTTGGGCTGTATGACTTCTATAAATATTTGTTAATCGTTGGTTTCATGAATGCTATGGACTGAATGTCTATGTAATCCAATTTCATACAGTAAAATCCTAATCCCCGACCTGAGGGTATTTGGAATTGGGGCCTTTGGGTGTTAATTAGCTTAGATGAGTCCATGAGTGTGAAGCCACCATGATGGAATTAGTGCCCTTACAAGGAGATGGAGTGCCAGAGCTCTCTCTGCCAGATGAGGGTAGAGCAAGAAGCTGTCCTTCTGCAAAACAGGAAGAGAGCTCTCACGAAAAGTAAATCAGCTTGAACCTAGATCTTGAACAACCCAGTCTTCAGAACTGTGAGGAATGCACTTTTGTTGTTAAGAGTGCCCAGTCTAGGGATGGCCAGGTGGTGCAGTGGCTAAATGTGGGTGCTCCGTTTCAGTGGCCCCAGGGTTCACAGGTTCAGATCCCGGGCATGCACCGATGCACTGCTTCTCAAACCATGCTGTGGCAGCGTCCCATATAAAAAGTAGAGGAAGGTGGGCACAGATGTTAACCCAGGGCCAATCTTCCTCAGCAAAAAAGAGGAAGATTGGCATCAGATGTTAGCTCAGGGCTGATCTTCCTCTCTCACACACACACACACACACACAAACACACACACAACCCAGAAATGCCCAGTCTAGGGCTCTGCCCCTTGGCCTAGTATTTAAGTTCAATGAGCTCCTCTTCGGTAACATGAGTTCAGTTCCTGGACAAAGACCTATACCACTCACCAGCAGCCATGCTGTGGGGGTGACCCATATACAAAATAGAGAAAGACTGGCACAGATGTTAGCTCATGGTGAATCTTCCTCAACAAAAATATAAATAAATAATGTATCCCGTCTATGATAATTTGTTACAGCATCCCATAGTGACTAGGACACTGAGTGTGTGAATAAGTTCATTTAGATTGACAATCCTTCTTCTACATGAAACATTACTGCCAATGATTCCTAAATTGGTGTGAGTCAAATTTCCCTTAAGGATCATAAAGATGTTAAGGCCCTTCTCCCTAGTTATGCACATATTGATACATATGAAAACATGTTGCGTCAAGTACTTTATTGACACCTTAGTCTCACACCTGATCCCACTGGCCTTCAGTGAACTTCAGTGTTGCAGTCAGTCTATTCCCCAAAGGTCAATAAAGGAAAGTTCCTAGAGTGAAAAGGGTCGGTATTCATCGTGTTGCTCCTGTCCTCTGCCCAGCCAGCTCTAGAACACGGTCAATTTACAAGATAGGCTTTTCTCCAGGCAGCTCTGTCTTTCTCCCAACATGTTCTCATTTAGGATGATCTCACCAGGAGGAATGAGTGGAAATTTGGAGAGAAGAGCTACAGAAGGCATCTGCCAGGGGAAATTCTTTGTGGTTACATGACCTAGAATATGGACACCTGGCTGCTCTAAGTTGTCCTGAAAATGGAACCCTTCCCATGTCTGCAATATCCTTCCATGTCCTCTTTCCCCTCCATCTCTCTGTTCTTGGTGGCCAAATTGCCTTGGCAATGACAATAAAAGAATGAAAGTAGGGAATGGCCCATTTCTAGTCTCAGAATTCTGTGAAATTTTACTGCCTATCCCCAGTCTTCCAGGACTGACACTCTTTTTATTCTTTTAAGATTAGATTACATTTTAATCTCCTTGAATCAGAGTTATCTCTCATCCTTGTTATGTATATACATGTTCTGATACATAATATTGAAAACATTATTTTTGGCCCTACAATCTCCAGATTCACTCATAGTTATTTTCTGATGGATGCATGCCTTTGTAATTATGTTTATAACTCCAGTAACTATAGAAATTGACTAAATGCTGAGTAGTAATGTACGAATACAGGAAAATAGCCCATTTTTTTAACATAAAGTTTCATGTTTTCATCAAAACAAATACATGAAGACTTAATTGTTCAGCAAAAACTTTTACTATGTACATGTAAGCAATTATAAATCTATTTGAGTTGGTTTACCTTGTCGATTATTCCTTTTTTCTGAATTGTGCATTCAGCATTTCCATGATCACTTTAGATTTCTGCATCTTTATCCTACCATTTTATTTTTTTGTTATAATTTTTATTAATTTATTTTTCCCCCAAAGCCCCAGTACATCGTTGTATGTCATAGCTGCATATCCTTCTAGTTGCTGTATGTGGGAAGCTGCCTCAGCATGGCCAGAGAAGTAGTGTGTCGGTGCGAGCCTGGGATCCAAACCCGGGCCACCAGCAATGGAGCGCACTCACTTAACCGCTCAGCTACGAGGCCGGCCCTATCCTACCATTTTAAATACTAGGTCATCGACAAAAGTCCACATTACTCATTCAGTTGTGTGTTAGTGGATCCTTTTTAGGGTGTCTTCCTAGGTAAGTTTTGACGTGGTCATCGACAAAAGTCCACATTACTTGTTCAGTTGTGTGCTACTGGGTCCTCCGTAGTGTGTCTTCCCGGGTACATTTTCCAATGTGAACTCCAGCTGATGGCCTTGTGACACTGATATAAATACTAGTGTCTCCACAGATCATGGGGCCAACGATGTGTGGTCTGTTATGAGAGGTTCGGGGATTCGATCGGAGATGTAAAAGACACTTTCCACTCCAAACAAGTGGACTGAAGGTATATTTTATTATATAGAGGATAGTAAAGGCGAGAGTCTGCAAACAGATCCGAATAGGTCAAATATTAAGAGGGAAAAAACGTCAGCCCGACTGGAAAGGGAAAACATCCTCATCGGCTGAAGAGAAATGACACAAGTCAACCGGAAAGAGAAACACCAGGTTGACCGAAAAGAGAACACATCAAATCAATTACTTCATATCAAATCAATTACTTCACATCAAATCAATTACTCACAACATCCACGCCCCACTTCCGGGAAAGCCCTGTCAATCAACGCAGCTGGGCAAGGATCACACGTCCTGGACAAGGTGTCCCTTCCACAGGTGGAACTCATACCAGGTCTCAATCTCCAGCAGTTTATATAAGCAGTTACAGAGTTTACAGAGCACGCATCTAGTGTTCCCATGCACAAAATGGTTATCTGTGGCGTACGTGCACTGAGCCCCTTAGCTTACGTCCCAGCTCAGTAGTTGTGTACGTGCATTGTTCTCTTCAGTTATCGTCTTAGCTCTGCACAGATAGCCAGTCCATCCCACGCTACGATGCTCCAAGAGCCTTGAAATGTTACAACTTTCAACTCTCTTCATGGGAGAAAGGCCAGGTCTCAGGAAAAGGCCAGTTCCCACCACACAGAAAGCAGCTTTGTATTTCTTTGTGTGCTGGTGGCTATATGTCGATGCAGCAGCCAAACATGGCTGTACTCACGTCAAGACAGGTCCTTTACAGAGTCATATACAACCTAATAATTTTCATTCAATTAGTGTAAGGAATGCTATGGAAAGTAGATTGATGACAATTAATAAAAGATGATTGATTATGAACATGCTGTTAGGGAGAAAAATTGAACCTCTGGGTATAATGGTTTACTTTTTATGCAATTTTTCAGCCACCCTAACAAACCCCGTTTATAAGCAGGTCTATATACATATATATATTAGATTAAGATTATATCATCTATTAGTTTGAATGTGCTTTTGTAAAGTATGTCTTGTTTCTCTTGTCCTTTTATACTGGGAGAAATATGGAATAGATAGAAACTGACTGGATTACTCTGGTCTGAACTCAGATCAGGTAGGGCTTGAATCATTCAACAAATGAACAATTAATGACAGCTACACCACTGGGATCTCCTGATCCAACATCACAGACATACACCCTATTGTGGATACAGAGTGTAGAATAGGATTGTGCTGTTATCCCGAGGGTAACGTGTTCTGTTGATCAATATTTTGGATCAATAAGTGATAAAATATGTTGACCAGCTGGTCTAGATTTTAATCACTCAGAGGTTATTTTCTTCTCTGAGGTCACCCCAACCAAAAGTGTTAGTCCATTTAAGTTTTGTTATCCCTTGATTTGGTTTACCTTTGTTTTTTTTTAATTCATTGAAGCTCCATAGGGTCTTCTCGTCTTATTTTGTCATTCCCGCCTCTTCAGACAAAGGTCAATTTCACTGTTTAAACGTAAGAGAGAGTAAAACCCTCGAGTGGCCGTTCATACAAGTTCTCATTTAGACAACAAGTGATGATGTTGCCTTTGCAAGGTCTGGTCACCACCGAGTGATTAAAATCTAGACCAGCTAGTCAAAATATTTTATCACTTATTGATCCAAAATATTGATCAACAGAACACGTTACCATGAGGATAACAGCACAATCTTATTCTAGAGTCCATATCCACAATAGGGTGTATAACCGATGTTGGATCAGGAAATCCCAGTGGTGTAGCCACCGGTAATGGCTCATTTGTTCAACGATTCAAGCTCTATGTGCTCTGAGTTAGGACCAGAGTGAGCCAGTCATTTTCTATCTATTCCGTATTTCTCCCAGTATGAAAGGGCAAGAGAAACAAGGCATACTTTACAAAAGCCCATTCAAACTAATGAATGATATAATCTTAATCTAATATATATATGTATATAGCCCTGCCTATGAACGGGATTTGTTAGGGTGGCTGATTAATTGCATAAACATAAACCTTTATAGCCAGAGGTTCAATTTTTCTCCCTAACAGCATGTTCATAATCAATCTTCTTTTATTAATTGTCCCCAATCTACTTTCCATAGCATTGTTTACACTGATTGAATGAAAAGTATTAGGTTATATATGACTCCGTAAAGAACCACACACCACTGGTGCCATGATATGTGGAGACACCAGTATTTATATCAGTGTCACAAGACCATCAGCTGGAGTTCACATTGGAAAACGTACCCGGAAAGACACCCTACAAAGGACCCATTAGCACACAACTGGATAAGTTATGTGGAGTTTTGTCAATGACCTAGTATTTAAAATAGTAGGATAAAGATGCAGGATTCTAAAATGTTCATAGAAATGCTGAAGGGACAATTGAGAAACAAGGAATAATCGACAAGGTAAACCAACTCCAATAGATTTATAATTGCTTACATATACACAGTAAGAGTTTTTGCTGAATAATTAAGTATTCGTGTATTTGTCTTGATGAAAACATGAAACTTTATGATGAATAAAAATGGGCCATTTTCCTGTATTAGTGCATTACTACTTATCATTTAGTCACTTTCTATAGTTAATGGAGTTATAAACATAATTAAAAAGGCATGCATCCATCAGAATATAGCTATGAATTAATCTGGAGATTGTAGGGCCAAAAATAATGTTTTCAATATTCTGTGTTAGAAAATGTATATACATAACAAGGATGAGAGAAAACTCTGATTCAAGGAGATTAAAATGTGATCTAATCTTAAAACAGTTAAAAGGGTGTTAGTCCTGGGACACTGGGGATAGGCAGTAAAATTTCACAGAATTCTGAGACTGGAAATGGACCATTCTCTATTTGTATTTTTATATTGTAGTTGCCAAGGCAGTTTTACCACCAAGAACAGAGAGATGGTGGGGAAAGAGGACATAGAGGGATATTGCAGACATGGGAAGGGTTCCATTTTCAGGATACCTTAGACCAGCCAAGTGTCCATATTCTAGATCATGTAACCACAAAGAATTTCTCCTGGCAGATGCCTTCTGTAGCTCTTCCTTTCCAATTTCCACTCATTGCTCTTGGTGAGATCATCCTAAATGAGAACAGGCTGGGAGAAAGACAGAACTGCCTGGAGGAAAGCCCATCTTATAAATTGATCCTGCACTGGAGCTGGCTGGGCAGAGGACAGGAGCTGCACGATGGATACAAGCCCCTCTTCTGTCCAGGGACTTTCCTCTATTTCCCAAAGCACTGGTTGTAACACTGAGGTTCGTTGAAGGCTAATGGGATGAGGTGTGAGACTAAGGTATTGATAAAGCACTTGATGAATGTTTTCATGCATATCAATATGTGCATAACTACGGAGAAGGGTCCTAACGTCTTTATGATCCTTAAGGGAAATTTGACTCACACCAAATTAGGAATCATTGGCAATAATGTGTCATGTGGTAGAAGGATCATCGATCTAGATGAACTTATTCACACACTCAGTGTCCTAGTCAGTATAGGATGCTGTAACAAAAATACCACAGACTGGGTTCTTTATTTATATTTTTGCTGAGGAAGAGTCACCATGAGCTAACATCCATGCCAGTCTTCCTCTATTTTGTATGTTGGTCAACCCCACAACATGGCTGCTGATGAGTGGTGTAGGTCTGTGTCCAGGAACCAAACCCAGGCTACTGGAGAAGAGCTCACTGAACTTAACTACTAGGTGGTGGGGCAGGCCCCTAGACTGGGCACTTTTGGGTTTTTATGTGTGTGTGTGTGTGAGGAAGATCAGGCCTGAGCTAAGATCTAATGCCAATCCTCCTCATTTTTGCTGAGGAAGATTGGCCCTGGGTTAACATCTGTGCCCATTTTCTTCTACTTTTTATATGGGACGCTGCCACAGCATGGCTTGACAAGCGGTGTGTCAGTGTGCACCCGGAATCCGACCCTGCAAACCCTCAGGCCGCTGAAATGGAGCACACACACTTAGCCGCGCCACTGGGCTGTCCTTAGACTGGAAACTTTTAACAACAGAAATGTATTCCTTACAGTTCTGTAGACTGGGATGTTCAAGATCTAGGTTCCAGCTGATTTGTTTTTGGTGAGAGCTGTCTTCCTGTTTTGCAGAAGGACAGCTTGTTGCTCTACCCTCATCTGGCAGAGAGAGTTCTGGCCCTCCATCTCCTTATAAGGGCACTAATCCCATCATGGTGGCTTCACACTCATGGCCTCACCTAACCTAATTAACTCCCAAAGGCCCCACTTTCAAATACCATCGCCTCAGGGATTAGGATTTTAACTTATGAAATTGGGTTACATAGACATTCAGTCCATAGCATTCATGAAACCAACAATTAACAAATATTTACAGTAGTCATACAGCCCCAACTGAAGAATGTTCTGGAGATCACGTGGCAAATGATACAATGTCCTTCATTTCGCAGAGTCTTCTAGTGGAGGCAATAAAATTTAACAGGGAAACAAAGCTTGTGATATTAAAATGCTAACATAGATCAATTATGACAGATTATACTTACTATTGTCTTCTGCTAACACAAGTCTGATTACCACAGTCCAGATTACGCAAATTCCCCCGGGTGAGGGCGTGTCTGGCAATCTCACCTAAAAAGGCTCTTCCCTTTTTGAAATTTTATTTCATCTAGTCCTGTTTCTTCCACATCCCTTTGGTGTTTTCAAACATACTGTATTTATTAAATCAATGTTTAATTGTTGCTCTGCCTTTACCACATCTGACTGGAAGCAGAAGTTACTGGACTTTGCTGGAACCAAATTTCATTTCATTTTTCCTCCTCTTTCTATTCAGACTCTCTTCTCTCACTGTTGAAATAGCAAATGCCTTAGGGGAGAAGCTGCATGGAGCTGGTGCTCACAATCTTGTGCTTCCCTCATCTCAAAGATTATAGACCCCCAAGTCCTGCCTGCACAGGATGTTCTCTGACCCTTCAAGAAGCTGTTCTGTGTGCTTTGTCCAGCTCTTATAGTTGACCAAGGAAAGCCACTCAATAAAAGTGGAACCTGCAGTAATTTTATCCTGAAATGTTTTAAATGTTTTAAACCAATGAATATTTGTCATTTTTCAAGGAGTATAATTTTATAAGAAACATTTAAATAGGCATTTTAACAGCAATAATGGCTGTTCTTTGGCCAGAATTCCATGTCACTCATTGTCTGGAATTATAGCTAAGCTTTGATGAACTCTCCTCAGTGCCTTTTAAAATATCACTGTCCCTTACGTTTCAATATCTTGTGATGGGTTTGTATCAGTCACCTCCTTTGTACCATTTCAGATCCTCTTGGCTCCTCATACCCTTGAGTCATATGTCATTTAGGAACCAGCTTTGCAGGTATCATATTTGCTTTATGCAAGTGCCTCCTCTCTGCTCCCCACATGTTCTCCCTGTTCTGTCTGCCTCTCCCTCTCTCCCCGGGGTGTCTATGTTGATGCTGAGGAGTGAAAAATCCCCTGATCAAGTCCACACGTGCACGGTCACGTTCCTGGTTGTGTGGATGTGTGTGTTCAGCAATTCTGTGTGGTCACAGGGTGCATGGCTATTATAGCATCTCTGTGAAGGTGTGTTTTGTTGATGTCTGTGTGTGTTTAGAGAGTTCAAGTCACTGTGGGCTCTGAGACAGTGAGTGGTTTTATGAGTGTGAGTTTGTGTGTATGTTCTGATTATCAGTGTGCATTATCAGGTGTAGTTTACAGTCTGAATGCTGCTGGTTATTTGCAAATAGTGTGTATGTTTGTGTGTGTCTGTGTGTGTGTGTTGTCAGCATTTCCAAGTGTTCAGAGGGTGTCTGTCATTGTGGGAATGTGTGGAATAAGTATGTTAACTTATTTAACACAAAAAGACAGAGAGCGTGGGTGCCAACATTGTTTGCTTGTTTATGTCAACACTCTACACCCCTGAAGAAACACTGAGTCCAGACAGACACAGGCCCCATCAGGCCCACAGAGATCATACTCAGCTGTTTCCTCCTCATCACAGAAATACGAATGGGTAGCCAAGGACCACTAGATATTTGAGGAATTCCTCTAGAATGAAAGATGGAGCAAGAAACACATACACTGAAGTGAGGGACTAAAGGAGCAGCAAGGAAATCCAGAGATCATAGTGAAACTTCAATTACATCTCTAATAACATCTTTAAAACAATTAGAGATGGGCCAAACCCATGGCCTAGTGGTTAAATTCAGAAAACTCCATTTCAGCGGCTCAGGTTCAGTTCCTGGTATGGACCTACACCACTCATCAGTTGGCCATTCTGTGGTGGCAACCCACATACAAAATAGAGGAAGGTTGGCACAGAGGTTAGCTCAGGGTGAATCTTCCTCAGCAAAAAGAAGAAGATTGGCAACAGATATTAGCTCAGGGTGAATCCTCCTCAGCAAAGAAAAAGAAAAAGAAGATAAAACATCCATTAAGTATATATATATGTATTGATGTTACCGCACAATATTGAGGTTCTCTTGCGCAATCTACATTAAAAAACGCAATTATTCTGGCATTAGCTTTTGGGGATAGAATTGTAGCTTTATTTTGTGAGATTGATCTGTAAGGAGACGGGGGCACGTGTTTGTCTCCGATCTGTCTCCCTGAGCCAGGGCTTGGGTTACAATTTATGGGATGAAGGGCAGGGTGGTCTGATGTGTGGAGGTAGATGAGTGGAAGTAAGGAGAAGAGAGGTAATTGATGATCTGCACAAGCAAAGTCAAGCTTCATGGCTCTTCATCAGATGTGTGTTCACAAATTGGCAGCGTTACCATGATCTGAGGATGGAGCTTTTAGCTCGATGTCAAAAAGTTCACTTATCAAGCATGTGTGCAGGCCCGGTTGATGGGTTGGTGGTCTCAACTGGCTTGAACTGGACGAGGGGTGTCAGTTCCTTAAAGAAAATGCGGAACTACTCTGTTGATAAGATGGGCTCAGCTGAACTGATCCTGGAGGACACCTGGTTGTGTTGGATATGCATATATGTGCATATGCATGAGATTATCAGAATGTGTGTTAAATGTAGAGTATACACAAAGTCAGAATCTAGTTAAAATGATCAGAACAGATTTTAATCAGTAATATACCACTGCAGTAGGGAAGAGGGAACAGGGCTGAACTCAATTTGATTTGTACATAGGTGACTGGGCATTTGAAAGGGAGAATGAGGGAGCAGGCAGAGTGGTGAGCAGGGGCTCAGTAGAGTCAGGGAGGGAAAAGCTACAGAGTGTTGGTCAGTTCAGTGTGATCTGGCCAGTTGTGTTGGCTAGTTGGAAATGATCAAATTTTAACTTCTCTCCTCTCACAGAGTCTGGGAGAAAGACACCCTGTCCTCATCTACAGGAATGGCTTTCAGGTCCTTGAGAAATGCAGTTATAGGAGACACATACACAACTCAAAAAGACAGAAGAAAGATTCACAGTTGTAAGCACTTTTGGGTAAATTCTCTAAGAAAGGGATGTCAGGGGCCAATGATCGAGTGTTGGCCAGAACAAACAGTCAATTCTTTTGGCTGCCTTGAGCTTTCTCAGGCAGACACTATAAGGGGGCAGGGGTCAGCGTAAGGATGTGGATATGAGCTGTTAGAAACTATGTCAGTTTTAAGTCTTTAATGTGTGTGTGTGGGGTGAAACCATTTGTGCTGAGAGGCTGTAGTTATTATAGGCCAAGATCAAGGCCTAGTGAAGAAGAGGGCTCAAAGAAGCCTGGCTTGAGTTTGGTCAAGTAAAGGAAACTATATATATGAATAATATATGTATTTTTTGAATAACATAAATCATTATATTGAATATTATTGTGTTAAATAATATAAATATATATTTAATGAATATATATTGAATGTGTATAAATAAGAATGTGTATATATATTTGAATTAAAAATATAAATGTATATATGATTTAAAGGAATATTCAGACATAATAACAGAAATTTCCAAAATTGATAAAATTCTTCTACTCTAGCTTCAGGCAGCTGAATACATCTCAAGCAGAATTTAAAAAATAAATCTAGAGTCAGATCCATCCAGTGAAACCAAAGAACACCAAATACAAAAGAAGATATTCAAAGCACCGCAGAGTGACAGAACACTTATGGAGACTTACATTTAGTCCCATGATACGTTTCTTAACAATGGAAGGCAAGAGAGAGTTGGATTAATTCTTCAGGGTACAGAGAGACGATAACTTTCAGTGTATACCCAATGAAACCATATCTCAAGAACTGGGGTGAATTAAAGATATTTTTATGCAAACATTTACTAAGAGTATTACCACCAACAAATGCTCATTAAGGAACATCGAAGGAATGTACTTTAAGGGGGCCAGCCACCTGGTGTAGTGGTTTAAGTTCACCACGAACCACTTTGGTTGCCTGGGTTCATGGGTTTGGATCTCAGGTGTGGACCTACAGCACTCATCAGCCATGCCGTGGTGGTGACCCACATGCAAGATAGAGGAAGATAGGAAAAGATGTTTGCCCAGGGCTAATCTTCCTCAAGGAAAAAATTTATAAAGTGAAAAAGAATGTGCTTCAAGAAGAAATTGATAGAAGAAGAAATGCTAAGATGTAAAAATGGATCGTGAGGATAAAGAAGGGTAAACGTCTGAATAAATCATTGAAAACATGACTTTACCAAACAATAATAATATTGACAGGGTATAACTGATGGAGTTAAAAACTAATGACAAGGGAACTTCTGGTTTAGAGGAGACTAATACAGGAAAACACTCTTGCTGCAAAACTGGACAAAGCCAGATAAATTATAAATATATTTTTAGAGCATCAGAGAACTTCAAAACCAACCAACTAAAATTCCAGAAAGAAGAAAACTCTTTTATGTGAGCAGGGATTTTTATCTTTCTTTCTCCTGCAGGCATATTCTGATTCTGGGTGCTTGCCGAGGATCTGGCTTGCTCAGTCAGAGCCTCTGCTAGGGAAAAGAGAAACTAGCCAAACTTCTAGTTTGGTGTGGCAGAGGAAACCTGAAGGCTCTCAGACACACAACCGCTCTTCCTCACAGCATCTCTGTTAAGTTTTGGTGCCACACAGTAATCTGGGGAAATAGGCCAAAAGCTTCCACAAAGCAAAGCGAAACCTCCAGAAGTGGTGGAAGTAGCCTAAGTCCAACATACTGCTAGTGTGACCTATTGGGAATTTGCCATATTGTGAACAATGTAAGGTAGGAGGCTGGAGAGCTACGCTGAAATGTCTGACGGGCGTAACTAAGTTTTCTGTGGGCTCCCAAACCTGAGGAGACAGAGATCTACCAGACTTAGTACCAGACCCCTGTGCGGGGAAGGGGAGCACCGCAAACAGGAACAGGGGGAAAGTGGAAGGCCTGGGTTTACGAAAACTGAGACTCAGACCCAAATCTGATCAAGGTCTGATTGGACTCAGGTGCTCCAACTTCACTCTGTTTCTGTATCTGAGGGAAGATAAGGTCATGTGAAACCTCTTGAGTTACGTTACACAGACGTTACAAAGACACTCGTGAGAGGCTGGAGAAGGCAAGCCACAGACTGAGAGAAGACCTTTGCAAATCACATATCTGACAGGACTATAAAGAACTCTCAAAACTCGGCAATAAGAGAATCTAAGTTTAAAATGGTCACAGATTTGGACACTTCACCAAAGAAGATACACAGATGGCAAATAAGCACATGAAAAGATGATCAAGGTCGTTAATCATGAGAAAAAGCCACATAAAAACCACAGTGAGATCCTGCTATGTACATATTGGTATGACTAGAATTAAAGAGGTTGACCATACCAAGTGTTAATGAGGATGGAAAGTAACTGGAACACTCCTACATTGCTGGTGGGAACACAAAGTTGTTCAGCCTCTTTGGAAAACAGTTTTAAAGTGGAGTTTGTTATGCTGCTGTAACAAATTAGCACAGATTTCATGGCTTAAATCAACTCAGATTTATCGTTTTACAGTTCTGTAGGTTAGCAGTCTGACACGGGTCTCTTTGTTCTATAATCAAGGTGTTGGCAGAGCTAGGTTCTTTTTGGGGGACTTTAAAGCTTAATCCATTTCCTAGCCTTTTCAAGCTTCTAGAGACCACCACATTCCTTACCCTATGGCCCCCCTCCTCCACCCTCAAAACCAAGTACTCGGGATCTCTCTGGCCCTGCTTCCCTTGTTCTATCTTTTTCTCTACTCTACTGCTTCTCTTTCCCTTTTAAGGGCCTTTGAGATGCACTGGACCCACCTGGATAATCCAGGATAATCTCCCTATTTTAAAGTCAGTTGATCAGCAACCTTAATTCCGTCTGCAAATTTAATTCACCTTTGGCAAGTAAACTAATGTATTCCCAGGTTCAGGGATTAGGACATCTTTGTGGGCCATGAGTTTGCTATCACAAAGAGTTTTTAAAATAAAGTTAAACATGCACATACCATATGACCCAGCAATTCCACTTCTATGTGCTTACCCAGGAGAAGAAGACAAGTTCATACAAAAACTTGTTTGCCTTCTCAAATCATAAAGATTTATAGCAGCTTTATTCATAGTCAAAAAAGACAAAACTGAAAATAACTCAAATGTCCTTCAACTGGTGGATGGATAAACTGTGGTAAATTCATACAATGGATACTACATTCAACAATAAAACAGAAGGAACTGCTGATACAGTCAACAACATGGATGAACACTCAAATAAATGTATCATGCTAAATGAAAGAGACCAGACTCAAAAGGCCAAATACTGTAGGATTCCATTTATATGATATTCCAGAAAAGACAAACCATAGAGAAAGACAACAGATCATTAGCCACCAGTGGTTAAGTTTAGGGGAAGAGTTGTCTACAAAAGAGCAGCTCAAGGGAGTTCTGGTTGCTGGAACTGTTCTGTATCTCAGTTTTGGGGGTTGCACAGCTCTATGCGTTTGTCAAAAGAGGAAAACAAATACTTCATTTCTCACCCATCAGATTGGCAAAAATTTAAAAATCTGACAATGCCAATCTGACAATTACCAGGGGAAGGATGACACAAACACTGTTGGAGGGAATGGAAATTGTTAAAACTTCAGAGGATGATTTGGCTGCAGCTCGTCAAGATGCAGATGCACATCAGCCTCTGGCCCAACAATCCAATCACAGGCAGGTGTCCATTCTAGGGAGTTCACACGTGTGCTCGAGGAGACACACACAAGGATAGTCATTAAACATGGCAGGGGAATAAATTAATTGTGGTTAGAAGTTTTTTAAAAAAGAAAGGAAAGAAATGTATATGGGAAATAATCGACGCTGCTGGCTACGTATATGATATGAGAATGTAACTCATTGGTTTGTCTACTTAATAATACGTAGCACAGAAATCACTGTACTAGGAATCTGAAGACAAGTATCTGAGCATTTAGTTCCAACTCTGCCACTAAAGTAGCACTCTGACTGTGGACGACAACTCAAGAAAACTCACTTTCCATTTCCTGGAAATTGAAGAGGTTAGGGTCTAAACCACTAAAATTATTTCCAACTCAACAGTTCTATGATTCAATAAGTCAACAATCAAAAATTATATTCCAAAGTACCTATGTTGAGAAACAGATTTTCCCAGACACCCTGAAATCAGAAAGTATCAGAGAAATAAGACATCTTAATATATTGATACATAAAATGGTCCAATTGTCTTGGAATGTCTATGACCAGGTTTTTAATCAAGATCATAATTCAGAAAGAGTGTAAAAGCAACTGAACCTGCCATATCGACTTGGGTCACCCTCAGGTAAAATTTATATATCCTCTCCCATTTTAACATTCCAAAAGAAGTTCCCCATACCAATGAGTCCATCTTGTCAAGGTCAGGTCTGTCTAGCCAAAAGTCATTCACGTGTATGGTAAGATATACTTGATTTTTTAACAAAGATAAATTGATGAATGGCTCTTTGTATTTTTGCCAGTTTCATCTATAAAGAGCTTACATTATAATTTAATAGCTTCAGCCTGCTACAATAATTTAAAGAGCCTTTTAAAACTTGTAACATGCCATGCCCAACAGGATCTAGTAAAAAATCAGTAGTTTAGAATCCAAAAAAGCTCATTTAAAAGTTTCATTACCGCCAATACTTACACTTTAAAGACACCAATAACCAACATGTCATTTCTTCCTACTGCAGAATTTAATAGGTTATGAACTTCTGGTATCATCCAAAAGCATAATTAGGATGCTATCATTAAAATGTATTTTTTAATAAGAAAAATTAAAACTAATGATTAAACTATTTAACTAAATGATTAACTAAATATGAAAACTAATGACAACTAACGATCTGTTGTCTTTCCCTATGGTTTATCTTTTCTAGAATATTACATAAATGAAATCCTACCATATTTGACCTTTTCCCTTGTCAGTCAAATCAAAATTTAGAACTTCTTGTTCTATGGGCTTTCCAAATTTACATTCTTACAATTCTAAATGAGTATGGAGACAAAACAGACACTACATACAACTTCCAAAATCCTCCTCTTTATCCGATTTTAATTTTAGCACCAACTGCCAAGAAAATCTTTTCAACTGAAACCAAAATTCCATACACATTACGTCAATCATCAATTGATCAGTCATCAGTCTAAGTTAACAGAAGGTGAGTTAGTATTAGGAAGCTACACAATTTGCACCAAAGATTGTTTAAAGCTCCTTTCATTAAATGCAGTTTACAACAATTCACAGGCTTCAAAGTTCACCTTGCAAATATAGAATCAATTATCAGAAACCAGGAATGCGATCAGGCTTTTCTATAAAGGTGGTCCCAAGGATGTAGAAACCGTTCTTTTGTTTAATGAAGGCAATGAGGAGCCCAATAGCCTGAGTGGAGTCAGGCAGAGGAGCGCTGACCACAGGCCCTCTTCCGAAGGAAAGCTTTCACCCAGAGATGTCTCGACCTGGCCTAGACGGAGTCCCAGGAGGCACGAACTCAAGGGCAGGCACACAGGGCAGGAGACTCCCTGCCACCCCCTGCACCTCGGATGGGTGGGCAGGAGGCCCCACCGAGGTGAGGCCCCGCTGGGTTTAGGCGCCGCCAATGCACAGGGACAGGCTGGCCAAGCTGCGCTCTTCTGCTCCTCCAAGGGACAGAGGTTGGGCTCCCTCGCCTGGAGCAGACCGCAAGCAGCCCCAGCGCCCGGTGCCATCCGCCGCCCTGGACATGGCGCTCCCGCCATATTCGGTGGACATCTCCACGCTGAGCCTGCTGCCCACCGCCTACCACAGCGCTGCTCCTGCCCAGCGCTCCTCCACACTGCAGAAAGGAGAGCTCCCCGCGCTGAAAATCCTGGAGGAAGGATCCAGAAACTGCCCGAGCCCCCCCACACAAACTCCAGTGGCCACCAGTTCCGCATCAGGGACTCCGCCCCCAGTGCATGCACCCTGGGGCTCTCCAGCTCAGTGGCCCCTCTGCCACTCTGAGCACCAGTCCTGCACTTGCGACGGACTCTGTGGATACAATGGGAACCCTTGTGGGGGCACTGGGAGGGGTGTCGGGGATTGGGGACCGAGGTGTCCATGAGATGGAGAGCAGGAGCGGGCTGACGCTGTGCAGCCCTTGACTCTGCTCTCGCTGGGTGACCTTCAGCTGCTGGAGAAGTTCTGCTTTCCCTTGAGGTGGTTTCTCCTGTCCTGAGAAGCCCATTACACGATCTAACATCTGTTTATAAAAGAACGATGACATCCTTAACACCCAATGTGTTGTGTCTCCAGAAGAATTCTCTGCTTCCCCAGAAGATGAGACAGGGAGCAACTGGGACCGGGTTCTGACCAAGGAAGGAAGGATGCTGAGGGCACAGCTGACTCCCCTCCACTGACTCCTTCCCCTGATCCGTGGCCCTGATGGGGCAACAGCGCTGGGGACTCCTGCAGGTGACAACGCTCAAGTGTTTGCCCACGGTATTACATTTCTTATGGTTTAGTGGTTAAAACGGGGGGCTAGCTGTCAGTTTTTCAGACAATTTCATTTACAGAAATGTCAGTGGACAAAGAAGTTTGTTTTCTTCATCTCTGATTTTTAAAATCAATAACAAGAATTAAAATACTTATTTTCTTAATCTCATTGGCATGCAAAAACAAAAAAAAGTCACTTGGATTTCACCAAATTGGTCACATTTACATTAAAACTTTGGAATTATGGCTGATTGAGTTAAAGAAAGCATTTTGGATGAACAATTACCTTCAGCTAGTATGTTCCCAGACAAATGTGCAAACAGAGTTATGAGCCGTTTTGAGGGGGCTGGCAAATCCAGTTTGAGTTTTACAATGGGTTGTCCAGAGTACAGATTAAATTAGTAATTTTCTGAGGAGTTTTTGAGTAAATGTTCATTTCGCCTTCATCAAATAGGTCTGGTGATTTAAATGAAGGTTGAGCTAAAGATAAAAGTTTTCAAGAGACTGAGAAATATTAGGTAAATGTACTTAAAAAAGGGTGCAAATTAAAGTAAATCTGCCATTATCCTCTTTAAAACAGATTCAGAGTAACATTATTGTCAAGGTATAAGAAAGAATAGAAATGTTTTATAAAAACAATTCTTCACTTCTAAAGGACCTAATGTGACATTCTAGAAGTCTACATAGTCTTTCACTCATCTAGATTTAAATTGTTCAATTAATACTTTAAAGACTAATGAATCTGAGGGCAAAATATTCAAGATCATTGTTTAATTGTTTTTCATTGTTGCAAAGTAGATGGATATGAACTGTGGCTGAAATTCATGGTCTTGGAGAAGAAAAATATATAGAACTTATTTATCACTCTCACAGTGTGTCCTGATTTAATCCTACACATGTCCCAAGAATAAAGCCTCAAGGATTCCATTATGTTATTAGAAATGACATCTTTCATTCACCATGAATATTCTCTAATTAATTCTCTAGCTAGTAATTATGTTCCTGATGCAAATAGGCAAGTAAAAGAATCCATGCCTGATTAAATTGGGTTCATAACATGTATACGTGGGAGACACATGAGAAATGGAGTCTCTCAAAAGAATGGCAGAGATGCTTCTCTTAAATACTATCTTCAGATAAGACAAAGGAGGAAGTTGGGGGTGGAGTTTGGGATGTGAGAGTGGCAGAAGACAATTCTCATGGAGAGGGACATGTAAATGTTTGTCTGAACCAACTCCCCTGCACTGGGCTCTGGTCATGAAGGGACAACAGGGAGGTGACCAGGAACAGGCCTCCCAGTGGTGGTGCCTTCCCACGGGTGTCATGGGGATGCTGGGGGAAGGGGGATGGTGTGTGACATGGCACCAGTGGTGGAGTCAGCAATGCAGAGGTCAGGGATCTCTCTCGCTCTCTCACTCTCTCTCTCTCTGTCTCTCTCTCTCAGGGACCTGAGAAGAGGAAGTTGGCACAGCCTGCGGCCCTCGCATACCTCTCTCATGGGCCCTTCTTTCTCTGGCCGCTATGGGAGCCCTGTGGCCTTGGTTTTAACCCATGAGGCCAAGGGCACATGCACAGCCACCGGGGGTAGGGGGGGCCTTGGGAGTCCTCAGTGAAGGCCCCACCTGCCCACGAGGACTTGACACGGTGACACCACCTGAAAATAAAGCAAACACATATAAGCATATGAAGTTTTAAAAGGAAAAGCACACAACTAAAAGAATTGATATCATTACATACGCTATTCTATTTGTTTATGTGTCAAATTACTGAGAGGAAATAGCCCGGTGTAATGATAGTAGAATTGATCAATTTCATAGACAATTCTTTTAACGGTTGTTCATATCTTGTGTTTTACATCATTGATTAGGGTAATATTTTCATCTTTTCCTTTCTTAGTGTCTCCATCAATCAGCGTTGAAGTGGAACTGAGTACATGCTTTTCAGAAGCGGCATCATTCTCTACTCAGCCAGAGCATTGGGCCTGAAAATAGCTGGATCCAGCAGAAAACTGGACACTCTAGGAGATGTCATGTGGAGATGTGCCTGGCTGGACTAATAGTCACGTGGTTATGATTTTTAAAAAAATCTCTCAGAGCTTTCCTAAAAGCAAATAATATTCTTCAGTTGCTTTAGTAGACGAGACATTAGCTAGTGTCTTTTTAATTTCCACAGAAGCTTTTTTTATGTTACTAAAGAAACTAAACTTTATCTCTTTTTTCTTGTTACCAAAATGGACTTAGTATTAAAAACAAGAAACCTACAAGAAAGGAAACACTCATATGGAATAGAAATTGTGGGTCACGGCTTTTAATTTTATATAAAATCATGTTTTATTTATTTACAATTTCTCTCAACTGTGCTTTTGAAAATAGCTTAGTATTAGAAATTACCAGTAAGAAGAGGGTGTGCTCCCTTGAGTGTGGTCCAGTACAAGTCAGGTGACTCAGACCTGAGTTCTAGGCCCAGGTCTGTTTCTGGTTAGTGTGTGACAACGTACTTAGGCTCTCTGGAATGTAGTATTCCTTTCTGTAAAATTAAAGAAAACCTGGAGAAAAGTATTCTGTACTATCAACAAGCACAAAACATGTACAACATTGCTCTATATATTAAGAGTTCAGCTGTAATAGTCAAGACATATTCGTGTGTGTAAAATTATAATGATTTTCTTATTTTCTCCAGCTGTGAACCATGTTAAACTATATAGTAATAAGCAGAAAACCTGAAGAACTAGGTGATTTAAAACACCTGTTGTTACAGCTAGGCCATTCAAGGGTGAAATTAATTTCACACTTCTCCTTTCCTTGTAGCCAGTGAAGTGTCTGGAACACAGAAAACACATAAAATTAATTGAGAGTTAACAGTATTTGGAGGCAGTTGAGGTTAAGCACTCAACAATGATGTCCCTTACTCCAGGAGCAATTGACTCTTTGTCATAAGTTTACTTTATACAGGGGTTCTATTCTTAGTTTATCTCTGTATGTTTCTTAGAAGAGAGACAGGGAAGGAGAATTAACTCAATCTACTGTGCGCCAGTTCCTTTACTGTATTCCCTCATGCAATTCTTACAGTAATCCTTTAAAGTAACTGTTATAATTCATATTTAACTGATAAAGAAAACCATGTTTACAAAATTGATCAAGGGTAAGAGGGAAGATCTGAACATCAGTTCATTGGGCTTATGCCTCATATTCTCTCCACTGTGATAAAAATGGTGCTTCAACATGGGTACTCACCATCTGGCTATTTAATACCCGCTCCTGCCGACAGCATTGGATGAGATGAGATGAGAATTTTGTTTCCAAAGTTATTCTATAATATTTAAACTCTACTATGTATGAGTCGGATGTCAAGACATGTTTTAGAGGCATAGAGAGCAACTGATTAGTTCAGCTACACATTTTTTCAGGTTTACTATAAGTTTCGTGTGCCACATTGTCTCAACTTTACCAACTTTAGTGCTTCACTGTTCTGTTTTATAAAACTCAGAATTTCACTTTTCATGTAAAGCATTTTGCTGCTCTCTTAGTCACTAGAGGGCAGTTCTGTATCTCTGTAAATTACCACTGCAGCAGGAAATGAGATGTCTTAAGCCAGTTTGCTCTGTAAAAATGATGGACATAGGAGGACTTCTGGTCCATCAAGGCTGCCTGTGTTATTTGTGGCTGTAACAGGGATGTCCAGGGCTGCTTAGTCAGAGGCACAAAGCAGAGTCAGAAAGCATCCTCTAAGTTCTTCAGATGTGAGTTCAGGCACCTGTCTTCTCACCTGAGCACATTGGAGTTTATTGAATGTGTTCAGACTCTTACTCTCTCCCTGTAGTTAATAAGTCTGGGAGCTCCATACCCCAAGAAAAAACACATGACACATAAAGTCTTTTCTCAACTAAACAGAGTTGAGGGCTATGGTGTTGCCCGGGAGTTTGCTGCTTAAAGAAAATACAGCTGGTGCTCAGGTGGAAGGAAAGAGCATCAGCTACTGCTGGAGGGCTTTTATTGATGCTCCTATGGAATGAGCAAGTTTAAAATAAAACCACATCGCTTAAACCTCACTAACTGATTGTTTTATTTTCAAGTAATATGCTCTGAAAATCTGCTGTGTCTTAAAAGCTATTTCATAAAACTGAAACAGTTCTGTTTTTTATTCTCTGGTATTTGAAATACTATTAAAACTGTAAATCCTTTAACATTCTACAATATATAAATAGGCAAATATCAATTATATTCTCTAAAAATGTCTGCTCCCATGTTAAAGTTTAATATATAGCAGCAAAATTAGTTACCACCCAATTTTTAACTCATATTTTGCTTTTGAAATTACATATAAAATTTGTGTTTTGAAGTATTTTCCTAAAACTCAGCATCTTTCTGATATAAATAGACTAGTGGAAAGGTAACTAGAATGAAGTTTGATCTTTAAAACTTTAGCTTTGCGTAAGAATTGATAACAAGAGGCAGTTGGGTCTCTCTACTTTATGATATTTATTAATTGTGAATAGCCACATCTATTACAAAGTGGTGAATAATAAAAAGAAATTAAACAATATCAGCACTCTCTTACCCCACACGTACAGTTTATATGCAAATAAATTCTCAAAGGTCAGAAAAATGTTTATGATTTCAGATAACTGTTAAAATACTATCTCATTCCAGTTTTAACTTCATTTGAAATTGACTTAAAACTCTTCTCTTAGATTCCTGCTCTGATCAGTGCCCCCATGTCCCCTCAATGCCTCATTTGATTGCAAACTTATCTGAGGAATTGAATATTCTTTTCCATTTGTTCTCTTTAAGGTATCTGTATAGTGCTTTTTATGCAATGACCACTTGGTACAATTCAGTATTAGCTTCAGAAACATCTTTAGTTAGGAACAAATCAAGGAAACAGATGTGAGGAATGTGAGGATGCCTAGCTGATGGTGCTTCAGGGATTCCTCACATGAGTCTTGTCATAGAAAAGTTTAAAGAGTAAAGCAGCATTGGTCAGTTCAAAAATGTGGGGTGAACATAATTCTAAATAATGATGGAGACGTAAAAAAAAGAAGCCACTTGAATTTCATTGAAAGGTATTAGACACATCAAAGGGATGGGATAAAAACATTGTTTAATGTAAGTTCTTTCTAAATTCTAAGGCAACAAGTAATATGAATTTACATGGTAATTATAAACCACAAAACAACAATTCACAAGACAAGTAAACAACTAAAGTAGAAACCAGAGTAAGAAAAATAGAAGTTAAAGCAGAGATGGAGAGTGATGGTTGGGGTCAGAAACCATGGCTTAGTCATCCGTGAAGTCTCCCTCAGACTCTGATCATTCATAGTGCTCAGTAAACAATTTGACCCCATGAGTCTGGGGAGGGCCAAAGTGAGAGGGGGTTGGGAGGGGAGACAATGCAAGGATACCCTTGTGGAGGCACTGACATTGAAAATCAGTGACATTTTTGCCAAGGTGTTTATCATATTAAAGATTATTCTGGAAAAGTTAAGGATTTTTCTGGAATGTACATTTTCATTTTATGGAAACTCCAACTAGCCCAGAGAACGATTTAGACATTTTAGCTTTAGAAAGAGAGAGAGGGGCCAGCCCAGTGGTGCAGCAGTTAAGTGAGCACACTCCGCTACAGCAACCCTGGGTTCAGAGGTTTGGAACCCGGGCACACACCAATGCACCGCTTGTTGAGCCATGTTGTGGTGGCATCCCATATAATGTAGAGGAAGATGGGCACAATTGTTAGCCCAAGACCAATCTTCCTCAGCAAAAAGAGGAGGATTGGCATTGTAAGTTAGCTCAGGGAAGATCTTTCTCATAAAACAAAAAAAGAAAGAAAGAAATAATGAGAAACTTTTTGTCAGTTTTTTTTTATTGATGTTTTAATGGTTTCTAACATTGTGAACTTGTGGGTTGTACATTTTTGTTTGTCCATCACCACATATATGACTCCCTTCACCCCTTGTGCCCACCCCCCACCCCCACTGCCCTGGTAACCACAGTCCAGTTTTCTCTGTCCATGTGTTGGTTTATATTCCACATATGAGTGAGATCATACAGTGTTTGTCTTTCTCTTTCTGGCTTATTTCACTTAACATACTACACTCCAGGCCCATGCATGTTGTTGCAAATGGGACGATTTTGTCTTTTTTTATGGCTGAGTAGTATTCCATTGTATATATATACCACAATTTCTTAATCCAATCGTCAGTCGAGGGACACTTAGGTTGCTTCCACTTCTTGGCTATGGTGAATAATGCTGCAATGAACATAGGGGTGCATAAGCCTCTTTGGATTGTTGATTTCAGGTGCGTTGGATAGATTCCCAGTAGTGGGATGGCTGGATCATAGGGCATTTCTAGTTTTAATTGTTTGAGGAATCTCCATACCGTTTTCCATAGAGACTGCACCAATTTACATTCCCACCAGCTGTGTATGAGGGTACCTGTTTCTCCACATCCTCTCCAACATTTGTTGTTTTTTGTCTTGGTGATTATAGCCATTCTAACAGGCGTGGGGTGGTATCTTAGTGTTGTCTTGATTTGCATTTCCCTGATGATTAGTGATGTTGAGCATCTTTTCATGTGCCTATTGGCCATCTGTATATCTTCCTTGGAGAAGTATCTGTTCATTTCCTCTGCCCATTTTTTGATCAGGTAGTTTGTTTTTTGTTGTTCAATTGTGTGAGTTCTTTATATATTACGGAGATCAACCCCTTGGCAGATGTATGTTTTGCAAATATTCTCTCCCAGCTGGTGGGTTGTCTGTTCATCTTGATTCTGGTTTCATTTGTCTTATAAAAGCTCTTTAATCTGATAAAGTCCCACTTGTTTATTTTTTCTTTAGTTTCCCTAGTCTGGGTAGGCATGTCATCCAAAAAGATTCCTTTAAAACCAATGTCAAATAGTGTGTTGCCTATATTTTCTTCTATGAGTTTTATAGTTTCAGGTCTCACCTTCAGGTCTTTGATCCATTTTGAGTTAATTTTTGTGTATGTCGATAGCACATGGTCCACTTTCATTCTTTTGCATGTGGCTTTCCAGTTTTCAAAACACCATTTGTTGAAGAGACATTCCTTTCTCCATTGCATGTTCTTAGCACCTTTGTCGAAAATTAGCTGTCCGTATTTGTGTGGTTTTATTTCTGGGCTTTCAATTCTGTTCCATTGATCTGTGTGTCTGTTTTTGTAACCCTACCATGCTGTTTTGATTACTATTGCTTTGTAGTATGTTTTGAAGTCAGGACTTGTGATGCCTCCTGCTTTGTTCTTTTTCTTTAGGATTTCTTTAGCTATTCGGGGTCTTTTGTTGCCCCATATAAATTTTAGTATTCTTTTTTCTATTTCTGTGAAGAATGTCATTGGCATTCTGATTGGGATTGCATTGAATCTGTAGATTGCTTTAGGTAATATAGACATTTTAACTATGTTTATTCTTCCAATCCACGTGCATGGCATATCTTTCCATTTCTTTACGTCATCGTGGATTTCCCTCAATAATGTCTTATAGTTCTCATTGTATAGGTCCTTCACCTCCTTGGTAAGATTTATTCCTAGGTATTTTATTCTTTTTGATGCAATTGTAAATGGTATTATCTTTTTGAGCTCTCTTTCTGTTAGTTCATTATTAGCATATAGAAATGCAACTGATTTTTGTAGATTGATTTTGTACCCTGCAACTTTGCTGTAGTTGTTGATTGTTTCTAACAGTTTTCCAACAGATTCTTTAGGATTTTCTATATATACAATCATGTCATCTGCAAATAGTGAGAGTTTCACTTCTTCGTTACCTATTTGGATTCCTTTTATTCCTTTTTCTTGCCTAATTGCTCTGGCCAAAACCTCCAGTACTATGTTGAACAGGAGTCGTGAGAGTGGGCAGCCCTGCCTCGTTCCTGTTCTCAGAGGAATGGCTTTCAGTCTTTCCCCGTTGAGTATGATGTTAGCTGTGGGTTTGTCATATATGGCCTTTATTATGTTGAGGTACTTTCCTTCTATTCCCATTTTATTGAGAGTTTTTATCATAAATGGATGTTGTATCTTGTCAAATGCCTTCTCTGCGTCTATTGAGATGATCATGTGGATTTTATTCTTTGTTTTGTTGATGTGATGTATCTCGTTGATTGATTTGCGGATGTTGGACCATCCCTGCGTCTCTGGTATAAATCCCACTTGATCATGGTGTATGATCTTTTTAATGTATTGTTGTATTCGGTTTGCCAATATTTTGTTGAGGATTTTTGCATCAATGTTCATCAGCGATATTGGCCTGTAATTTTCTTTCTTTGTATTGTCTTTGTCTGGTTTTGGTATCAGGGTGATGTTGGCCTCGTAGAATGATTCAGGAAGTGTTCTATCTTCTTCTATTTTTTGGACTAGTTTGAGGAGGATGGGTATTAAATCTTCTTTGAATGTTTGGTAAAACTCACTGGAGAAGCCATCTGGTCCTGGACTTTTATTTTTTGGGAGGTTTTTGCTTACTATTTCAATCTCTTTACTTGTTATTGGTCTATTCAGATTCTCCATTTCTTCTTGGTTTAATTTTGGGAGGTTGTATAAGTCTAAGAATTTATCCATTTCTTCTAGATTGTCCAATTTGTTGGCATATAATTTCTCATAGTGTTCTCTTATAATCCTCTGTATTTCCATGGTATCCATTGTAATTTCTCCTCTTTCATTTCTAATTTTATTTACTTGAGACTTTTCTCTGTTTTTCTTAGTAAGCATAGCTAAGAGTTTGTCTATTTTGTTTATCTTCTCGAAGAACCAACTGTTTGTTTCATTAATCCTTTCTACTGTTTTATGGGTCTCAATATCATTTATTTCTGCTCTGATTTTTATTATTTCTCTCCTTCTGCTGGCTTTGGGCTTTGTTTGTTCTTCTTTTTCTAGTTCTGTTAGGTGTAATTTAAGGTTGCCTATTAGGGCTAGTTAAGCTGGGTTTGTATCGCTATGAGTTTCCTTCTCAGGACCGCTTTTGCCGCATCCCATATGGTTTGATATGGCATGTTATCATTTTCGTTTGTTTCCAGATAGTTTTTGATCTCTCCTTTAATTTCATCAATGATCCATTGGTTGTTCAGTAGCATGTTATTTAATCTCCACATTTTTGTCACTTTCCCACTTTTGTTTTCCTGGTTCATTTCCAGTTTCATAGCCTTATGGTCTGAAAAGATGCTTGTTATGATTTCAATCTTCTTAAATTTATTGAGGCTTGCTTTTTTTCCCAACACTTGGTCTATCCTAGAGAATGTTCCATGCACGCTTGAGAAGAATGTTTAGTCAGCTGTTTATGGATGGAGTGCTCTGTATATGTCTACTAGGTCCACCTCGTCTAGTTTTTCATTTAAGTCTAATATTTCTTTATTAACTTTTTGTCTGGATGATCTATCTATTGCTGTAAGTGGGATGTTAAGATCCCCTACTATTATTGTGTTGTTGTTGATTTCTCCTTTTAGGTTTGTTAATAGTTGCTTTATGTACATTGGTGTTCCTATGTTGGGTGCATATATATTTATAAGTGATGTGTCTTCTTGATGTAGTGTCCCTTTTATCATTATATATTTCCCTTCTTTGTCTTTCTTAACCTGTTTTATCTTGAAGTCTACTTTGTCTGATATGAGTATGGCAACACCTGCTTTCTTTTGTTTGCCATTAGCTTGGAGTATTGTCTTCCATCCTTTCACTCTGAGCCTGTGCTTGTCTTTAGTGCTAAGATGTGTTTCCTGAAGGCAGCATATTGTTGGGTCTTGCTTTTTAATCCATCCTGCCGCTCTGTATCTTTTGATTGGAGAGTTCAACCATTTACATTTAGGGTAATTAGTGATATATGCGGGCTTAATGTTGCTTTTTTGTCACTTATTTTCTGGTTCTTTTGCATTTCCTTTGTTTCTTGTCCCATTTGTTTTGGACTGCCAATTCAGTTTGGTTGTTCTGTCTTATGATTCTTCTAATTTTCTCTTTGTTTATCATATGTGGTTTTGCTTTGATTATTTGTTTAGTGGTTACCTTGTGGTTTGGGCAAAAAATCTTGTGTATGAGATAGACCATTATCTGATAGCCTCCTATTTCCTTATACTAAGTGAATTCAGTCACTTTCCTCTTCCCCTTCTAAGTTGCTCTTGTTATACCTTTTTCTATCTTGTGTTGTGGCTGTGTGTTTACAGTGATGAGGTTGAATTTATTTTTGGTGAATTTCTTCCTTTGATCTTTGAGTTTAGTATTTAAGTGGTTGCTAACCTATTCCGGTAAGGATCTACTATTTCTCTGATTTTGTCTACCTACTTTTCTCCTTACTCCAAGCTTTGTGTTCCCTTTCTCTTCTTTTTTTCAGGCCTGAGGGCCTTCTTGAGTATTTCTTGTAGTGGGGGTGTCGTGGCCATGAACTCCCTTAGCTTTTGTTTATCTGGGAGAGTTACTATTTCTCCATCATATTTGAAGGATATTTTTGCTGGATAGAGTATTCTTGGCTGAAATTTTTTGTCTTTTAGTATTTTGAATATATCATTCCAGTCTCTTCTAGCCTGAAAAGTTTCTGTTGAGAAATCCGCTGAAAGCCTGATGGGAGTTCCTTTGTACGTTATTTTTTGTTTTTGTCTAGCTGCCCTTAATATTGTTTCTTTGTCGTTGACCCTGGCTAGCCTTACCACTAGGTGTCGTGGTGAAGACCTTTGTCTGTTAATATATATAGGTGTCCTGTTGTCTTAGCTTACTGATATTTCCTGCTCCTTCCCCAGATTTGGGAAATTTCATCTATTATTTCCTTGAATAGTCTCTCTGTTCCTCTTTCCCTCTCCTCTCCCTCAGGAATACCTATAATTCTTATGTTACATTTTCTAATAGAGTCGGATATTTCTCGGAGTCTTTCTTCATTTCTTTTTAGTCTTAGTTCTCTCTCTTCTTCCATCTGGAGTATATCTGTATTCCTATCCTCTAAAGTACTAATTCTTTCCTCCATATTGTCAGCTCTGTTCTTTAAAGATTCCAGATTCTCCTTTATCTCCTCCATTGTGTTCTTCATCTCCATCAGCACTGATTGGTTTTTCTTTATGATTTCAATCTCTTTTGTGAAGAAACTCCTAATCTCATTGAATTGTTTGTCTGTGTTGTCTCGTATTTCGTTGAGTGTTTTTATGATAGCTATTTTGAAATCTCTGTCATTTAGTTTATGGATTTCTGTGTCTTTGGTGTTGATTTCCGGGTGCTTGTCATTTTGTTTCTGGTCTGGTGATTTCATATATTTTTGCATTGTGGTTCCTGTGTTGGTTTTGTTTTTCCTCATCCTGGAAGTCTCTGGTTGCAATTTCCACCTGCCGCCACTGTCTGGTGGTAAAGGGCTGTGTAGTCTAAGCCCCCTGCACTCTGCTCCGGTTTTTCTGCTGTGATCCGCAGTTTTGTTTTTTTTTTTTCCTGCTGCGATCCACGGGTCCAGTCGTTTGATCAGGTCTGTCTCGGATCGCTAGGTCTGGTCTGGTCGAGCTGCAGACTCAGGGTTGCGGGGATGGGGGAGCTCTCTCTATTGCCCTCTGGGTTCCTGACGTGGGAGGCTTCTCGTTTTCCCCACTTTATCTGCTCTCTGGGGTGCTCAGATGTTGATGGTAGCCCTGTGGCTCCTCTGAGTCCTCTGTGCGGGAGTATCCCACTGGCTGAGAGAGTCCGAAGAGCCACGGTTTCCCCGCCGAGGGACGCCCCTCCCCCCTCTCTGGGAGCCGCGCGGACCGGGATCGCTGATCTGATGGGGAAGGAGCGGAGTTCTCCTTTCCTCTCCTCACTTCCTCCGGGGTCCCAGCACGTTCCACTCTCAGATTTGCGGCAGTGTGGATCCCTCCGCTCTAGGTTTTCACTGTCTGGAATTCCATTGTTTGTCTGTGGCTGTTGCTTTTGTTGTATCTTGTCAGGGGAAGAGTTCACAGGAAAGCTCACTCCGCCATGATGCTAACGTCACTCTTTTTTGTCAGTTTTAATAATGAACACCAATTAGCAACTGGGAAACAGCTACAATTTGAGATGAGAATGTGAAGAAAGTATTAGACGTCACATGTTTTTGCTTTTCTCTGGGGCAGTAAGGCTTGCAAGGGGAATGAAGTTCCATCTTTGCTCTATTGAGTTTGAGAAGGTGTAAAATTCATTTGTGCTGGGCAACACTGTTGACCTGTGGAGAAAAACAAATGGTTCAAGCAGCTGATCTAAAGAAATAACTGAACTCATAAAAGTTTTAGCTTATAAAGTGTGCTTCAACTCTATTTAACTTTACTGGACATCCATTGACCTCTATGTGCAAGTTATTTGTGATAGGTATTGAAGGAAATATAAAGAATTATAATGTTCCAAGCTCCTCCACATACATGAAATTGTTTGCAAGATATAATTTGATTCTCTCAAGGTATTTAATGTATGTTGTATTACAGAACCTTAAAAAAATGAGAAAGTTATTGAGAAATTGTAATTAAGGACAGCTTCTAAGGAGATGTGGACTAGATCAAGTCCTCAAAGGGACCACTTTTGAGCAGGTGGAGGGAAGAAAGAGTGAGGATTTCAAATGGGAGAAGAGAGGAAAGGTATAGAAGTAGAAAGGAACATGGCATTTGGGCATGGGGCTGGGGGGGCCATGACAGGCACAGTCTTCCCGTGACTGAGAGGCATCTCAGTTTCCTCCTGCAGGAGCCCAGCATTGCTTCCCACCTCCTGGCCTCCTCCACCTGCAGACTCCGTGCTTGAGCCAAGGCCTATCTTTTCTAATTTTGTGAGGAGATCAGCCCTGTGCTAACATCTGCCAATCATCTTCAAAAAAAAAAAGAACCAATGAATTAGAAAAACGATTCCAACACATCACTATGTCCAGGTAAGCTGCAAGGCAGGGAGGTGGTATTTGTTTGGAAGATAAGATACATTTTATTTATTTATTTTTTTTGGTGAGGAAGATCAGCCCTGAGCTAACATCCATGCTAATCCCCCTCATTTTGCTGTGAAAGAACAGCTCTAAGCTAACATCCACTGCCAATCCTCCTCCTTTTATTTTCCCTCAAAGCCCCAGTAGATAGTTGTTTGTCATAGTTGCACATCCTTCTAGTTGCTGTATGTGGGATGCGGCCTCAGCATGGCCAGAGAAGCGGTGGGTCGGTGTGCGCCCGGGATCCGAACCCGGGCCACAGGTAGCGGAGCGTGCACACTTAACCGATAAGCCACGGGGCCTGCCCAAGGTGCATTTTAAGTTTCAGGAAATAGTAGTTCAGCATCTGTTTCATCGGAAGGATTCCCGGGATGCCATTTTAGCTCTCTGGTGTAAAGCTCTTTTCTCCACAATATGTTCTCTTTTAGAGAGCCTGTGGTAAGTTATTTACCACTTCCCACATGTTCTGAGAGTCTCTTCTTTCTTGAAATCCCCTTTCAGACTTGAAAACCTACTTTATTTTTGTGCATAATCTCCTCTATTTAAAATCTGGATTTCTCTTCCTGTAGGATCCTGTGTGGCACATGTAGCCTTACTGTAATTTGGAATGCCATTGATTTGTTCCAAAACCTTAGAATGTTTTAGAACTTAAAACCTGATGACTAGAGAATTTATATGCTTCTGTTTAGGATTCATATTTTTCAGATGTCTCGAGGTATCCCACTTGCCAGTAATGTGGCTTTAGGTTTAGCAGAACTTGAAAATCTGAATAGACTAGAAAATAAATTACATCTCTCATACTAACATTTACAAAATAAATGATCACAATGTTAACTTACCAATAAGCACTTTCTATATTCTAGGCTCTATATTATGCTTACATAATAAACATGATAAAGTTTCAAACAGGAGCCAATTAACTTTTGAGCAAAAGCTTGACTTGAGTGTATCTTGGATTCATTTTGACAGTTGTAGCCTTAATGTTACAGTAATGTTTTCTTTTTCTGGGAATCAGATAATCTTGTTGTTGGGAGAAGAGGGAGAATCTCCCTCTGCTCTTTCCTTTAAGGTTCTTATGGCAGGACAAATAATTAACAAGACAGGTTAGCAGGAGAAAATAAAACCAAGTTTAATAACAGGTATACATGGGAGAAACTCAGAAATGAGCAACTCATCCCTCTGTCTAAGCTGCCTACTTAAGTATTGCAGTTAAAGGCAAGGAACTCGTTGGGGGTGGGTAGTGGTCTGGGACCTCAGAGAGCAAGAGGCAACTCACATGGAGATAGAAATGCAAATGTTTGCCTGACAACTCCTCTCAGGGTCATCTATAGATAATGTGGTCAGGGAGAGATAGAGTTTTTGATATAAGGGGCTTGGTGTCTTTCCTGTTGTAACCTCTATCCTATGTTATCTTTACAGCCATCATGATAATAACTCCTTCCTGAAACAGATCTTTTGTTTTAAATTCTTTAGGTAGTTTGGGAGGGGAAACTCAAATATTCTTCCTGAGTTCTCTGAGTCTTTATTGACTTCAGCTCGAAATAATCTGCATACCAGAGTGGTGCCTCCTGGGGTAACTTGCACTGAGCACCATCAGTTCCCTCCCCTGAAACTTCCCTAGAAGTTTCACAGTCCTTTTGAAAATTAAAGAAGTTTCATAGTCCAGAAGCTGAGTTGGTAGATTGTTTCATCTCACTGAGCACATTTCTTAGTTCTGATAATAGATAGTTCAATTACGTACATTTTAGAAGGTGGTGATGCAGGTGGGTTCTCAAGGTTACACTTATATAGTGGAGGCAAGAAATCAAGTATTTAATGGAAAAATTTCTATGTAAACAAAAGAAAAACAAGGTTAATGGTTGGAGCAAGTTGTAAAGCAGTTTCTGAGTTTAGAGGACGGCCAGATAAGATTTTTAGATGTCAGCGTCAAAGCAGCTTTTGCAGTTTAAAATGTCTCTGATGATGTCATCGGGTAATCTCTTAAGTTTATATCAAGTCCATCAGCTTCAGTTTGTAAGGCTTCAGGAAAAAGGGCAGGTTCAGTTTTCAGTGATTCCAAATGAAAATGATGGAAAAAATGAAAAACGTTAGTTTGGACATGTGTAGCCAAATATTTGAGGAGACTAGAAGATATCGGGGTCCAGTAAAGTCAACAATATAAAACAAAAACTTTAAAAGACAATTAACAAAACTAGGAACTAATATCCGCAAATGTACACTATAGTTTTTACTGAAATATAATTTTTCTTTCTAAAATCACCCTCATTTTTATCAAAGATAGACAAATTAAAACTAAGTAGTTTGCAAAATAAGTCTAGTTCCAATAGAGTTGGCACAATTATTTACATAAGTACAGCAAGAATAGCAATTGATCACATAGGCTCTTTTAAATCTGATTTGCTGGAACTTTTTATAAGGAATCTCACATTGAACTTTAAAAGCCTCTCCGGTCCAGGAAAGCCAAGCCAAGGATTTTGTTATCATAATTTGCCTGTAATACCTACAGATTTAGGTGACTTCCTCTCCTCCGAGGTTCCCCCAAAATATTTCGAGGTTCCTTGTACCTGCCAGATAAGTGACATTCTTTACTTATCCTGGTAAGTGCTGCTTGGAACATAAGGTACCAGGCCAATATTTCCACGTGGCTTTATTCCATAAAGTCCAATCTTCATTCCTCAAAAGCTGTATGGTTATATCGCAAATATGATGTTCCAGTCACAACCTTGGTAATATAACCAGTGTTTCCAATTGTGTCCTGTTATAAGGAGAACAGATTCTTATTGAACTTATGCAAATAACTATATTGCCATGAAAACAATACTCACTTACTAAGAGTTTCCAAATTCGAGGGATCAGATAGAGAAAGAAAAATACTTCAATTTTACTTACAAAAATATCATTTACCAAATTGTTATAAGTCATAGCTAGCTTAGGAGAAAAGAGAAAAAGTTTTCCTTAAATCTAAAAAAACAAAACATTAAAAATTCAGCAATACTTCAAATGAAAAATCATAAAAATTATAATTATCCTTATCAGTTCATTCAGTCCTGTGTAATCCATTCTTGATCCCAATCTTTTTGTTAGCAGCTTCATGAAGTTATCAGTCTTTCCATCAGATTTCTATAATTTCTTACTAAGTTCAGTTTTATGATCAGAAAGTTTGTCAGAAACCTTTACTCCAGCCTAAATGTCAGAGTACTTTCCATGATTTTTTCGGAAGTGGAAACATTTTGCAAAAGCATTAGAGCAAAGAAATAAGTCTGTAAACAACAAGACCTCAAAATGGCAATTGACAGAGAAATTTGGTTAATTTTGTGACATACAACACTTTAAAATAATAATAACCAGAAATATGACTGATAATCAGGACAGATCAGAATTTCAGTAATGTTATACAATTTTAAAACACCTATGTCAATAACATTTGCCCACATAAAAGCACCTAAGCAGACTTATCATCACCTGTCTGACAATGTTTTCCATGTAATTTAACATACTGAATAAGCCTAATAAATTTAGTATCTTTCCCCTTATAGGAAGAGAGCAAATTTCTTTGAGAAGTTCCAGGACCCTTTGAAAATTCTCAAAGAAAAAAGGTAAAAAAAAAGACTTTATTTATATGAATTTTGGGGAGCTTGTCAAAAATATAAAATGTTAAAGCAAAGAGAGCATTGACAGTCCAAAAACCTTGATAGAGAGACCTCAGTCTTTTGAACACAGGAAATTATTTTAACAGTTTTTTTTTTCTGTCTTTTAGGTAGACTTACCCAAAGGTAACGAAAAATATTTTATAACCTCTTTATCAAGTTCAAGAAAATTATCCTTTTAAGAGAAATAAGACCAAATTATAATTTTGTACCTGCTTCCTTCTGATAGTAAAACTCATTTACTTAATTAAATTCATTTCAATCTGTGCCAACTTGACCATACAAAAACACCTTTTCCAGAATTCCTCTTCCACAAACCTATAACTTTCTTTTTACATTCAGAATTTGTCCCATGTCTTTCTTTTCCCTCCTACTACTTGAAGACAAATTTATCTTTCTTAATCAATCAAATAAAATATCTCCATTCTTTGTTCCTTCTTTATACATCTTACTTTCCTTGTACACAGACATAATTTTCTTAATATTTTGTAGCTTCAATCACATATACTAATTAGAAATTTTAACTCTTAGAAAGCCCAATTTGTAATTAAAAACAAAGTAAACAATTATAAACTTTCTTTTACACTAGGATCTTGTGGCTTGGAAAATTTATAAAGACTTCATAACTTCTAGAAATATGTTACTTTATAGTACAATCTTTTAATAAGACACACTTTTACCAATACACCCAAAACGCCTTTTAGTTTTCCTGTAACGAAAAGCCAAAAGTAGACAAATGTAAGTTTAGCAATCAATGTCTAATATCTTATTTTATTTGGAAATGATGATACTCAGTGAATTTTTATCACAAAATTTAGCAAAACTCTAAAGTTTTATGTCACCAAAAAGAGTTTGGAAGCTGTAACCACCATAACACATAATTATTATTTAAAGTTCACCCAACATTCATCTTTTTCACAACTATTTATTTGTTCCCAATAATTATTTAGATTGTCTATAAGACTTCATAAGACATTAGATAAAATTAGCCATCATTTAAATTACTATTTTTGTTAACCAGTTCTGTAATAGAAATAACATCAGTTTTTTGTACAAAAGTTCATGTAAATTTCATCACCTCTTATACCTTTAAACATAGTTATCATTAAGACTTTTATTAATAGGCTTGGTCTTCTGATTTTGGACAAGGGAAGAATTCCCAGTCAGACATTTTAAAATATAATCAGGCAAAGTTGATGTAACCTCTTTATATAAAATTAGCTCAAACATTCCAACCTTTATAATCTTATCAACACTTACACTTTTACATGTTCTCAATTCAATTGTAACCTGAGTCAAGGTCTTAAGGCTATTTAAATTTTTCCCTTCCTTTTTCTGGCTCTTTTCTAGGTACCAATTAAACAATTGTGTGAGAGCTCTCAAAACATATTTTTTTCCCCCAATTTAGAAGTTTTCCCAATTCAAAGAATCCGTCGTCTGGTCATTGACAAGTAGGATCTTCATTTGTATATTTATTCCAATAATGACTAGATCTAATAAGACTTTTTAAGGAAAGACCCAGAGGTAACTTCCCAAGCTTAGAATAAATTTTTACCATGGACGCAAGAGGCATCCCTGGTGAGGGCGCAGATGATGTAGCCCCCATGTTCCACAGAATTAAATATCAAATATATTCAGAGAAAGGAAAGACCTTCATTGCACAGGCGGTAAGGATGGTATAGTGAAACCCGTGTCTCCGGTCTCCCACAATAGTGTGGGACGCCTCCAGTCACAGACTCGCTAATCTGTGACACCGTGCAGGCGATAATGGAATGGGATTTTTCCAGCACTAACAAGCAACGAAGGTTAAGACGACAAAAGCCCTTATGGACTGGGCCCTTTATGACAAACTCCCCTGAGAGCTTGGCACAGCAGGACAAAGAGACAGTTCAGAACCCCACTCCACTCGACTGGCTACCAAGGGCACCCCAGTAAATGCACCTTCCGTATAGTGGAGACCAAGGAGAATATTCTCACTTGGCACAAATCCAAGTTGTCTCAGGACACAGAACAAGACAGAAGGAAAAACCTCATCCGGTTTTTTTCTTATGTGAACAATGACAGCTTTAGCCACGCCTTAGGTCTCTTGGAGTCAGAATAATACCTAGAGGGGGAGGTGCCATGGGGTTGGAGACTGTGTGCTTTACAGAGTACCTCGTCATTGCATGGACATTTTCTTGCAATTGGCGGGGGAACTGTGTCATCTACCCCGTTCTGTGACTCAACTTATCCTGTCACGGGAGTCTCCTGAAAGTGGCGAGCGCCCTAATGGCTCTTAACTGCTCGACCCGTGCCCACCAAATTTGTGGCCTTTTTGGCTTCCAAGATTCCCTTGGCAATGACTTTCACTTCATGTGCCTATTAACCCACAACAACGTTTGTCTAAATAGACGCCAGTCTTGTGAGACCCGCAAACTCAACAGTCTGTTGGGCCGGCCGGGACAGTAGGCTTATAGGGCCTATGCCTGCGTCCTACCTTATGGTATTTCCTTCTTATGACACACTATACAAAAGACAAAGACAAAAGAGAAAAACAGAGACTATCTCTGGGGAGAAAAGGGATCAAGATCAAAACCAAGAGTACTCTATCAAATTTACCAGCGTCACTAAAAGCACAAGAAACTAGTTTCCCAAATATTTTCTCCTGCGAATCTAAATTTAGAAAGAGAAAAAAATTCTCTCCACTTCCTTCCACCGGACTCCACAGGTAGAGATTGTGGGAGGCTGACGTGGTAAGAATTCTTACATTTTGCCTGCTTTCGTCAGGCGTTCCCGTATCTCATCATCTGCAGTAACCCAGGGAGAAGACAGTTCTTCCAGCCAGAGAATGCAACTTGCCAGCCAGTGTAGCCCTACGTTGGACACAAAAACTGTTGCGGGAGAGAGAGTATCTGCCTCTGACCTTTTCTTAAGGTTCTTATGGCTGGCCAAATAATTAACAAGCCAGGTTAGCAGGAGAAAAAAAAACCAAGTTTAATAACAGGTATACATGGGAGAAACTCAGAAATGAGCAACTCGTCCCTCTGTCTCAGCTGCCCGCTTAAGTATTGTAGCTAAAGACGAGGAAGATGTTGGGGATGGGTAGTGGTCTGGGACCTCAGAGGGCAAGAAGCCAACTCACATGGAGATAGAAATGCAAATTTTTGCCTGACAACTCTTCTCAGGGTCATCTATAGATAATGTGCTCAGAGAGAGATAGAGTTTTTGATAAAAGGGGCTTGGTGCCTTTCCTGTTGTAACCTCTATCCTACATTATCTTTACAGCCATCATGATAACAATTCCTTACTGAAACAGATCTTTTGTTTTAAATTCTTTAGGCAGTTTGGGAAGGGAAACTCAAATATTCTTCCTGAGTTCTCTGAGTTCTTATTGTCTTCAGCTCAAAATAATCTGCATACAAGAGTGTTGCCTCCTGGGTTAGCTTGCCCTGAACACCATCACCTCCGTTTATAAGGATGCACCCATTATATAGATTCTGTACAAAATTGCAAAGATCACTTTTTCCTTTTAAAAATTTATTTGTTTTAACTTTTAATAGTGAGAGCCTTAGTGTTGGTTAAACTGCTGCACAATTACTGGACATGCTGAGAGTCTTTTTGAAAAGTGTAGAAGTCTAAAGATAATGAAAAGTACATTTCTCGAATGTCAACTCCCTTGATGATTTGATAGGCATCTGTCTAGTTGTACCAGGAAGAGATGGAAGATTAAACACCAGCACAGCACACAAGGAAACAGGCTGCAAACTTGAGGGCTTCCCATGGACTACAGAGTGCCTGATTGACTCTTGGAGATTAAATCTGGACTTTGTCCATGGGTGGACCCTGAGAGGAATATTTTGCTTTAATGACCAGAGACTAGACAACATTTTATGTTGATAATAATACTTACCATGTAAATTTCTTTGTAAATCTCTGAATAAAATTAAAAAATATAACCCGCATAGAAATCAACTCTTACTGACAAGCCCCACAGCCTTCTCTAGAGAGCTCAACAGAAAATATCTCCACTGATTGTGAATTGCTCTTCTCTGAAAGCCAGCCAGCACTTCACTGATAGCCCTGGATAAGGAAGGCCAGATACAATTCTTTGAAGATTTTTAGCTGAATTCAGAACCAAAAATCCTACCTCCAGTTCGCTCCTCTGTGAGAATGGATGGCCGGCCTTGTTTCACAGCCTCAGTAATTGAGGTTTCAGATGAGATAAATTGCTCTGTTCCTCAGGGATGGAAAAGCTGGACTGTGACATCAATTCAATGCTGAGATTTTGCAGGTAAAGATAGGGTCATAGAGGGGAATAAAGATTTCAGCAAATTGGAGTTTTATTCTCAACAGTGGAAATAATTTAAGAAGCAGATAGTCTCTTACTCCAACTTCTCTTCCCTGTTCTCTATCTGTCATATCACTGTAAAAATTCTCTCTATGAAAATTTCAATCATTTTTCTTTGCAGTGTGTTTATTATCATCTTTACGAATTCTTTGACTTCACCACCTTCCTGGCACCACAACATTAGCCATTGAAATATTATTATAGATTCAGTTTTGTAATTTCATCCTCTTATCTCTATTTCCTGTGCCATTTCGTAGTTTTAATTCTTATTGTATCATATGCTTGAAATCATTTGAAGCTTACAGTGTGTAACAGTTCCTTAATTTCTCAAATTTTTATCTAAGTGCCCTCAGCTATCACTTTTTTTAGAAAAGAAGTGAAATACATAACAGAACAATACACTGTAATAAATTGACCACTTATAAAATTAAGTTCAACCTGAAATCCCTCCTCACTTAACAGAGACCACCTTTTATAATTCACAATGTTTTAGTGTGGGTAGGGTCAGTTTATCAATGATTTTTGGCTGTTTTAAACCACATGAGATGAATACAATATAAGGTAAAATTGTTAATCTTGCAGAAGTTGTAGAATTTCCTGAGGCTTAGGGAAGTTGATGGTGGAGAACCTGAATCATAGGAAAAGTAGTTGATTAATTAGCACCTGAGTTTGTTAATTTGGTAAGGATGATGATGAGACATACATGTTGAAAAGATAACTTTGCATATCAGAGTATTGTCAGAGGCCACTGGGAAAATTCATAATATTCTCAAATACTACAAAAAATGATCATTTTTTCATAAAAGATGTCATACATGATGACATCATATACTTTTGTCAGAAAATTTGCAATGAAGAAAATTAACACTTCAGTCATTTTAATTCTAACAATTTGTTCATGCTTACTAGTAGGTTTAAAAACTTTTTAGAAATAAAGTAAGTGATGTACTTGCTTAATTTTTAATTTTTTTAGTAAGAAAACTTTTTCATATTTTTAAAAAATATTTATTTGTATTTATTTAATGCTGAATTTATTCCTGGGCCAAAGACTTTTTTTTCAATTAACTAACACCAATTCTTTTCAAACTATTTCAAAAAGTTGAAGAAGAGAGAATACCTCTAAAGTCATCCTATGGGATTAGCACTACCCTGATATCAAAGCCAAAGACACTAAGAGAAAAGAAAACTATAGATCAAAATCCTAAATGAATATTGATATAAAAATACTCCATAAAATAGTAATAAACTAAGTTCATCAGCATATTAAAAGGATTATACAGCATTTTTAAGTGGGATTTATTCCTGGAATACAAGGATGTTTCAATATATGAAAATGAATCAATGTAATAAACCACATTAACAGAATGAAGGAAAAAAAACACATGATCATCTCAACGGATGCAGACAAGGCGTTTGACCAAACTAAACATGCTTTCATGCTAAAAACACTAAAAATCCCCTCAGAGTAAAAAGAAGCTACTGCAATATAATAAAAGCCATATATAGAAATCCACAGAGAACATCATATTCAAGGGTGAAGGAAGGAAAGCTTTTTCTCTAAGATCAGGAACAAGGCAAGAAGGCCCATTTTCACCACTTCTATTGAACATGGTATTAGAAGTTCTAGCCAAGGCAGGTAGGCAAGAAAAAGAAAGAAATAGCATCCAAATTGGAAAGGAAGAGGTAATATTATTTTGATTAAGAATAGGGCCACAAAACAGGTTTTCCAACTTCTTTTTGTCAGAGCTGAGACCTACATCAGGCTGGGGCACTTGAAGAGGCATGGGGGACTCAGCTGAGTGTGGTTTAATTACTGTGAGATGATTAGCCAATAGCAAATAAGATGGAGAAAGATTAACAAGAGGTAAAGGGAAATAAAGTTGGAAATAATTAAGAAAAATAGTGCCTTCAAAATAGCCTCTCATTATTTTTATAGCTTTTTATTTATTTATTTTTTTTTTTTGAGGCATGACTAGGATAGTATGTTAGATTTTTCTAAACCCTTATCTCCAGGTCATATATTACTGAGTTCTTCATTATAAATGATAATGCCAAAGAAAAGCTGAACAAAAGTATTCTGTACTATCCACGAGGACAAAATATGTACAACATTGCTCTATATATTAAGAGTCCAGATGTAATCAAGATATATATTCATGTGTGTAAAATTATAATGATTTTCTAATTTTCTCGGGCTGTGAAACATGGTAAAATATACAGTAATAAGCAGGAAACCTGAAAAACTAGGCGATTTAAAACACCTGATGTTACAGCTAGACCATTCAAGGGTGAAATCAATTTAAATTTCACACCTTCTCTTTTCCTTGTAGCCAGCGAAGTGTCTGGAAGACAGAAAACACGTAAAATTAATTGAGAGTTAACAGTATTTGGAGGCAGTTGAGGTTAAGCACACAACAATGATGTCCCTTACTTCAGGAGCCATTGAATTTTTGTCATAAGTTTACTTTATACACAGTTTCTCTTCTTCGATTATTTCTGTATGTTTCTTAGAAGAGAGACAGGGACGGAGAATTAACTATCAATCTACTGTGCACTGATTCCTTTACTGTATTACCTTATGCAATTCTTACAGTAATCCTTTAATGTAACTGTTATAATTCATATTTGATAAAGAAAAACATGTTTACAAAATTGATCAAGGGTAAGAGAGAATATCTGAACATCAGTTCGTTTGGCTTATGCCTCATATTCTCTTCATTGTGATAAAAATGGTGCTTCAACATGGGTACTCACCATCTGGCTGTTTAATACTGGCTCCTGCAAACAGCATTGGATGAGATTAGATGCGAAGTTATTTCCAAAGATATTCTATTATATTTAACCTGTACTATTTATGAGTCAGATGTCAAGACATGTTTTAGAGGCATAGAGAGCAACTGATTTGTTCACCTACACATTATTCAGGTTTACTATAACTTTCGTGAGCCACATCGTGTCAACTTTGTGTCAACTTTACCAACTTTAGTGCTTCACTGTTCTTTTTGAAAAAACTCAGAATGTCACTTTTTGTGTCAAACCCCTTGCTGTTTTCTTCTTATTCACTAGATGACAGTTCTGTATCTCTGTAAATTACCACTGCAGCAGGAAATGAGAGGTCTTAAGCCAGTTTGCTCTGCACAAATGATGGACATAGGAGGACTTCTGCTCCATCAAGGCTGCCTGTATTATTCCGTGGATGTAACGGGAATGTCTAGGACTGCTTAGTCAGCGGCACGAAGCAGAGTCAGAAAGCATCCTCTAAATTCTTCTTCAGATGTGAGTTCAGGCACCTGTCCCCTCACTTGAACACACTGGAGTTTATTGAATGTGTTCTGACTCTTACTCTCTCCCTGTAGTTAATAAGCCTGGGAGCTCCATACCCCTAGATAAAACACAGGACTTATAAAGCCTTTTCTCAACTAAACGGAGTTGAGCGCTATGGTGTTGCCCGAGAGTCTGATTCTTAAAGAAAATGCAGCTGGTGCTCAGGTGGAAGGAAAGAGTGTCAGCCACTCCTGGAGGGATTTTATTGATGCTCCCATGGAATGAGCAAGTTTAAAACAAAACCACATTGCTTAAACCTCACTAACTGATTGTTTTATTTTCAAGTAATATGCTCTGAAATCTGCTATGTCTAAAAAACTATTTCAGGCCGGCCCCATGGCTTAGTGGTTAAGTGCGCGCGCTCTGCTGATGGCGGCCCAGGTTCGGATCCCGGGATCGCACTGACGCACTGCTTCTCCTGCCGTGCTGAGGCCGTGTCCCACGTACAGCAACTAGAAGGATGTGTAATTATGACAGACAACTATCTATTGGGGCTTTGGTGGAAAAATAAATAAATAAAATCTTTAAAAAATAAATAAATAAAAAAATAAAAAAAAATTTCATAAAACTTAAACTTCTGATTTTTATTCTCTGGTATTTGAAATTATTATTGAGACTGTAAATGCTTTAACATTCTACAATATACAAATAGGCAAATATCAATTATGCTCTCTAAAATAGTTTGCTCCCATGTTAAAGATTAATATATGGTAGCAAAACTGGTTACCATCCAGTTTTTAACTCATTTTTTGCTTTTGAAATTACACATAAAATTTGTGTTTTGAAGTATTTTCCTAAAATTAAACAACTTTCTGGTATAAATCTACTAGATGAAAGGTAAGTAAAATGAAATTTGATCTTAAAAACTCGAGCTTTGTGTAAGAATTGATAATATCAGACAGTTGTAAGTTGGGTCTCTCCACAATATGATACTTGTTAATTGTGAATAGCCACATCTATTACAAAGTGCTGAAAAATAAAAAGAAATTGATCAATATCAACACTCTCTTACCCCACATGTTGTACAGTTTATACGCAAATAAATTTTCAAAGGTCAGAAAAATGTTTATGATTTCAGATAACTGTTAAAATACTATCTCATTCCAGTTTTAACCTCATTTGAAATGGACTGAAAACACTTCTCTTAGGATTTTGCTCTGATCTGTGCCCCCAGGTCCCCTCAATGCCTCATTTGATTGTAAAGTTATCTGAGGAATTGAACATTCTTTTCCATTTGTTCTCTTTAAGGTATCTGTGATAGTGTTTTTTATGAAACGACCACTTGGTATAATTTATTATTAGTTTCAGAAACATGCTTATTTAGAAACAAATTAAGAAAACAGATGTGAAGAATGTGGGGTCACCTAGCTGATGGTGTTCGAGGGATTCCTCATGTGAGTCTTGGCATAGAAAAGTTCAAAGGGTAAAGCAGCATTGGTCAGATCAAAAGTGTGGGGTGAACATAATTCTGAAGGAATAATGATGGAGACGTAAAAACAAGAAACCTCTTGAATTGCATTGGAAGTTAGACACATCAAAGAGCTGGGAAAAAACATTGTTTAATGTAAGTTCTTTCTAAACTCTAAGGCAAAAAGTAACATGAATTGACATGGTAATTATAAACCACAAAACAACAATTCAAAAGACAAGTACACAACTAAAGTAGAAACCAGAGTGAGAAAAACAGAGGTTAAAGGAGAGATGGAAAGAGATGGTTGGGGTCAGAAAATATGGCTTAGTCATCCTTGAATTCTCCCTCAGACTCTGATCATTCCTAGTGCTCAGTAAACACTTTGACCCCATGAGCCTGGGGAGGAACAAAGTGACACGTGGTTGGGAGGGGAGATAATGCAAAGATACCCTTGTGGAGGCACTGACATTGAAAATCAGTGACATTTTACAAAGGTGTTTATCATAATATATTAAGGATTATTCTGGAAAGTTAAGGATTTTTCTGGAATGCACGTTTTCATTTTATGGAAACTCCAATAAGCCCAGTGAAAGATTTAGACATTTCAGCTTTAGAAATAAAGACAGGGGCCAGCCCCATGGTGCAGCGGTTAAGTGAACGCACTCCAGTGCGGTGGCCTCAGGGTCACAGGTTCAGATCCGGGGCGCACACAGACACATCGCTTGTCAAGCCATGTTGTGGCGGCATCCCATATAAAGTAGAGGAAGATGGGCACAGTTGTTAGCCCAGGGCTTATCTTCCCCAGCAAAAAGAGGAGGATTGGCATCGAAAGTTACCTCAGGGCTGATCTTCCTCACACACAAAAAAAAGAAGCAAAGCCAGAATGGGAAATTTCTTCTGTCAGTTTTAACAATGAAAACCAGTTAGCATTTGGAAATCAGTTGCAATTTGAGATGAGAATGTGAAGAAAGAATTAGATGTCACGTGTTGTTTTTCCTTTTCTCTGAGGCAGTAAGGCTTGCAGGGGAGATGATATTCCATCTTTGTTCTATTGAGATTGAGAAGGTGTAAAATTCATTTGTGCTGGGCAACACTGTTGACCTGTGGAGAAAAACAAATGGTTTAAACAGCTGATCAAAAGGAATAACTGAGCTCATAAAAGTTCTTAGCTTATAAAGGGTGCCTCTACTTTACTCAACTTTACTGGATATCCATTGACCTATATGTGCAAGGTATTTGTAGTAGGTATTGAAGGAAATACAAAGAATTATAACGTTCCAAGCTCCTCCACATACATGACATGGTTTGCAAGATGTAACTGGATTCTGCCAAGGTATTTAGTGTATGTTGAATTACAGAACCTAAAAAAAATGGCAATGTTATTGAGAAATTGTAATTAAAGACACCTTCTTAGGAGAGATGGACTATATCAAGTCCTCAAAGGGACCACTTTTGGGCAGGTGGAGGGAAGAAAGAGTGAGGATTTCAGATGGGGGAAGAGAGGAAATGTACAGAAGTGGAAAGAAACATGGCATTTGGGCATTGGGGTGGGGAGGCCATGACAGGCACAGTCTTCCCATGACTGAGAGGCAGCTCAGTTTCCTCCGGCAGAAGCCCAGCACTGCTTCCCATCTCCTGGCCACGTCCACCTGCCTGAGTCAAGGCCTATCTTATCTGGATCGCTGCCTAGTCTCCCAACAGGTCCCTTTACTTCCAGTCCTAATTTCTTCTAATCTTTCCTCCACCATGCCTCCAGAGTTACATTCTAGAATCCAAATTTGCTTAAATTTGATATCTGCTTTGACTCCTTCAATGACTGTTCAGAGTAGCCTAGAGAGCATTCAGACTCCTGAGCTGGACACGCAGGCTTTCCCATGCTGTCCTCATCTTTACCCTCATCACCCACTCTGTCCTACATGTTTGATTTGTTCCAGCCTTAAAAATACCACCCATTTTCTGAAAGATTTAGCATCTTCTATATGTCTTTTTATATGTGCTTCTTCTGTCCTCCTACCTCGTTTTTTAATCAACTTAATTCCTATTTCTTAATCTAAACTCATGTCAAATGTTCCTTTCCCTTGGAGACTTTTCCTGAGAGGTCTCCATCTAGAGACCCATTTTGATGTCTCCACTCTGGGACCCTGTACTTATCTACTTTTCCATAACTGTTGTTTTATTCATGTCTCATTGACAGTGAGCTCCTTAAAGCTGAGACGATCCTTCTTCTTGATAAATAAATGGCCAGCAATAGGACACATTGGAACATATGAGGAAGCCATTTGGTGTAAAACTAATTGGGCCTGACACTGTTTTTTTTTTTTCCCCCAAAAGGGGCCTGTAGCCTCTGTTCATCCATTGTATATCTGCTCTAAGCAATTAACATGTCCCAAAGACAAAAACAATGCCCTTTATGTGTAAATGCAACTTCCCCCACATTGACATTTCCTTAAGTGTAATCATTTCTCCCTAGGCTAGAATTTGATTGCTGCGCTCATCCTGTGACCACCCAACTGGAGACAACAGCTACGCCCATGGAGACAGCAGACCTGATACCCACTGTGTCCATCAATGGAGGTGCTGACAGGTCAAGGTTGCCACTATTGTAAAAGGGACATTGCAATCACATGTGGTCCATGATCTTTGATGGTATATAACCACGCTGTACACCATACTTCTTTGGAATGCGCCATTTCCTTGTGAAAGGACTCTCCTGGGCTATATGGTCCTCAAAGATTGGCTCATAGTAAACACACCCCAAGTTGGAATTATAGATGTTTTATGGGTTATTTGCGTTGACATTCTATTTGTCACTCCAGTGTCTGAACACAGTACCTGACACCTTGGGGGCACTCAGAAAATGTTTGATGAGTGAATAAGTATGTGGGAGACCATACTGGCTGGAGCAGAAGGGGCATTTTGGGGAGTGGTAGAAAATTCGCTCACGTTCCTACCATAGTGGTTGAGGCTGTGGGATTTGGACCTGTTTGTCTCGACACCAATCCCAGTTATCCCGCTTTTAACTGGAGAAGCTGTGCAAAGTATTTAGTCTCTGAGCCTTAGTTTCCTCATCTATAAAATGGGGCTACTGAGAACTCCTGTCTCATAGGGTTTTAGTGAGATTTAAATGCATTAACTTATGTATTTAGAAGAGCTCCTGGCGCATAGTAGGCATTAACATGTTAGCTGTTGTGTTATCATTATTGCTCTTATATCTGAACAATACTCTGGTTTTGAAAAGATGTTTTCATAATATAGTTGATCCTCATTATTTGTGGATTCCGTGTCTGCACACTCGCCTACTAGCTAAAACGTACTGGTAGCCCCCAAATCAACACTCACAGGCCTTTCATGTACATTTGCAGATAAGCGCAAACTGGTGAAAATTTGATTCACTCAAAGTGCACGGTCACAGCTGAGGGGAACAAGGTGACGCTCTGCCCTCTTGTTTCAACCCATGCTGTAAACAAAAGTCCTTCTTGCAGTCTATTTAGTGCCTCATCTGTTATCTTTTTGTGCCTTGTGTTGGTGACTCGGCCGTTTAATATGTCCCCCATGTGCAGTGCTGCAATGCTGCCTGGTGTTCCTCAGGGCAAAAGGCTGTGACGTGCCTTTACAGAGAAAGTATTTGTGTTCGACAAGCTTCCTTCAGACACGAGGTACAGTGCTGTTAGTCTAAGTTCAATGTTAATATATCAACAATATATATTAAATAGGTGACTTTAAAGAGAAACACACAAAGAAAAAGGTTATGTATTGATCAGTTGAAGAAAATGTGACTAAGTTTTGCAGGAACCTAACCCTGCATTTCCTGTAGGAGCAGTGGGTCATATTCACTGATTCAGTGTTCACAGTGACTTTGTAGAATGTCACACTGTGCATAACGAGAACTGACTGTATCTTATGTAATCTTCACATACTCCTTTATAACAGGCAGGGTAGGGAACAGGGTGTCCACATTCTGCGGGCTATTACAGACCTTATGAGCCAAGTAGAAAATTTAAAATGTCTTGTGTTCAGCATAAGAGCCATGAGTTTTTGAGCAAAGAAGATCTATGATGAACTGATGTTTAAGAAAAATTACCTGGCAAGACACTGTAGTTTTTAGAGGAAGAGGGAGAACTGAGCCAGAAAGAAGGACCAGCTGTTAAACTTTCCAAGTATTCCCATTGCTTGGTGAGGAGATTCGGAGCTAAGGAGCTGATGTGATAAAGGAAAAGTAGCAGCCAAGGGATGAAATAATGGATTTGGTAACCATATATAGGGTGTAAGTTAGGCTGTGGTTCTCAAAGTGGTATTCCTGGACCAGCAGCATCAGCATCACCTGGGATCTGGGAAGAAATGCAAATTGTCAGGTGCTGCTGCAGACCTGATGAACTGGAAATTCTGGGGTGGGGCTTGGCAATCTGGGTTTCAACAAGGCCTCCAGGTGCTTCTGGTGCCCATCAAGTTTAAGAGCCAATGAATAGAAAAATGATTCCAACACGTCACCATGCCCAGGTAAGCCACAGGGCAAGGAGGTGGTATTCGTTTGGAGGATATGACACATTTTAAATTTTAGGAAAAAGTAATTCAGTGTCTGTTTCATCGTGAGGATTCCAGAGATGCCATTTTAGCTCTCTGCAGGTGAAGCTCTTTTTTCCCCAATATGTTCTCCTTTAGAGAGCCCTTGGTAAGTTATTTACCACTTACCACATGTTCTGAGAGTCCCTTATTTCTTGAAATCTCCTTCCAGAAGTCAAAATGTACTTTATTTTTGTGCACAATCTCCACTCTTTAAAATCTGGAATTCTCTTTCTATAGGATCATGTATCGCACATGCAGCCTTACTGTCACTTTGGAATGCCATTGGTTTCTTCCAAAAGCTTAGAATGTTTTAGAATTTAGAACCTGATGAATAGAGAATTTATATGCTTCTATAGGATTCATATTTTTTAGATGTCTAGAGGTTTCCCAACTTGGAAGTAATGGGCCTTAAGATTTAGCAGATCTTGATAATATGAATATAGTAGAAAGTGAATTCCCTCTGTAATATTAACATTTACAAAATAAATGATCACATTCTTAACGTACCAATAAGCACTTTCTATATTCTAGGCTCTGAAAATATCTTGCTTACATAGTAAATCTGATAAAGTTTCAAAGATGAGACAATTAACTTTTCAGCAAAAGCTTTACTTGAGTGTATCTTGGCTTCCTTTTTGACAGTTTTAGCCTTAATGTGACAGTAATGTTTTCTTTTTCTGGGAATCAGATAATCTTCTATTTGGTGAACACTTTAATTTTTAATGGTCACTTGTATTTTGTGATATGCACGTGTTCAAATAATCTATAAGAACTAACCATTACCACCCACATATAAGATTATACAGGAATGGAAGAATTTTGGCTGACTTACTGTATATAATTGTTCAGCCAAAGCAGATGGCAGACTCTACTACAAACAATGATTTAGGGGTTTGAAGCAGTATCTTTAAATACAAATAATCTCAAAAATGCTAATATATAAAGTATATTACTTACAGTGTTAACTAACCAAAATAGTTAAATATTTTAGCCTTCCTCCCTTTATAAGTATGTACCCATTATATAGGTTCTGTACAAAGCTGCAAAGATCACTTTCTTCCTTTTCAAAATTTATTTATTTTAATTTTTAATGGTGAGAACCTTAGTGTTGGGTAAATTGCTGCACAATTACTGGAAATGCTGAGAGTCTTTTGAAAAAGTGTAGAAGTCTAAAGATAATGAAAAGTACATTTCTCCAATGTCAAGTCCTTTGAGCTTCTGTCTAGTTGTACTCTGAAGAGATGGAAGATTAAGTACCAGCACAAGACACAAGGAAACAGGATACCAACTTGAAGGCTTCACATGGACCACAGAGTGCCTGGCAGACACTTGGAGATTGAATCTGGGCTTTCCTCATGGCTGGGCCCAGAGAGCAGGATTTTGCTTAAATGATCAGAGAATAGACCACCTTTTTTCTTGATAATAAGTAATATTTACCATGCAAATTTCTTTATAAATCTCTGAATAAAATAAAATTATAACCCGTATAGAAATCAAGTCTTACTGACAAGCCCCACAGCCTTCTTTAGAGAGCTCAACAGAAAATGTTTGAGCTGACTGTGAATTGGTCTTCTCTGAAAGCCAACCAGCCCTTCATTGATAGCCCTAGATAAGGAAGGCCAGATACAATACTTTGAAGATGTTTAGCTGAATTCAGAACCAAAAATCCTACCCTCAGTTGGCTCCTCTGTGAGAATAGATGGCCAGCCTTATTTCACAGGCTGGGCAGTTGAGGTTTCAGATGAGCTTAATTGCTCTGTTACACAGGGATGGAAAAGGAGGAATGTGACATTGATTCAGTGCTCAGATTTTGCAGGTAAAGATAGGTTCATAGAGGGGAATAAAGATTTCAGCAAATTGGTTTTTTGTTCTCTACAGCAGAAGTAATTTAAGAAACAGATAGTCTCTTACTCCAACTCTCTTCCCTGTTATCTATCTGTAATATCGCTGTAAAAATTCTCTCTTTAAAGATTTCTGTCTTGGGCCAGCCCCGTGGCTTAGTGGTTAAGTGCGTGCGGTCTGCTACTTGCAGCCCTGCTTCGGATCCCGGGCGCACACGGCTCCACTGCTGCTCCGGCCATGCTGAGGCTGCGTCCCACATACAGCAATTAGAAGGATGTGTAAATATAACATACAAGTATCTATTGGGGCTTTGAGGAAAAAAAGGAGGAAGATTGGCAATAGATCTTAGCTCAGAGCCAGTCTTCCTCAGCAAAAAGAGGAGGATTAGCACGGATGTTAGCTCAGGGCTGATCTTCCTGATACACACAAACAAAAAAAATTTCAGTCTTTTTTCTTTGAAGTCTGTTTATTATCATCTTTACGAATGCTTTGATTTCACCATCTTCTTGGCACCACAAAGGTAGCCATTGAGATGTTATTATAGATTCAGTGTTGAAATTTTATCATCTTATTTCTATTGGTTCTGCCATTTCTTAGTTTTAGTTCCTACTGCTTCTTACGCTTGAAAATATTTGAAGCTTATAGTGTGTATCAGTTCCTTATTTTCTCAACTTTTTATTATCTAAGTACCCTCAACTATCACTTTTTTTAAAAAAAGTAGTGAAATACATAACAGAACAATACACTGTAATAAATTGACCAATTGTAAAATTAAGTTCAACCTGAAATCCCTCCCCACTTAACAGAGACCATCTTTCATAATTCACCATGATTTTGTTTGGGCAGGGTCAGTTTATCAATGATTTTTGGATATTTTAAACCACACGAGATGAATACAATATAAGGTAAAATTTTTAGTCTTGCAGAAGTTGTAGAATTTACTGATGGTTAGAGAAGTTGACGGCGGAGAACCTGAATCATATGACAAGTAGTTGATTAATTAGCACCTGACAGAGTTTGTTAATTTGTTAAAGATGATGATAAGACATACATGTTGAAAAGATAACTTTGCATATCAGAGTATTGTCAGAGACCACTGGGAAAATTCATAATATTCTCAATACTACAAAAATGACCATTTTTTCATAAAAGATGTCATACATGATGGCATCACATACTTATGTCAGAAAATTTGCAATGAAGAAAATTAACACTTGAGTCATTTTAATTCTAACAATTTGTTCATGCTTACTATTAGGTTAAAAACAATTTTTAGAAATAAATTGATAAATGATGTACTTGTTTAATTTTTAATTTTTTTAGGAAAAGTCTTTTTCACATTTTAAAAAAATATTTATTTGTATTTATTTTATGTTGAATTTATTCCTAGGCCCAAAGACTTTTTTTAATTAACTAACACCAATTCTTTTCAAACTCTTTCAAAAAGTTGAAGAGGAGAGAATACTTCTAAAGTCATCCTATGGGGTTACTACTACCCTGATATCTAAGCCAAAGACACTAAGAGAAAGGAAGACTACAGGTCAATACCTTTCATGAATATTGAAACAGAAATTCTCAATAAAATAGTAACAAAACAAATTCAGCAGCATAGTAAAAGGATTATACATCATTTTGAAGTGGGATTTATTCCTGGAATACAAGGATGTTTCAATATATGAAAAGGAATCAATGTAATTAACCACATTAACAGAATGAAGGAAAAAATTGATCATCTCAGTGGATGTAGAAAAGGCATTTGACAAAACTAAACATGCTTTCATGTTAAAAACACTAAAAAACCCTCAGAGTAAAAGGCAGCTACATCAACATAATAAAAGCCATGTACAGAAATCCACAGAGAACATCGTATTCAAGGGTGAAAGACTGAACTCTTTCTATCTAAGATCAGGAGAAAGGCAAGAAGGCCCACTTTCACCACTTCTATTCAACATGGTATTAGAAGTTGTAGCCAAAGCAATTAGGCAAGAAAAAGAAAGAAATAGCATTCAAATTGGAAAGGAAGAAGTATTATTATATTTGTTTACACATAATATCTTATATGTTGAAACCCCTAAAAATTCCATCAAAATTTTTTTAGAAATAGAAAATTCTGCATAGTAGTGGGACACAAAATCAGCATGCAAAAACTAGTTGTTCTTCTATACATTAATAATAAGTAATCTAAAAAATAAATTTAAAAAATTTACATTTTTATTTACAATAGCATCAAAAAGAGTAAAATACGGAAGAATCAACATACTCAAAGAGGTAAACATTTCAGTGATGGTGTGGCAAAGTTAGAAAAATCTATCCTAAATTTCATATGGACTCTCAAGGGACAATGAATAGCCAAAACAATCTAGAAAAATAAGAACAAAGGTAGAGAACTCACACTTCCTGATTTCAAAACTTACTATAAAGTAATCAAAACGGTGTGGTATTGGCATAAGTACACACACTATACTAATGAAATAGCACAGAGACCCCAGAAATAAAACTTTGCATATATGATCCAATGATTTTTGACAAAGGTACAAAGACCATTCATTCGAGAAAAAATCAGTTTTTCAACAAATGTTGTTGGGAAAACTGGATATCCACATGCAAAAGAATGAGGTTGGACCCTTACTTTACACCGTATACAAAAATTAACTCAAAATGAATCAAAGATATAAATGTTAGAGTTGAAGCTATAAAATCCTTAGAAGAAAACACATGGTAAAAGTTGTGTGTCATTGGGTCCAAATGCCATTGTAACAATGATTTCTTTAGTATGACACCAAAGACATAAGTAACAAATAAATAACAAATTGGATTTCATCAAAATGAAAAAGTTTTTTGTATCACAAGATACTATCAACAGAGTAAAAAGGCAAACCATGGAATGGTTGAAAATATTTGCAAATCACAAATCTGATAAGGGATTAATATCTAGAATAAATAAAGAACTTCTACAACTCAACAATAAAAAAACTCAATTTAAAAATGCACAAAATACTTGAATAGACATTTCTCCAAAGAAAATATAAAATGAACAAGAAACACAAGAAAAGATGCTCAACATCACTAAATATCAGGAAAATGTGAAATAAAAGCACAGTGAGCTACCTTTTCACACCCATTAGGATAGTTACTATCACAAAATCAGAAAATAACAAGTGTTGGCAAGGATGTTGAGCAATTGGAACCCTTGTGTTCTGAGTGTGAGAATATAAAACTGTGGAAAACAGTATGGCAGTTCCTTCAAAAATTAAAAATAGAATTACTATATGATCTAGAAATTCCACTTATGGTTTCTGAAATAATAAAAAAAATATTTATTGGCCTCTCCGTCCAGTTCTTGGCACAGAGCTCCTAAAACCTTTGTAATTTCCCCAGTGATAAGAACACTAAGAGAATCTTTTGTTTTCCTGAGGCAACTCTGGGTGGGCGCCTGGATGCCTCCTGAATGGGGTCTGGTCACCAGAAAGACCAAGCCCTGATTAGAAGCTTGGAATTTTTAGCCCTACCCCTTATCCTCCAGAGAGAGGAGAGGGGCTGGAAACTGAGGTAATAATTGATCATGCCTATGTGAGAGAGCCTCCATAAAAATCCCAAGAGAAGGCGGTTCAGAGAGCTTCCAGGTTGGCAATGAAAAGGACTGCTTGGAGAGTGGTCCACCTGGAGATGGCATGAAAGTTCTGTGCACCATCTCCATACCTTTCCCTATGCACCACTTCCAACAGGCTGTTCTTGAATTATATCCTTTTATAATAAACTGGTGATCTAGTAAATGTTTCTCTGAGTTTTCTGAGCCACTTAAGCAAATTAATCAAACCCAAGGAGAAGGTTGTGGGAACCTTTGGTGTTTAGCCAGTAAGTCAGAAGTATAGGTAACAGCCTGGGCTTGTAACTGGCATCTGCAGTTGAGGTGAGGTTGGGTGGGTGTGCAGACTTATAGGACGGAGCCATCAACCTGTGGAATCTGATGTATCTCTGGGTTGTCAACATCAAATTGAGTTGAATTACATGGCAACCAGCTGGCATTCCAAGAATTGCTTGGTGGATGTGTGGGGAACCCTCCTACATGTGAAAAAGTGAATCTGAGAACACCATTTATTGGTATACATCCAAAAGAACTTAACGCAGAGGTATAAAGACATATATGTACTCCCGTGTTCTTAACAGCATTATTCAAAATAGCCAGAAGCTGGAATCAAGCCAGGTGTCCATCACTGAACGAACTGACAAAAAATGTGGTGTATACACATAGTGGAATACTCTTCACCCTTAAAAAGGAAGGAATTCTGACACATGCTATGACATGGATGAACCTTGAGGAATTTATGCTAAGTGAAATAAAGCCAGTCACAAAAGGAAAAATACTGTATGATTCCACTCATATAAGGTACTTAGAGTAGTCAAATTTATAGGAATACAAAGGAGAATGGTTGTTCCCAGGGGCAAGAGGGAGAGATAACAGGGAGTTGTTGCTTAATGGGCACAAAGTTTCAGTGCAAGGTGAAAATAGTTCTGTGTATGGTTGGAGGTTATGGGTACACAATTATGTGAATGTATCGAATGTCACTGAACTGTACACATAAAAATGGTTAAAATTTTATGTTATGCATATTTTATGACCATTAAAAAATTATTTTCAACAAATGAACAAACACTAGCTACATGTAATAGCATGGATGAATATCACAACCATAATGCTGCATAAAAGTAATTATATTCAAAAGGCTATATATTTTATAATTGCATTTATATAAAATCCAAGAAAGAAACAAAACCGAGGTCTGGCTTCTACTAATGGTGGAGTAGCCTGTTGAACTAACACTCTTACAGATAACAATGGTAAAATCTGCACAAAATATTATATATATTTATACAGACTGGTGTGGCTATATGTAATACACATATAGTAAGTGTGTATTTGTGTATGTATAAATCACTTCCAAAAGCAAGCAGAACTGAGAGGGAATCTTCCCTTAAATGATGGGAATTGCACCAGGAGATATTTGCAAGCTTGAGTCTTTTGCCTCAAAGCATTCCAACATCTGTCCATGGCCTAGACAGGGGAAAAACTACAGTCTTACTTATAATGTTAGAGGATGTATTTTGGGGCTGGCAGAGTAGCTGGAAAGTTAGGGGAGAAATTCTGGAAGGGAGGGAGCCACAAAGAGGAAAATCGCAAAATATATATGTAAGTCTCTCCCCTACACACTCCAAATTGGCAGATCTTTGAACAACACACATGCAGGGTAGGCTCCAGAAGGCCTAGTGTAAAAACAGCAGTTGGAAGATCAAAGAAGTAAACTAGGATTTCAGCTATGCCCACCGTAAATGAAATAGGATTGGAATTTCAGTCTAGCCAAGTTGATTCCCTTCTAGAAAAATAACAAAACTCTTCCAAGGAATACAATAGAATCCGGAGCCTCCATACTTATATTTCATGATTTCTAGTACACAATTTAAAAGAAGCATGAGATTTGAAGAAATAGGAAAATGTAATCCATATGTGACCAAAAGCAGGCAGTAGAAACTCTCCCCAATGTGTTGTAATTAGCACTCAAGAATACAAATGCAGTTATTATAAAGATGATCATAGTGGTAAAGAAAAATATTCCATAATGAATGAACAGATGTGGGAACTTAGCGGAGAAGTGGAAATTACACAAAAGAACCAAATAGGAAGATGAAATAAAAAAATACTTTTGAGTTTACCAGTAGATTAGAAATAGTAGAAAAAACATGAAGATACAGCAACAGAAATTATCCAGTCTGAAGAAAAGAATGTAAAAATTTTGAAGAAAAATGAAGAGAGCCTTATGACCTGTGAGATGATTGAGTCCCAAGCAGAGAGGAGAGAGACAGAAAAATTAAATGAGGCAGAAAGGCAAATCAATAAGTAATAGCATACAACTTCCAAAATTTGGTGGAAAATCTAAAATTTTAGATGCCAGAAAGTCAGCAAACCCACAAAATAAAATATAAAAGAAAAGCATACTTACGTACATGATAGTCAAGCTACTAAAATCCAAAGATAAAAAGAAAATCTTGAAAGCAGTCAGGGAAATACACACATACAGTGGAAGACATTACATACAGGGAGAAATAATGTGGATGAAGGATGATATACTATCAAAAACAAAAGAGACAACTCAACAACAAAATGACATCATTCAAGTGCAGAAAGAAAACCCAAAAGTCAACACAAAATTCTATATTTAGTAGATCTCACTTTGAAAAAGGAAGTAGAAGCCACAATAAGATACTGCACGCCTATTAGATGGCTGAAATAAAAAATAAAATTGCAAATACCACGTGCTGGTGAGGACTAGGAGCAATTAGAACTGGGAATACAACATGATAGTTGCATTCAGAAAACAGTTTAGCAGGTTCTTATAAAGCCAAACATACACTTATTATATGACTCAGATATCCCACTCTTAGGTATTTACTGAAGAAAAAAGAAAACTAATGTTTAAACAAAAATCTTTGTGGGAATCTTTATAGCCATTTTATTCATAATTGCCAAAAGCTGGAAATAAACTAAATGTCCTTCATCAGGTGAATGGAGAAAGAAACTGTGTTGCATTGGTACATTATGATACTACTTGACAATAAAAAGGATAAACTCTTTTTTTTGTGTGAGGAAGATAAGCCCTGAGTTAACATCCATTGTCAATCCTCCTCCTTTTTCCCCCCAAAGCCCCAGTAGATAATTGTATGTCATATTTGCACACCCTTCTAGTTGATGTATGTGGAATACGACCTCAGCATGGCCTGAGAAGCGATGTGTCAGTGGGCACCATGGATCTGAACCTGGGTCACCAGTAGGGGAGCGCACACACTCAACTGTTAAGCCACGGGCCGGCACCAGGATAAACTCTTGATTCACACAACAACATGGATGAATCTTGGCTGCATTTCCCTAAGTGAAGGAAACCATATTCAAAAGGCTGTATAGAATATGATTCCATGTATATGACTTTCTAGAAAAGGCAAAATTTCAGGGATGGAGAATGATCAGTAGTTGCCAAGGGATGGAGTAGGGGAAGGGGTTGAATACAAAGGGATAACATGAGAGAAATTTGGGAGTGAAAAACACAGCTCTGTATGGTACTGTGGACATGTATGCATGACCATAAAGTCAAAACCCATAGAACTGTACACAGCAAAGAGTGAAATTTACTCTGCAAATTTTAAAAATCAATCAGGATGCTGGGGAACCCAGATGGAATGCAGTGACAAATGAATCTGACTGCATTACAAGCATGTGACATAACCATACAGAAGGGGTGGGGATGAAAGATCCTGACCTAAGTTTCTTTGGAAGACAGTGTTTTGACGGGATACTGTAAAACTAAAGTACTGGACACAAACACTGTACTCTAGGTGGTAAATTTGTTTTTCATAAGGGTATGTATTAGCAATTCTGAAACTAGTTGACACAGTAAACATATTGTAGCTAACTGGAGTTAAGTTTCTCACTGTTGGTGAAAGAAGTTACAAATAAACAAAAGAAGAATGCTAGAATAAACCCTGTGGTGCTGGCTTGAAGTTGGAAGTATCAGTATGAATCCATGTCTCTTTTAATATATCTATCAAAAAAGATAGATAGATTGATAGATCGATAGACAGATGCGTATACTTGAGATTATATTCATACATACATTTCCAAGCTCTGCTGAGAGGGACTAGAAGCAGTGACACTCTAATATTAAAGAGCACATCTAGCTCCCAGATCTTGTTTTCTAAATATCATTCTCCAATAAAAGGAACCAGGTTTTCTTGGAGAAATGGCTAATTCTAGGGTTGGAGATAGAAAATACAAAATGAGCCTGGATCATCTTGTAGTACCAGAAAGTAGGAAAGTGCTTTAAAAAAAAAAAAAACACACACACAGAAAATGATGGGACGTGTCAAAATGAATCAGTCTAAAAGACTTCTCAATGACTCAAGCTGGAAAACTGTGAGCAACAAAATAAATAATGGTAGCATTGGATTATTACCCAGAGAATAAAATAAATATCCACGAGGCTATACTGATATAAAAAAGATTAAATAAGAAAGGAAGGGAAGGAAGAAAGAAAAAAGGAAAAAAAAAGAATGAGAGAAAGAGAGAAAGAAAGAAAGAAGGAAGGGAGAGGGAGGGTGGGGAATCTTCCTCACAGAATTCTAAATAATAAATATGCTAGATAGCATGAAATTGAAAATCGCCATTAGAACGCTACAGTAATAATTACTGTTGGAAAGATTGACTGATGAATGCAAAAACTGTGGAGGAAACTTAAAGAAGAAACAGTACAATTGCAGAGTCTCAAAGCATTTCCTTCCAAACACAACTTATTTCTCTTATTTCTTTAAAATACCTATGACTATTTAAAGCAAAATTTATAACACTGTATTGTGGGATTTATAACATGGGTAGATGTAAAATTTATGACAACAATAGCACAAAGGACAGACAGAGGTAGATGGAACTATTCTGTAGCAAGTCTTCCATATTTTACATTGATTAAACTGGTGAACTATTGAGTCTAGGTAGGCTGTGATATGTTAAAGAAGCATATTGTAATCTGGATCAACCAGTAAAAATGCAAAGGTGTGTCACTTAAATGCTAATAAAGGAATTAAACAGCATACCAAAAAACGTTTGTACAAGATTGTTCACAGGAGATGACCTGCACGTCCCCAGGAGGAAGATGAGCGCACTTTGGGACATCCACAGAGGAGAACACCCTCGGCCGTGCCAAGGAGCAAACGCTGACACACACATGCTCAGAGAGACTCATCAACCTCATGTTGAGGGAGGCAAGCTGGACAGAAGAAAACACACGTGGGGCGATTTCAGCCACGATGAACCTATGCTGAAAAACCCAGAACAGGGGTTGCATTGGGGAAAGGAAAATATTGCCTGGGAAGGAACAGGAAGGAGTTTTCTGGGGGTGATGGAAATTATCCTATTCTTAAAGGGATGAAAGTTATATGAGCATGTTTATTTGCCAAAACTGTACGGTTGAGATTTGTGCCTTTCAGTTGCATAAATCTTACTCACCACACACGCACAAAGGCTTAAAAGAAGAGTAAAGTGAGGTGGGAATGGGATGGAGTGCGGATGAAACAAAAATGGCAGATGATTAGTAGTTGTTGAGGCTGGGTGATGGTCCTACTATGCTATTTTGCTTATTTTGTATATTGTTTAAATTGTTCTGTAATAAAACACTTGTATAACAAGACAAACTCGATATATAGTGTTCGCTGGTAAGATATCAGTTACCTTTGGGGAGGAAATAGGGAGAAAGTGATTTTCGGGGCCTGAGTAAAGCTGGTGCCAGTTCTTGGTCACAGAAGTGTGTTCACTTTGTAATAATTCTTTGAGATTTACGTGGATGACTTCTCCATATATTTCTGTACGCATGTTATTCATCAATAAACATTTTAAATCTTGCATATTTGCAAAAAGATACTAACTTAATATCTCAGAATAACAGCAGTGTTTTGTTTTAAAGTGGAACACATTCACTCATGACACCATTAGATGGATTTTAATACTCCTAACTATCTATTAATGCCCTCATCCTTGCATGGCTCCTGGGTCTTTCCATTTTTCCTCAGTTTTGTAAGTGGCATGTATTTGAGTTTTTATGATGCCGTCTTTCTCCAGCAAGGTCCACCCCCACCATGATGCTCACCAAGGCCTCGACACCTAGCACAGTGCCGTGTTCACAGCATGCACTCAAGACCTGTGGGACTTGGTTGAATGAGGAAAAAAATGAGGAGTACATGATGTTCGTAACTTATGTCTAGGTGCCATATTGTGACTTAGGAAATTGGTAGAGTTTTTCAATAGATTTGCTATGCCTTCTAATTTTTCCTATTTAAAACAATGGGAAATAGGGTCTCAGAGTTCTTTCTCAGAGAAAGTCTGACATTTCAGGCACATATTACTGACAATTATTAATGGCATATGACTTTCTCACCTCATCTTAGTGTTAAGTTTTTAATTCCTTACCTTGGAAATGACCTAACTTTGCTTGTTCCAAATCTTGTAGTAATACTGATGCTCCAGAAAGTCAGGCCACGGATATTCTGCTGTTGTGAGTCCTCCCTGCAAAGAAGTGGAGCTGTGCATCCACCAGTCTGAGAAGCATGTGGTGCTGTAGTATTTGGAATCAATCAGAAAAGTTAAATGGAAAAACGACTTCAGAGAATTATCACCATAACCCCCCACAGCAACAAATTATTTTGTGATTCTGAGGGTATATTTAAACAGGGATATTAAAACTAGTTCCCAGGGAGCCAGCCCTAGAGTAGAGCAGAAATTGTATATTACCTTCCTGCACAAACTTGCCTAAACCTGTGGGAAGGACCAAAGGGAAGTTTCGGTGTTGTTTCCTATGTTAATGAGGCCAGGAGGTCCACACAAGGATAAGGAAGTCCAGTGAACCAGCCTCTGTGCAGCGTGGGAGAAGGGGCATGTGTGTGGTCCCCTGAAGTGGCTTAGGGGTCACTTACCAGTGCACCTGAGTTTCCTGACTGTATAATGCAGGAATTGGGGCTGTCCAATGTGATGTTTTCTCCTTTTTATGACATGGCTCAGGGCATTCCTTCAAAAACTCCTGACCAAGGTATGGGCCATTCAAGCAGATTGTGTCCAAAGGGCGCATCTCTGCAGCAACCCTGACCACGGGTCCAGCGGGAGGATCATGGAAGCCTGGAGGGATGAGGGGATGGTAGGACAGGTGGCCTAGAAAAGGCAAATTCCAGGATCCCAGGCACCTGGTATTTCCATTTTATATATTGAATTTACATTTCAAATACTGGCCAGGGAGCTTCCACCGGGGCTGCAAGCAACCTCAGCAATAGCCATGCTGCTGAATCCCACTCCTACCTGAGTAACGGCCTCAAGGGATGCAGCCCAACAACACTGCGCATAATCTGGGAGGTGGGCAGGGCATGGAGAATGGGCGTGGTATAGAAAAGAGGGTTGGATGGAGAATCAGAGGTGTGGGGCCCAGGGTCCGAGAGACAAGGCACGAGTCGGGGCCACGAGCTGTGCATGCTGGGAGCTTTTCTCTCTTAACTGGTCCCAGCTGGCAGCTCGTAGAGCTGCAGGACTAGAACTCTCAGGGTGTTCTGGGCACGGGGCTGTGCCTAGCCCTGGGGGGAGGAACAGGGCAACGTGAGCTTGGCCGAGGGCCAAACCCCCATTGAATCAGGACTCTGGCCCTGCACCCGCTCCAACTGGACTGAGTCCCAGAGGGATGTGACGGGATGAGAGGGACCATGGAGTTAGGAGGGTGTGGCGGCTGCATGGGCAGCCGCAGGTCTGCAGCGTGCAACTGCTTCTGTCCAAAATTGAAGCTGGACTCGCGCCTCTTCCCCACCACCTCCCTCTGTTGCTTGATTCCTCCTCCCACCTGCATGCATGTGGGTCTTTCTACAGCCTCCTACCTAGTCCAAGGTCAGGTGCTTCTCTAAAGAGCTTATGGGAACTGGTTTGACATCCCAGAAACTTTCCAATTTGCCTGCTGACCTCTGCCTTCTCCAGCCAAAGTGCCATCATTTCATCCGCTTTTGGGAGACCTTCGCCCTTGTGGCCCCTCTTGCAAGCACAATTTAAGAGTTTGCTGGGGGTAACATTAGCTGTTGTTTGCCTTTTTCACAGATGTAGAAGTTGAGGCATCCTTGGGGTTAATCATTGGTTTCCCCAGGATCTGCTAAGAGCAGAGGGGAACAACACAATTCCCAGGCAAGTATCCAGTAGGCCGTTTTCACTAACCCATTCCAGTGCAGAGGCCTCCAAAACAGCATCCTTAAGATGAGAATAGCTTAAGTATTTGATCACCTAATCTCAGCTCGGGCCTGAGTGGCCAGTCTCTCAGGGACATGAGTGATGACTCTGATCCTTCAGGAAGAGACCGGTGGTCCAGCTTTGGGAGAGGCATGTTCATGGTAGACAGCACCTGGGCAGCATTTGAAACCCGTCAGCTTTAACATCTCTGCTTTGGATTCTGGCAAGTTTCCAGGATAAACATGCCCAGGGATAGTCAAATGTACCGTATTCTTTAAAAATTGATTAGAGTAGTGAAATGAACAGAGCATAAAATATACTGATTATTTGCAAAAGATGAAATGCAAGCAAGACCTTCTTGTTAATTTTTTTCTCCTCATTCTCTTGTCTGTGCTGTACGCTTGAATGCAGAAATAAAATTTTGAATTGCCATGTTATCTTTTCCTGAGCTTGGTAAATTAACTTAAAAGTCTTATTGAAACTTGTGGAGGAATGTTTAGCAGCTTTCATGATTCATGTCCTCCCTAAAAACCTGGGTGTTGATCTACATGAAAAAAAGTCCTTGTTTATATTACACATCCCAATAAGTTACATTTCTGACTCCTGAATGTGGGATATCATCAAAACAACTGAAAAAGCTGGTCATGGAAACTGGACCCTGTCGCTATGTGAAGAATTTGCCTCTTTATGAATTAATGACTTGAATTCTTTAACATTTTTTAAAGAACGGACGAGAAACTCTACAGTGTCTCTGAATGTGGGAAGACGGGGAATTCTCGTTAGACCACATCCTCGAGTTCTTCTCTCGTGTTCAATAGACCCGGGTGATAGTCCGTGTGTTCAAGTGCAGCGCCACTCCCCCAGCCCCAGTGTCCATCCTACTCTGGCCTGTGACATCTTCAAGGGGTTCTGATGACACTCATCCACAAGGGTTGGAAGGAGACATTGTAACATGAGGATTTTCATCATCTTAAAACAACAAATAATGGAGAGGAAAGTCTCGGGTTCTGTGTGCTCCGATGCAACTGCTGTTGGGGTGTGGCTTCAGTGACCACTGTGCTCCCAGCAGTCCCCACAATGGCTGTCTCAGACATGTGATCTCCTGGTACAACCACAGCAGCTGTTGACAGAGCTGAGCGCTCGTGGTTCAGTGTCTTCCGTCAGATTTTGTGGCTCTGACCCTCCTATGCTCAGCTCCTTCCCATTCCTAACTGCTGCATTGATTGCTTTGTAGTTGTTTCCTAGGAGCCACTGTGTGTAACTGGATTTCACAGTGTATTTAGGGACCCACCCTCACTACACGAGTCACTGTACAACAGTGACTTATCCTGGTGTAGCCCATGTTTATCGTCTCCAGTGGAGCTGTGAAGAACCCTGCTTACTAGGAGCCTCTCTCATTCTCATGCTGCTGGGGCTGCTTATGAAGTTGAACATCCTGTCTTTGGTCTCATTAGCATTACTCTTTTCATCGATTATTTTGAAGTCGGATATGTCTTTGTTAATAATGTGGACACTGGCTGTCACAGGCACTTTTATGTATCTTCCCTAACAGCTTTGTGAAGTAGTCCTGTGATCCCCATTTTACATGGGGGGACACTGAAGCTCAGAGAGATGGAGTAGCTTCCTTCACGTCACACAGTTTCATAGTACATTTTGTGTCTCCACCTGGAGCTCTGCTTCTCAGGTGTGAGCACTTAGCTGGTGTTCCACTTTATGCCTCTCTTCCAGTCTCCCTAAAGGCATACGCCCCATCCTGAGTCCATTGTCTGCTTGATGGCAGTCACCCTGCACAAACAGTCTCTGGGCAGGGATTGGACTAGTGGGGCGTGGTCCTCCGGCTTTCTCTGGAAGGTACTAGGTTCATGGCGAGAGCTGGAGCAGTGGAAGATACTGACTGTCACTCACCTGGAAGGCTTGTTATGTAGAAATACTCCACTGACTTTTTGAAGGTGTCATGTCTTCTTTGTCTTCATTGCTCCTCTGGGCTTTCTCCTACAGTCCATGCTGTGCAGTAACATAGAGTACAGAGACTGGTGAACATAATACTGTTGCCCTGCACCAAATGGTCACATCACTCATTTTTCTAATTATCAAACAAATACACACTGTAAAAAAAGTCAAATTGCACTGATCTATGTAGAGTAAAGTGAAACATTCCCCTCACTCTCCTACTCAGAAGTAAATATTGTTAAGAGGTTGCGGCTTATTCTTCTGGAAATTTCTTATGAATTTATAAATACACAACGTTTTTTTAAACATAAATTACATAACTACATCGTTTTGAAATTTACTGTTTCCCAAACCATATATCATAGACCTCTCTCCTTATCAGTGCACATCACTCTAACTTACCTTTTTAGAAGTTTTAGAGGTATTCCAAAGAATAGGTATACCATGATCTGTTTATATCTTCTTTGATAGCAAAGGGATGACATCCAGTTTCACTATTATACATAATGCTGCTATAAGATCCTTGTATGGAACTTATTACACTGCTTTCAACTACTTAATATGCTTTGTTTCCTTTTAGTCAGAGACTATGATATATTTTTAACACTTTTATGGGACTTATAGGGAAATTAATTTTATCACTGAATAACCACATTTATGCAAAGCCTGGACTTCAAGGTCATCCATCTCAGTATTATGGAGAAAAATCATGAAATTTAGAAGGTATTATGCTTGCTCCATCACATTCTAACAAGTCATGTTAACAAGGTGAGTTGAATCTTTCAATAGCCTCTACTCTCTCTGTTCAGATGAAGGATGACTTTTTCTTGTCTTGAAAACTTCTGACTCCAGGGGCTCTCAGTTGGGCTTCAGAGAGGGTAAGATATTGATGTTGTATCTATTTCTCTTCAGCTGTAGGCTGTGTCTTCTAAAGATCATAGAATTGAACATGGTCCAATCGATATATGTGATTTGGTTCAAAAATTCAAAGTAATGAACTCAACATAGGAATCTATATCTTTTGTTCTTAATAAAGAATTTCCTTTGATATCCTTAAATCTCTGTGATTACTAGTAAAAACTCACCTATGGGTGAAGACATGTGGTTCTGCTGGCAATGTCTGGCTTGAACATCCCTAGTTAAGCCTGCCACATCTGTAGGTAGATTAGACTTGACCTCTTGATGATCTCTGCCCTTCGTCTTTGTCCTGGGAAAAATAAGAATTTAAAAAAGCTGCTGTTATTAGCACTCAATGTTAGAAATGTCCATTAAAGAGTGAGTTTGGTTTGGTAAACCAAAGGGAGTATAAGCAGAACAAAGTCATTAATATCTATAAAATTTCAAAAAATTCTAATTTTTAAAAATATAACTCTATTTTTGCCACAGTGCAAACCTTGTATATATATGAATGAAATATCCCTCTGTCTATTTCTTAAGTTGTTTCTACTGATTTGATGGATTTATCTTCTAACCCGGATTCCAAGTGTGAAAGAACATCTTGGTCCTTCACAAAAAAGAAACCATTGAGATTTAATTTTCTTTTAGCTCGGGATCCCAAAGGTTTGAGGAATAAATGGTCATGTAATGATGCAATGATTTTGAAATATAACTGTTAATTAGAGGGGTCTAATAGGTGATTGAATGGTTGTTCATCACCATGGTGAAGGGTATTGTACACATGGACATGTAAACACGATTCAGGAAGCTGCTTCAGCACCGTGACATCCCTGAGAACCACAGTGCAGGGGGATCTAGGCACAAAGCCTTCTGCCTCGATCTCCAGGGTTCCATGTAGATTCAGGTGTCTTGACAGTGGCTTCAGAGCAGCTTACTTTTATCTATTTCTCCCCTTCCTTATCTCCAGTTTATCTCAAACAGTCCTGACTACTATATTTTAAAGTAAGACCAATTATAGTTATCTACGTGAGTTTCTTGTTCATTATTAGAGAGTGATAATCAAGGATACCATCAAATATCATTTAATTGACCTAATTAAATTTGTTGTACCTTATAATTGATTAGAACACTACGTTTAGTTCAGAGTTTGATATTCACCAAGTGTGTTAATCTGCTTATAACTGCTACGTGCCTGACTCCTCATATAAGTGTATCTTTGGCCCATCACAAGATTTTAATGACTCAAATCATCATAAATTAAGATAATGTACTGTCTTTTGGATGCTAGGGAGGCATATGGGTCCATTTTGGAAATATGCCCATCTGTCTTTGCTGCCCATGGGAAGTTGCTGGTTACTGGGTCTCCAGGTGGCTTGCACAAGCCCTAGGTCTGTAATAGCTTGGTGCCTCTCTTTCTAATTGGGGTAGAAATAAAAGAGATCAGAGAGACTTATTAAAGTTTTGGTTGCATGAAGTCTTCTATGAAGACCATCCATGCATATTGTTCTGGATAGCTCTCGGTTCCTAAGACTACTAGTTACTTTAAGGGCTTGTCAGGAACTGTGAAAGGTCTGATATTTTACCTTTCCTGCAAGCTAATAAGTTAGGCTACAATGGTTTTACAGATGCTGGCAAAAGACACGAGATGCATGGGTCAGAGATAAAGGAGTTAATGACACACAGCAATAGCAGTGGCCAGAGTATCAGCATTTGCACTGGTTCACTAAATCCCACTTCCTACATGGTGATACACAGTGGGCCAGGTGACATACAGAGGGTTGCAAGATCTCAGAGCCTAAGGAACTCAAATCTTTGATAACGGGCAAGATGTCTGCTAACCTTTGCCCTGGGGGGGGGTGTTATTTTTATTATATTGGGCAGTAAGCAAGGCTGCCCTTTGCTCCAGAGGAGGCCACTATTTCTATCTTCCAAGGCTCACAGCTCTACACACATCCTTGAAAAGATAACCTGGTCTTACTTGTTTTCAAAGATAAGCTTGAATGAGACTTGATCATCATTCAGTTCTTCTGTTTCCTTTATTGGGATTGTGCAAATATGCTCTTTCCTCTGTAAAGTTCACTAACTTTATTCATACATAAGGGATGCTTTTGGTTTTATTTATTAAGTTGAATTGTCTTATTAGAGGAAATGATGAAACTGTTATGGGTTGGATCTGAAAGTATGCTTTTCCAGGAAAAATGTGAAAGAAGATCAGTGTTCACAGAACTTTGCCACAAGGAGCTGATAGCAACTTAAGTGATTTTAATTTGAATAGTGTTTTGTACAATTTTCTTCCATTTACTTCATCCTCTCTGCTTCCTGTAACTCTCATATGGGAATGGGGCAGTTTCAGGGATTCACTGAACTCATTTACAATATTCAAATGATTTTGTTTGTTGTGTTTTTTTTATTGAGGTAAAGTTGACATACAATATTATATCAGTTTCAGGGGTACAACGTAATGATTCAATGTTTGAGTATATATTGAAATGATCACCACAATAATTACAGTTAACATCCGTCCCCATACATAGTTACTAATGTTTTTGTCTTGTGATGAAAACATGACATATTTCAGGGTGCAGAAGAATCAACGATGGTGTCATACTTTTCTATATACAGCTTGATGAATTTGGACATAAGTATACACCCTTGAGACTGTCAGCACCATCAAGGCCACAAACATATCCATCATCTTCCAAAGTTTTCTCTCACCTCCTTTATTACTATCATTCTGTGGTAAGAACTCTTAGTATCTATTCAAGTAGCAAATGTGACATATGCAATAGAGTTTTCTTAGCTGAAGGCACTATGCCATATCCTACATCTCCAGAACTGATTTATCTTGATAACTGAAACTTTGTATCCTTTGACAGTCAGCTCCCCATTTCTCCATCTCCCCAGCCTCTGTTAATCACCATTCTAACCTCTGCTTGTATGAGTTTGACAATTTTACATTCCACATATAAGTATTTGTCTTTCTCTGTCTGCCTTATTTCACCTAGCATAATATCTTCTAGGTCCCTCATGTTGTCAAAAATGGCAGAAATTCCTTCTTTTTTCAATGTTGAAGAATATTCCATTTCTTTATCCATTCATCATCAGTGACGTTTAGGTTACTTCCATATCTTCGCTATTGTGAATTAGCTGCAATGAACATTAGATTACAGGTATCTTTTTGAGACCCTGATTTCAATTCCTGTGGGTGTATACCAGAAGTGGGATTGCTGGATCATATGCTAGTTTTCTTTTCTGGAGGAACCTCCGTACTGTTTTTCATAATGGGTGTACTAGTTTACATTCCCATGAGGGTTCCTTTTATTCACATCTTCACCAATATTCGTCATCTTTAGTTTTTCTGATAATCACCATCTTAACAGGTGTGAAGTGATAGCTCACTGTGGTTTTGATTTGTATTCCCTGATGATTAGTGATGCCAAACACCTTTTCATAGACCTATTGGCCACTTGTATGTCTTCATTGGAAAAAGTCTATTGTGGTCCCTTGCCCATTTTTTAAATTGATTTGTCTTTTTGTTATTGAGCCAACACAAAAAAAGGAGAGCAAAATTTCCAGGCATTATGGATGCTTCCCAGTTGATGCAGATGGTTTTGTGTTTACAGTCGTACCAAAAGATCATGTTTCATGTTTTTTCTTCAGCTTTTTATAAGATCAGCAGTAGCCGCAGCATGGCAGATAATCGGGATCTTCTGGGTTTGGAGGTTTACAAAATAAATGAGTGGTAAGGATTTTTTTTATTTTTCCAAGGAAGTTATTGTGATCATAGTCCATGGAATACAGGATTTCATAGGTGGAGGAGAAAATTAAGGTGAGGATTGGTGATCTGGCATTACTTCTGATCTTGAGGGACAGGTATGTAGTGTATGAGTGTTTTAAGAAAAATATTAGAGATCAGGAATTTGTGGTGGGTGAATATGTTTTCTGAATTATTTACTTTTGAACATAACCACTTGGATTATGTGGAACTCTGGGATATGGGAGTAAGTCATTAGCAGTGGGTGGTTGATAATATCACTGTTGATTTAACCTCTATGAACACCACGTGGTCAATGGATTAAGCAAATGAGTAGACACAAAACACATAAATGGTAAGAATTGGGATTTAGTAAAGGACTGGGGACTTACTGTCCTGAGTGGGAGTGCCAGGACTTGTGCGCTTGAGAGTGACAAGGACAAGAAGAGAATAGAATCACACTCAAACAAGGAGCGGTGTTAACAGGATGGATGGGGAGCAATGATCTGGCGTAGCCTTGAGTTTTGACCTTGAACTTTCTGTTCTTGATGCAAATCTGCCTGTTAACATCCCGGGACACAGGTCAGATCTATCCCCAGGGAATCGAGGGAGGGTGGATGTACGAAACAGCCAGGATGATTGTCCTAAAAAGGCAGGCTTCCTTTATCATTTGACCCACTTTCATGATTGTTTTTTGTAGGGTAAGTGGAAAAGAAGGATGATAAGAAGGATGATCGTCACGTCTTCGCAGACATGGTGAACACAGAAGGAGCAGCAGGGGCCTGGCTTCCTGAGGACAGGTTTAGGCTGAGGGCGAAACCCACCGCAACAGCCTGGAAGAAGCTACATCCAGCAGGATGGACCTGCACGGAAGTCAGAGATCTGCTGATGGTACCAGCTCGGCAACTCCTCTGGGAACAGCCCAGCCAACACCACTGTGTCCCATGACCAGGGCCTCCTGCCCCAAAATGGCACCCTGCTACCCATGGGCGGAACAGATTCCTCTGCTTGTTATCCTGGACAAGATAGACGGGAATGTTTCAGAGAAAGATCAAGTGAGAAACAATCAAACCCACAGCCTGCCCAGTACACCAGCCACTCTCTCCTCTCCTCTCTTTCCAGACCCACAGCCTCCGCTCTATCTTGGTCATCAGTTCTCTGCTCAAGGACTCGTCTTGGCTATAGAGTTCTTTAAGTTCTTGAGAACGTTACCCGAGGGGAGGGGAAAGAGGGAAGGATAAATTTAGGGATAATGTGAGGGGTCTGAGTGCAAATCCCTTTTCTTTGAGAACCCAAGAGATTCAACCTGCCTGGAGGAGTGTTCTCACTGGGCTCCTCTGAGTGCTAAGGTCTCATGGGACTGGGAGGGGACTCTCCTGTTGGTCACTGGGGTCTACACTCCCCAGCTCTACAGAGCAGCTCTGTTCTGACAACTATGAGTTTCAACTGGCCATAACGTTCTGTTGTTATAAACACTTGAAAATCTCCAAAGTGGCTCAACCCAGTAGCTGACATTTAGGGAAACCGAGTCCTGAAGCAGAACTGGTTCACTAAGGACACTAGGAGACTTAGAGACCAACTGCCGACGCCCAGGCCCTGTCCCCAGCATTTGCTGCCTCCCAGGAGTTCCCGGCTGACTGAGGCGCCAATGGCAGTCATGCAGGAGATCCCCCATCCATCCTGGTCTTCCTATGGAGAGAGGCCTACCCACAGGGAAACTTCCCCCGATGTGTTCTTCAGGTAGCTTGTGGAGGTTTTCTGCAGAGCAGAGATGACAATGCGGGGTGAGGAGAAGTTCTTCCAGATCTCGCACTCCGGGGGAAGGGAAGAGAATGAGGTGTGAGGTTGGGCACTGGAGACCCGCTTGCTCTAGCTTCAGTCCCCTTCTATTTAAATCTCCCCTCCTGGATGAGACAGATGCTCAGGGAGCCCCAGAAGGACATTTAGGAGCCAGAGAGAAACACTCACAAGGAGGTGGAGTTTAGCTCAACTCAGGGAATTAGCCAGGTAGGAAGTGAGCATCCTCCCACTGGGACCTGGTGTCAAGGTCAGTGGGCCCCTGGCAGGAAGGGACTAAGGACTTGCAGGAGCTTAGACCACACACTTCAATCTTGGGAGCTGATAAAGGTGGAGAGGCAGTTCCCAAGTCTCCAGAGAGGAGCTCCATTGGGCCACCCACGGCACACCTGGGCCACCTGGACCCAGTGCTCTACCACCCTCGCCCTGTCCTGGGCTGTCATGCTCGGGTCCCCGAGGCAGGTGGTGATGACGAGGCTGGCCACCCTTCTGAACTGGTCGATGGTGGCCTGGATGGTGGGTGTCTAGTGCTCACTACCAGGCTTGTTCTTCTTGTGCCAGGTGGATCCCAGGCACTGAGAGGGCACCACCTTCCAGAAGAGCCCCTGGGGAACAGGGGGAGTGTCATCCAGCCCTGCCACAGGCCACTTCTCTGTCCACAGACCCTAAAGTCCGACACAGGTGTCACAGTTTAGAGCTGGAGCTCAGGAAGCTCGGGATGTGGCCTGAGCCTTGCGAGAGTCCCTGGGTATTCTTCTTTGTCCACCAAGGGTACTCAGCACAGGATGACCCAGGAACCAATCCCGACAGGGAAGGGAGAGGGGCATTTGCACCCAGCCCATCCTGGCTAACTCCAAGCTCCAGATGGTGGCTCAACTCTGCTCATGCCAAGGGGGCATCTTCCACCACCCTGATCTCCGTTCTGGTCCCACTCCCCATTCTTATGCACATTCCCCCGTGGCAGCTACAACCACTGGCCTTGTCTGTCTCCCTTGTAGTGAAGCACACATCAGGTGTCAAGTCTTGAGGCTGTTGAGCCTCCTGAGGAGACGGCTGGGCCACCGTAGACCTGGCTGCACACAGTGAGTTCCCCTCCACCACTGGTGGGCCAGGCCCTGCCCAGCTTTCCATCTCTTCTACCTCATGGAGCCGGCACAGCCACTCTGTGCAGCAGGTCCTGTTAGTGTCCACCTCTACGGTCTGCCGGTGGACAGCAAAGGCTTGGGGGTTCCGGAAGTTGCCCAGGTCATATGGTTGGTAAGGGGTGGAGCTGGGATTTGGGCCCAGATCATGGGAGTCTGGATCAGGTCTGGGGCAACGATGGCAGAGGGAAGGCCTGCTCCACCCCGCCCTGAGAGCCCAGCTGCTCACTGCATCCATCATGGTCAACTGCTCCACCACCAGCTTAGGAGAGAAGGCCGTGAGGTTGGGCTTCTTCTCATGCTCCTTAACAGCCACAGATGGAGACGGACTTCCCACTAGAAATGATGGTCCAGGTGACTCCAGCTATGCAGCTCCCACTCCTGCTGGAGCTGATGTTGGCCCTTGCTCCAGCTCCAACACTGCTGATGGAGGAGACGCCGACTCCAGCGCTAGAAAGTGTGATGTGAACGGAGCTGGAGCCAGCTCTACCTCCACCACTGCCCACTGCTCTGCTTCTGCCACTGGCTGGAGCTCTGCAGCTGGTGCTACAGTGGGATAAAGAGAAAGATTCACCCACATAGCTGACTTTCCATGTGTCCTTTTAAACACAGGAAAGATCCCACTTCCCTTCCAGGAATATCCAGCCTGCAGTCCCCCTTACCCTCTGGCTCTGCCTTAGTGGCCTCCAGAAGCTCACACCGGGTAAGGTTAAGAGGGTCATGGCAGCTCAGCTTCGAACCAGGCAAGGTTACCTGCGTGTACATCCCCTTTAGCTTGAAAAAGGGACAGCCCCAGTCTGGTCATGCCCTAGTTCTGGTCCAAACTGGTCATCACAAGGTCCTGAGTGTGGAGACACTCTGCTCCTGCTCTCATCTCAGAGCAGCACTGGATGGTGTTTGTGGCCTCAGGCACCTTCCGCTTGCCTAGTGAGTTGGTGAAATTGAAACCATTGGGCAGCTCCTCGATGACCTTCTGACTGGATTTCTGCAAAGTCTGCTCTGGAGCTGGGCCAGAAGGAATCAGGGGCTGCCTGCACACTGCCACTGGGGTCATCCCTCAAGAGAAAGTCTGCTCCTCAGTTCAGTCACAGAGGGACATCCCTGCAAAGAACTGTGGTCAAGCAGGAAAAGAGATGAAACCTCTATGACTCAATAACATAAGAGTAGAGGAGCTCACTTTCTCATGCTGCCAGCCATGACCTGGGCTATGAACATGACAGGCCCACCATGTTTCCGACACATAACAACCAGCTCCTGCCCAGGAATGGCCTGCCCCTCATACCCTGCCTTCTCCCCTCCACACAAACACACACAGACACACACACACACACGATGAAGGGTAAGGGGTGTGGGGCTGATCAAGTGGGATCACAGTTGCGTCCTGGCCTGCATTAGCCTTTCCTGGGCTGCCCCGTGTTACCCTTTACTGCCTCCTGCCAGACGCCCAGAAGCGTCAGGGATGAGGGCTGAGCCAACGTCGGCAATAACCAAAAAGTTTCTCTTTCTGGGTTTTTTTGAGCCTAGATCCTCCAAACGTTGGGATACAACAACGAAATATTTTTGCCTGTTGACTGTCTCCAGTCAAGTGAGCTGGATGGGGGCTGTGGGTGCCTGGTTACCAGAGTTCTAAGATCTGTTGAGGTCTATGACCAAGGAAGTGAGGTCATTTTTCAATATTCCTTTACCTGGGCCCCTTCCCTCAATCAGACTTGTCCAGATCTACCCCCTGTGCCCTGGCTGCTAACCCTCCTCCCCCATGTCATCTCTTGAACTGTACACAAGGAGCCTACACAGCCCTAGCCACAGTTCCCTGGAAACCGAAGTCGGTTCTTAGCTTTGAGGAGACAGAGATGAATGCAGACCTCTTTTTTCTTACCAGTTCTTCATCCTTAGAAAGTCCCTGTACCTCTCAGTTCCTCCCCAGTCTCTAAACCTGCACCATGGGGATCAGGCTAGAATCTACTTCCTAGGGATGGCACCCGGTGTATATGACACAATATCTATTACCCCTGTGGGCTGGTGTCACATGTACCTAACGCACAAATTTAGAAATGGAAGAATAACAAGAAGGGGTGACAGGTAGCACAGAACACCACTCAAAACAGACCTGGGTTCTAGCAATGTGATATTGGAACAGTCGCTTCCAACTTGGCCTCATTTTCAGGTCAGCATCATGAGGGTGTTGAAACTAATGGAAATTTAGATACTGCCATCCTGTGGCATAAAACCATTCAATTGATTCCTGTTTAATGGTGAATGCGACCCAAGTGCCTCGTATTGGCCTATGAGGTGGGCAATCCCCACAGTGGTACCCAGTAAGCCCCACCCATGGTATAGCCATCCCCGTGGAACCACTAAGTAGTTAGTAACTGGCTTCTTAACATAATAACAGCCAAAGTGATGGGATGTCTTGTCTAAGTTTTTACTAAAAAAGTCTCTCACTTCCTCTTACTCCCTCTTTCATGTTCCATCTCTCTCTCTTTCTCTCTCACTCTCTCGAATCCCTGTAACTGAGGAATCAAATACCAGTGTTTTCGGGCTGCCCAATGTGGACGCCTAGGGAGGAGAGAAGCACGAGATTGCCCAGGCCAGCAGACAGAAAGAAACTCAGGCTCTCAGTCCAAACTGAACCCTGAAAGGTGAGAGTGAACTTGGGGGCCAGTCTTCCCCCAGTTGATCCTCAGTTGCAGGCCACACAGGGTGGTGATGAGGTAAGAGGGAAGAAAGGACTGTGGGAGCTTTCTGCCTGCTCCACCTGGAAGGGTGAGGGCAAGAACAATGTCATGTGACACTGAGTCCTCAGGAGAACCTGTGAGGTAGCTTGAGTTCTCACACATTCCAGATGAGGAAACAGGCTCAGTGAGGCCTGGCCCAAAGCTCAAGCTCACACCCAGAGTGAGAGTTGGAGCTTGGCTTGTTCTAGAATCACAACACCTTGGATGATGGAGAGCTATTGGTACCAGTTGCCTGGTGTCAGATGTCCAGGGTCAGAGGCCAGTGGTGCTGGAGAGAAATGGGGTGAGGGGACTATGGGTTTACTGACACGCTCCTCAACCCTGGCTGCAGGGGCCATCCACGTTTGCCCCCCCGCAGATCAGCCTCCAGATAGTGCAGGAGAAGCAGCAGCAGCAGGTGAGTGTGCCTGTGGGGGGTGGGGCCTCTGTCCTCCCAGCTGGAGGCCCTCCAATCAAGAGAGGAGGCCCCTTCCTCTTGGTGTCACAGTGTCTGAATCCCCCAGTAGAAGTGACCAGGAGGAGGGCCTGGAAGAGCTGGTGCAGGATGGGTTTGTTGTGGGGAGGACCAGGGACCGCACACCCTGTGATTTGCCAGAAGTCGGCCCTGGGAGGTGAGGAGGAGGAGTGTGGTGTTCTTGGGCTGTGAAAGTAGGAGGAGTTGAGGGGAGGCTGCTAAGCGTCCTAGGCTGCTCCCCGTGGGAACACTGGGGTGGGCCAGGGGCTGAGGGTGAGTGCTTTTCAGGGGAGGGTCTGCAGGGGGACGACTTGAGAGCAAGGACTCATCCCACCAACACCCTGATGTCCCAGAGTGTCATCCCGTATCTTGGCACTTTCCTTGGTCACCTGCTGTTACTGCACCTGCTGATGGGTGATAATCTCGAGGTGGGTGCACCTGAGGACCAGGCAGGGAGGACCAGGATCCTGAGCCTTGGGATGGGGAGTCCCCGAACTGAGATCTGAGCTCTCAGCACTTGGCACATCTCCTGTCATAAGAGCCACTCAGCCACCCCTGGGATCTCGAGCATCAGGCCCATCTTAGGGATGAGTGAACAGAGGCTCCACCTGAGACACCCATTCCGGTTCCTCAGGCTGGGGAAGCTCAGAGCTGCCTGATGGCACAGCTGCTTGAGGTTTTATCTGAGCTGGACTCAGAGTCTCCCTCTCATGCTGCCCATGGAGGGAGAGAGATTTTGGACCCCTCCAAGTCAGGCAGCACATAAGTGGCTGAGCAGTCCTGTCTGCCTGAGGCCTCAGCCTCCAAGTCTGTTATCAGAGAGGGTTGTGCTGCCAGGTCCTCAGCCTCTCCCCCAAGTCCTGCTTCTCTGGAGCCCAGAGCACTGCCTAGGTCCAAGTCCTGTTTTCTGTGCATGCCCGGCTCCCTTGGGGACCTGGTAGTAGTGCAACTTGAGAAGGGTTGGGCATGGGGGGCTAGTCAGCGTAGGGGGCTCTGTCTGATGGACTCTGGCTCTCTGCCTTCCAGGGGAATGAGATCAACCTGAGAAGAGGACTGAAGTGAACAGCTGCCGCACCTCCTGTAGGGGAGGGGAAGGAGGAGGAAATCAGAGACCCTCTGGGCAGAACAGTCCCTTGCTCCACGACCTGTATCTTACATTTAGTGGAAGAGTTTGATAACAGAGAAGTGGGAGACCCAACCAATTGGCGGGTGGGTTGAGTGGAGGATGGCTTCAAGGATAACTTCCTGGAGGAGGGGCTAAGTATTCCCATTCTGTGAACAGGTAGAGCCTGGATGGAACTGGAGTGAAGGAGGGTTCCCAGGACTGGCCCCCTGCCCCACTCCTCACCACCCACAAGGTCCATGAAGCATCCCCCACCCAGGCCCTATCTGCATCCTCTCCTTCCCTCTGGTCCCAGGAATACCCAGTCATGAGACAGATCCTTGTGCTCCAGTTGGACGCAAAGAATTACAACCTAGAGCCCGAGGAGCGATTCGGGCCTTGGTTACAGGTCATGGATCTGCTCAACGAGAATGATAGCTGAGGCCAGGCAGGAGTTGGGCGAGGGCAGGGGTGGACTGTCTCTGTTGGCCAATCCACAGAGCCTGTTTCCGTGGCCCCCCACTCAGCCCCAGGCCTTATTGCATGGCGACCTCTGGGACACCTAGACTCCAGCTGCTGGGCAGGCAGTGGGGGGACACCTGAGGTGTGGCTCCTGGTAGGCGCACAGGTGCCTCTCTGTCCTGTAGTTACAGCCTCTCCTGCCAGTTGGACCCCCAGACCTAGTTGGCCAGCAGAATACTCAAGGATAAGAAGAACCCGCCATCATTAAGGTCAGGGGTGAGTGAGTGTCTGGGCCGTGGTGACTGACTCTTAGGGGTTCAGTAAATCTTCGTGCTAAACGTGCCCTTGGGGAGTCGGACAGCTGACACTGGGATCCCAGCTCCACTACTGAGCAGTCCTGTGACTGGGGTGACTCTCTTCATCTTCCTGAGACTCCGTTTCCTCCTCTGTGAAATAGGTGATACTAAATGATCTCTTGCGTGTCAGGGACAAATGGGGTACTGGTGGCTGACAGCACTGAGCACAGAGTCTGGAGCACTCAGTGCAGTGGGGACAGAGTGGGGGCCATGGTTCTGAGGGAGGCCCCCCAGGATATCCCGACTCTTCTACTCAGTCCCCAGGCCCCAAAACTGAGCCCTGTACCAGTGGCTGATCACAGCCCCATCCTCAGCTGCGGGGACACAGCTGGGAGGCTTTCGATGCACTGGGCCAGCTCCTCCCACCTGATGGGAAGTGGAGCATTGTAAGCTGATCTCTGAGGTCCTCAGAAACCCATGCGAGAGGACACAACCCCACCCCAGCTCCCTGATGTCTCTACCCCAGCACCTATTCACACATTGGGGAGGGACAGTAGTTATTTGTTGTAAATTATAAATGCCATATTTCAATATTATATTAAAGTCCTGTTCCCTTTAGAACCTGGGAGTTGTGGTGTGGTTCTGTCGCTTTCTGTAGGCATGTGAGTGATACACTGAATCTCACATTTCTCCTTGAATCATGAACTCTTCTGGGTCGTCAGCTTATTGTATGTTGGTGAAGGGAGAAGGGTCAGACCCTTCCCTGGTTAGTGGGGACTCTCCCAAGTCCCCCTAATTCCGAAGATCAGTTCATTTCAGTATCATTCAGCTCCTCCAAGAGCAGACATGGCCCCCGCCCATTCTCTTGGGATTTTAAGGTTGAAGGTACTTTCACAGGCAGAGCAACAACCACTGAAATGTGGGTGTCTTTAAAACAGCACTACCCAGGACCATGTCGTGCCACAGACAGGGGCTGCCTTTCTACATTCTTGAGGAACAGGGAACGTTTTCTGCTTCTCTTTTTGAGATTTCTTTTGACTAAATTTTAGGAACTTGAAGTTTTCTGGTTCAATCTCTGGAATTGCATCAGCTCTAAGTGGGGAAAACAATGTAAAAATATCAAAACGTGCACTTGGAGAGGACAAGGCCCAAGGAAGCTCATTTGCAAATGAACTAAAGGCAGGCAGGACCTCGCTCCTGAGGCCCCACTAGGGGCTCCATGTTCACCCCTGACCTGGATTTGAATCCCTCTGGGATCCTTGTCTAGGACTGTGAATTCCTTTTCCTGCTTGTTCTGTATCCAGGAGGAAAGATTTGTGATGCAGCTTTTAAGGCTACTGCTGGGCTTTGTTCCACAAACATGACTGTTCCCTGTGAACTAGGATTTTCAGCACCCCTGCCTTCCTTATGCAATTCCCTTTAGGGCAGAAATTCCCCAGAAGACCCCAAGCCTCCTCCCTCGCTTGGCCTGATGGATCCTGGTTGAGCTCTACTTTGCCAGTATAAGGGACCATAATCCTGGCCAGTGAGTGACCTCACACTGTCCCTTGCTGTCCAAGGTGACATCTGAGCCCATGTCATTCTGAGGTCCATGGTCTTAGACAATCTTCCTGTTTACACACTAAGTGTTGGTGTTACCAACTCGTCCAAATGGGGCAATTGGGCCCGAGCCCATTAAACTGTGTCGTCCCTGGGTTTTTGTGTTTTTGTCCCCAGTCTTGTGCTGTGGTTACATTACCACCACCTGCTGGGGTGTGAACACTGTTTGGAGCTTTCAAAGATGAGGCACGACAGGGGTGTGGGGGGCTACAGCAGGGAATGCCACTGAACTGATGGTCCATGGATGTGCATGAACACAGCCTTACCAATTAAAATACTGAAATGCTTGCCATCTGGTGGCGTACAGACACTGCTCTGAGCTCGCACCGGGAACCCACACCATGACTAGGAGATTTCAAATGGTTACCAAGTGGCATTTTGAACCTCATCTCTTGGGAACATCCTGTAAGACAAGGACCAGATGAATCCTTGTCACTTGTGAGTTATCCCCTCATTTCTGATGGCTGCAAGTGTGACCCAGACACACAGGCTGCACTCTGTCAAGAAAGCCTTCTCAGGACAACCAGAAGTTGAAAATGAATCCTGGTTCCCGGCATCCCAAGCCCTTCCTGACACGGCACAGCCACCCAGTAACGTGATTTGGTAACAGAAAGACTAGGAAGGCTGTACTTTCCCTCCAAAGAGAAAGAGAAGTGCCAATGGTGAAAGCTTGATGCCTCAAATAGACAATTAAATCCCAACAAGCAGTGGTTTCTTTCAGCATTACTGATGCTGAAAAGATCTCTTTTGATAATAGCACGATCCCCCAACTGCCATGTTCAACTCCATGAATCACATTTCCAACACATATGGATCTAAAAAACTGAGGGAAATCTGTTATTTCCTTAGATGCAACTCTGAATTAGCATGCAACAGAGAACAGAAAAATGGAGACCTAGAAGTAAATATCTAATTTGAGAAAATAGACACAAAAGTGCGTTTGAAATAATATTTTGGAATCTATTGTAATATTATACAAAAAGAATAATCCATTTTAGTAGGTTTTACTGTGACTGTGAGGGGAAAAACGGAATCATCCCGTGACATTGATAACTCGCTGCTGACTTTACAAATAAATAATATACATAGTAAAGGAAAATGAGAGAACAGCATAAAAAAAGAACCTCTTTCTCTCCTCACCTGAAACTAAACCTCTCACCTCAGAAAGAAACTGTTGTCTATATTTTCTATGTCTTGAAGCAGAGTTTAATAAAAGAAAGGTATCAATATATTTTAAAGTTTCAAGAGCTCAAAGCAAGGAAATATAAGGGACGATGCGAAGAGACCTCACTGAGGTGCCTGCTCCATTTCATCTGCTGTCAGGAAGGCCTTCTTAAACCCTCAGTTTCTCTGCCTTGCTAGTAAGTCTGTCCGCCATCAGTGCTATCACCAGTCTCGCTCCTGTGCTCTTCACTGCCCTTTCCTCCTTCGTGATACCTCCACAGTGGAGCTGTGGAATGCACAGATCAGTTCCTGAAATCATCTCTGCCAAATCTGAAGACCAGCAGGAGTGGGAATGGGACCAGGAATGCAGACCACCTGCGAGCACACCTGGCAGGGATTCACCTGTGTGACTAGGTGCAAGTTTTTACAACATTTTGGCAAGATTGAAAGGACTTACGAGTTGTCTTGCACTGCTGCAGGCCTGGAGTCCTTGCGGTCTCTCGGCCCAGCAGATCTGGTGGGGCTGGTCTAAGTTGTCCTCTCAGAGACCCGTCATTGCCAGGATAGGATGGGATTCTAGTAACTGGCCTCTTGAATATGTCACTGGACAGCCTCAAAAGAATGGAAATGCTTAAACCAGGCTTTGGTTTGGACTGGTTCCCACAGTTACTCTGCTTCTTCTGTGAAGACGTGACTTATCATCCTTCTTTTCCTCTTACCCTATAAAAACACATCATGAAACTGGGTCAAATGATAAAGAAGGCCTGTCTTTTTAGGACAATTATCCTGGCTGTTTTGTACTTCCACCCTCCCTCTATGCTCTCGGGATATATCTGACCTGTGTCCTGGGATGTCATCAGGCAGATTTGCATCAAGAACAGAAAGCTCAAGGTCAAACCTTGGATCAAGGCTCCTCCAGATCATTTCCCCCCTCCATCCTGTTAACACGCCCTCCTTTTTTGAGTGTTAGTCTATTCTCTTCTTTTCCTTGTCACTCTCACCCGCACAAGTCCTGGCACTCCCTCTCAGCACAGTTGGCCCCCAGTCCTTTACCAAATCCCAAATCTTACCATTTCTGTGTTTTCTGTCTACTCATTTGCTTAATCCATTGACCACGTGGTGTTCATAGAGATTAAATCAATAGTGACGTTATCAACCACCCTCTGTTAGCAACTTACACCCATATCCCAGATGTTCACATAATCCAAATGGTTATGTTCAAAAGTAATTAATTCAGAAAACATATTCACCCACCACAAATTCCTGATCTCTAATATTTTTATTCAAACATTCATACAGTGGATACCTGTCCCTCAAGATCAGTAGTAATGCCAGATCAACGATTCTCACCTTAATTTCCTCCTACACTTATCAATCCTGGATTCCATGGAATATGATCACAATAATTTCCTTGGAAAAATAAAAAATTACTTACCACTCATTTATTTTGTAAACCCCCAAACCCAGAAGATCCCGATTATGTGCCGTGCTGCAGCTACTGCTGGTCTTATGACAGGCTGAAGAAAAAGCACGAAACATGATCTTTTTGTACCACTGTAAATACAAAGCCATCTGCATCAACTGGGAAGCACCCATAATGCCTGGAAAATTTTTTCTCTTTTTTTTGCTTGGCTCAAAAACAAAAAGGCAAACCAATTTAAAAAATGGGCAAGGGACCAGAGTAAAATTATTCCAGTGAAGACATACAAGTGGCCAGCAGGAGTATGAAAAGGTGTTCAGCATCACAAATCAGGGAATGCAAATCAAAACCACGATGAGCTATCATTTCACACCTGTTATGATGGCGATTATCAGAAAAACTAAAGATGACAAATGTTGGTGAGGATGTGGAGAAAAGGAACCCTCGTGGGAATGTAAACTACTACAACCCTTATGGAAAACAGTATGGAATTTTCTCCAAAAAAGGAAAACTGGCCTATGATCCAGCAATCTCACATCTGGTATACACCCACAGGAATTGAAATCAGGGTCTCAAAGAGATATCTGCCCTCTAATGTTCATTACGGCAAATTCACAATAGCCAAGATATGGAAGTAAACTAAAAGTCACTGATGGATGAATGGCTAAGGAAATGGCATATTCTTCAACATTGAAAAAAGAAGGAATTGCTGCTATTTTTGACAACACGAATGCACCTAGAAGACATTGTGCTAAGTGAAATAAGGCAGACAGAGAAAGGCAAATATTCCCTTATTTGTGGAATCTAAAATAGTCAAACTCACACAAGCAGAGGTTGGTATGTTGGTTGTCAGGGGCTGGGGAGATGGAGAAATGGGGAGCTGATGTTCAAAGATACAAAGTTTCAGTTATCAAGATAAATAAGTTCTGGAAATCTAGGATAAGGCATAGTGCTTACAGCTAACAAGACTGTATTGCATACGTTACATTTGCTAATAGAGTAGATATTAAGAGTTCTTACAACAGAATAATAGTAACAAAAGAGGTGAGAGAAAACTTTGGGAGATGATGGATACGTTTGTGGCCTTGATGGTGGTGACAGTCTCAAGGGTGTATGCTTATGTCCAAATTCATCAAGCTGTATATGGAAAAGTATGACATCATCGTTGATTCTTCTGCACCTTGAAATATGCCATGTCCTCATCACAAGAGAAAAAATTTGTAACTCTATACGGGGACGGATGTTAACTGGACTTATTGTGGTGATCATTTCAACATATATACAAACATTGAATTATTATGTCCTACCGCTGAAACTAATTTAATGTTGTATGTCAACTTTATCTCAATAAAAAAACACAACAGACAAAACCATTTGAATACTGTATATGAGTTCAGTGAATCCCTGAATCTGCCCCATTCCAATATGGGAATTACAGGAAGTAGAGAGGATGATGTAAGATGGAAGAAAGTTGTACAAAACAGTATTCAAATTAAAATCATTTAAGTTGCTATCAGCTCCTTGTGGCAAAGTTCTGCGAGCACCGATCTAGTTTCACATTTTTCCTGAAAAAACATACTTTCACATCCAACCCATAATAGTTTCATCATTTTCTCTGATAAGAAAATTTCAACTTAATAAATAAAACCAAAAGCATCTCTTATGTGTGAATAAAGTTAGTGAACTTTACAGAGAAAAGAGCATATTTGCACAATCTCAATAAAGTAAACAGAAGAACTGAATGATGATCAAGTCTCATTCAAGCTTATCTTTGAATGCCAGTAAAACCAGGCTGTGTTTTCAAGGATTGTGTGTAGAGCTGTCAGCCTTGGAATATAGAAATAGTGGCCTCCTCTGGAGCAAAAGGCAACCTTGTTTACTGCCCACTATACTAAAAAAAAACACCCCCCCCAGGGCAAAGGTTAGCAGACATCCTGCCCGTTATCAAAGATTTGAGTTCCTTATGCTCTGAGATCTTGCAATCCTCTGCATGTCACCTGGCCCACTCTGTATCACCCTGTAGGAAGTGAGATTTAGTGAACCGGTGCAAATGCTGATACTCTGGCCACTGTTATTGTTGTGTCATTAAGTCCTTTGTCTCTGACGCATGGGTTTCTTGACTGTTGCCAGCATCTGTAAGACCATTGTAGGCTAACTTATTGGTATGCAGGTAGGGTAAAACATCAGACATTTCACAGTTTCTGACGAGCCCTTAAAATAACTAGTAGTCTTAGGAACCGAGAGCTATCCAGAACAATATGCATGGATGGTCTTCATAGAAGACTTCATGCAACCAAAACTTTAATAAGTCTCTCTGACCTCTATTATTTCTACCCCAAGTAGAAGGAGAGGCACCAAGCTATTACAGACCTAGGGCTTGTGCAAGCCACCTGGAGACCTAGTGACAAGAAACTTCCCATGGGGAGCAAAGACAGATGGGCATATTTCCAAAATGGACCCATGTGTTTCCCGGTCATCAAAAAGACAGTGCATTATCTTAATTTATGGTGATTTGAGTCACTAAAACCTTGTGATGGGCCAAAGATACACTTCTAAGAGGAGTGAGACACATGGCAGTTGTAAGCAGATTAACACACTTGGTGCATATCAAACTCTGAACAAACTTTAGTCTTCTAATCAATTAAAAGGTACAACAAATTTATTTAGGTAGATTAAATGATATTTAATGTTATGCCTTATTGTTACTCTTCAATAATGAACAAGAAGCTCATGTAAATAACTATAATTGGTCTTTAAAACATGATAGTCAAGACTTTTTGAGATAAGCTGGAGAGAAGGAAGGGGAGAAATAGACAAAAGTCAGCTGCTCTGAAGCCACTGTCAAGACCTCTGGATCTACGTGTAACCCAGGAGATCGAAGCAAAAGGTTGTGCCCCTAGATCGTCCTGCACTGTGGCTCTCAGGGATGTCACGGGGCTAAAGCAGCTTCCTGAATCGTGTTTACACGTCCATGTGTACAATACCCCTGACCATGAGGATGAACCACCATTCAATCATCCCTTACACCCCTCTAATTAACAATTAGATTTCAGAATCATTGTATCATTACATGATAATTTATTCCTCAAACCTGTAGGATACCAAGCTAAAAGAAAATCAAATATCAATGGCTTCCTTTATTTGAAATACTAAGATGTTCTTTCACACTTGGAATCCTGATTAGAGGATAAATCCATCAAATCAATGGAAATAGCTTAAAAAATGGACAGGTGGGTATTTCTTTCAAATATATACCTTTGGCATTGTTGCAAAAATAGAGTTACATTTAAAAAAATTAGAACTTTTTGAAATTTCATAGATATTAAATATTTTGTTCTGCTTATACTCCCTTTGGTTTACCAAATCAAACTCACGCTTTAATGGGCATTTCTAGCATTCAGTGCTAGTAACAAGAGTTTTTCTAAATTCTTATTTTTTCCCAGGTCAAAGAACAAGGGCAGAGGTCATAGAAAGGTCAAGTGTAATCTACCTAGGGATGTGGCAGCCTTAACTACGGATGTTCAAGCCAGACATTGTCAGCAGAACCACATCTCTTCATCCATAGGTGAGTTTTTACTAGTAATCACAGAGACTTGAGGATATCAAAGGAAATTCTTCATTAAGAACCAAAGTTATAGGGCTGGCCCAGTGGCTTAGTGGTTAAGTGCGCGTGCTTCGCTGCTGGTGGCCTGGGTTCGGATCCCGGTTGCGCACCAATGCAGCGCTTCTCTGGCTATGCTGAGGCCGCATCCCACATACAGCAACTAGAAGAATGTGCAGCTATAACATACAACTATCTACTGGGGTTCTGTGGGAAAAATAAATAAATAAATAAAAACTTTAAAAATGAACCAAAGTTATAGATTCCTATCTTGGGTTCATTACTTTGAATTTTTGATCCAAATCATATATGTAGATTGGACCATATTCAATTCTATGATCTTTAGAAGATGCAGCCTACAGCTGAAGAGAAACAGATACAACACCAACATCTTATCCTCTCTGAAGCCCAACTGGGAGCCCCTGGAGTCAGAAGTTTTCAAGACAAGAAAAAGTCATCCTTCTTCTGAACATAGACTGTAGAGGCTATACTAACATTCAACTTTATTTATTTTGTTTTTTATTTTTGTTTTGTGAGGAAGATCGGCCCTGAGCTAACATCTGCCAATCCTCCTCTTTTTGCTGAGGAAGACTGGCTGTGGGCTAACATCCATGCCCATCTTCCCCCACTTTATATGGGACGCCGCCACAGGATGGCTTGACAAGCAGTGCATCGGTGAGTGCCTGGGATCCGAACCCGCAAACCTCGGGTCACCACAAACCCTGGGCCGCCGCAGCGGAGCATGCCCACTTAACCGCTTGTGCCACCGGGCCAGCCCAAACAGTCAACTTTAAATTGTTAACGTGACTTGTTAGAATGTGATGCAGCAAGCATAATATCTTCTAAGTTTCATGGTTTTTCTCCGGAATATTGAGATGGATGACCTTGAAGTCCAGTTTCCCCATAAATGTCTTGATTCAGACATAAAATTAATTTCCCTATAAAATAATTCCCATAAAATTGTTAAAAATATATCCTAGTCTCTAACTAAAGGGGAACAAAGCAAATTGAGCAGTTGAATAACAGTGTAATAAATTCCATACAAGGATCTTACTGCAACATTATGTATAATAGTGAAACTGGAAATAACCCCATCTCTATCAAAGAAGAAATAAACAGATCGTGGTATTCCAGTTCTTTGGAGTAGCTCTAAAACTTCTAAAAAGCTAAGTTAGAGTGACATGCACTGATAAGGAGAGAAGTCTATGATATATGTTTGGGGAAACAGCAAGTTGCAAAACGATGTAGTTATGTAATTTATTTATGTTAAAAAATCTTTATGTGTATTTATAAATTCATAGGAAATGTCCAGAAGAATAAGCTGCAACCTCTTAACAATAGTTCCTTCTGAGTAGGGGAGTGAGTTTGCAGGGAAGGGGATGGAAGTGGAAGGTTTCACTTTACTCTACATAGATCTGTGTAATTTGACTTTTTTTTACAAAGTATGTAATTCTTTCATAATTAGAAAAATGAGTGATGTGACCGTTTGGTCCAGGGCAACAGTATGATGTTCACCAGTCTCTGTTATCTATGTTACTGCACAACACAGACTGTAGGAGAAAGCCCAGAGGAGCAATGAAGACAAAAAGACATGACACCTGCAAAAAGTCAGTGAAGTATTTCTACATAAGAAACCTTGCAGATGAGTGATGGTCAGTATCTTCCACTGCTCCAGCTATTGCAATAAACCTAGAACCTGCCCAGGGTAAGCCTGAGGACCACGCCCTGCTAGTCCACTCCCCACCCAGGGCCTGTTTGTGCAGGGTGACTGCCAACTAGCAGACAATGGACTCAGGATGGGGCATGTGAATTTGGGGCGGCTGTCAGAGAGGGACAAAGTGGAACACCAGCTAAGGGCACACATCTGAGAGGCGGAGTTCCAGGTGGAGACTCAAAATGCACCAAGAACTGTGTGAAGGAAGCTACTCGACCTCTCTGAGCCTCAGTGTCCCCCCTGTAAAATGGGGATCACAGGACAACTTCACAGAGCTGTTGGGGAAGATACATAGAAGTGCTTGTGACAGCCAGTGTCACATTATTATTATTATTATTTTTATAGATGATTTAATGGTTTCTAGCATTGTGAAATTTTGGGTTGTACATTTTTATTTGTCCATCACCTCATATATGACTCCCTTCACCCCTTGTGCCCACCCCCCACCCCCACTGCCCTGGTAACCACAGTCCAGTTTTCTCTGTCCATGTGTTGGTTTATATTCCACATATGAGTGAGATCATACAGTGTTTGTCTTTCTCTTTCTGGCTTATTTCACTTAACATAATACGCTCCAGGCCCATCCATGTTGTTGCAAACGGGACAATTTTGTCTTTTTTATGGCTGAGTAGTATTCCACTGTATATATATACCACATTTCCTTAATCCAATCATCAGTCGAGGGACACTTAGGTTGCTTCCACTTCTTGGCTATGGTGAATAATGCTGCAATGAACATAGGGGTGCATAAGCCTCTTTGGATTGTTGATTTCAGGTGCGTTGGATAGATTCCCAGTAGTGGGATGGTTGGATCATAGGGCATCTCTATTTTTAATTCTTTGAGGAATCTCCCTACCGTTTTCCATAGAGGCTGCACCAGTTTGCATTCCCACCAGCTGTGTATGAGGGTTCCTGTTTCTCCACATCCTCTCCAACATTTGTGGATTTTGTCTTGGTGATTATAGTCATTCTAACAGGCGTGAGGTGGTATCTCATTGTTGTTTTGATTTGCATTTCCCTGATGATTAGTGATGTTGAGCATCTTTTCATGTGCCTATTGGCCATCTGTATATCTTCCTTGGAGAAGTGTCTGTTCATTTCCTCTGCCCATTTTTTGATCAGGTTGTTTGTTTTTTTGTTTTTCAATTGTGTGAGTTCTTTATATATTATGGAGATCAACCCCATGTCAGATGTATGTTTTGCAAATATTCTCTCCCAGCTGGTTGGTTGTTTGTTCATCTTGATTCTGGTTTCATTTGTCTTATAAAAGCTCTTTAATCTGATAAAGTCCCACTTGTTTATTTTTTCTTTAGTTTCCCTAGTCTGGGTAGGCATGTCATCCGAAAAGATTTTTATTTTTTGGGAGGTTTTTGCTTACTATTTCAATCTCTTTACTTGTTATTGGTCTATTCAGATTCTCCATTTCTTCTTGGTTTAATTTTGGGAGGTTGTATAAGTCTAAGAATTTATCCATTTCTTCTAGATTGTCCAATTTGTTGGCATATAATTTCTCATAGTATTCTCTTATAATCCTCTGTATTTCCATGGTATCCGTTGTAATTTCTCCTCTTTCATTTCTACTTTTATTTACTTGAGCCTTTTCTCTTTTTTTCTTAGTAAGCCTGGCTAAGGGTTTGTCTATTTTGTTTATCTTCTCGAAGAACCAACTCTTTGTTTCATTAATCCTTTCTACTGTTTCTTTGGTCTCAATATCATTTATTTCTGCTTTGATTTTTATTATTTCTCTCCTTCTGCTGGCTTTGGGCTTTATTTGTTCTTCTTTTTCTAGTTCTGTTAGGTGTAATTTAAGGTTGCCTATTAGGGCTTTTTCTTGTTTGTTAAGGTGGGCTTGTATCGCTATGAGTTTCCCTCTCAGGACCGCTTTTGCTGCATCCCATATGGTTTGATATGGCATGTTATCATTTTCGTTTGTTTCCAGATAGTTTTTAATTTCTCCTTTAATTTCATCAATGATCCATTGGTTGTTCAGTAGCATGTTGTTTAATCTCCACATTTTTGTCACTTTCCCAGTTTTTTTTTCCTGGTTCATTTCCAGTTTCATAGCCTTATGGTCTGAAAAGATGCTTGTTATGATTTCAATCATCTTAAATTTATTGAGGCTAGCTTTGTTTCCCAACATATGGTCTATCCTAGAGAATGTTCCATGCGCGCTTGAGAAGAATGTGTAGTCAGCTGATTTTAGGTGGAGTGCTCTGTATATATCTACTAGGTCCATCTCGTCCAGTTTTTCATTTAAGTCTAATATTTCTTTATTAACTTTTTGTCTGGATGATCTATCCATTTCTGTAAGTGGGGTGTTAAGATCCCCTACTATTATTGTTTTGTTGTTGATTCTTCCTTTTAGCTTTGTTAATAGTTGTTTTATGTACATTGGTGTTCCTATGTTGGGTGCATATATATTTATAAGTGATGTGTCTTCTTGATGGAGTGTCCCTTTTATCATTATATATTTCCCTTCTTTGTCTTTCTTAACCTGTTTTATCTTGAAGTCTACTTTGTCTGATATGAGTATGGCAACACCTGCTTTCTTTTGTTTGCCATTAGCTTGGAGTATTGTCTTCCATCCTTTCACTCTGAGCCTGTGCTTGTCTTTAGTGCTAAGATGTGTTTCCTGAAGGCAGCATATTGTTGGGTCTTGCTTTTAATCCATCCTGCCGCTCTGTATCTTTTGATTGGAGAGTTCAATCCATTTACATTTAGGGTAATTATTGAAATATGAGGGCTGAATGTTGCTGTTTTGTCACTTATTTTCTGGTTCTTTTGCATTTCCTTTGTTTCTTGTCCCATTTGTTTTGGACTGCCAATTCAGTTTGGTTGTTCTGTCTTATGACTCTTCTAGTTTTCTCTTTGTTTATCATATGTGGTTTTGCTTTGATTATTTGTTTAGTGGTTACCTTGTGGTTTGGGCAAAAAATCTTATGTATGAGATAGTCCAATTATCTTATAGCCTCCTATTTCCTTACACTAAGTCAATTCAGTCACTTTCCTCTTCCCCTTCTAAGTTGCTCTTGTTATACCTTATTCTATCTTGTGTTGTGGCTGTGTGTTTACAGTGATGAGGTTAAATTTATTTTTGGTGAATTTCTTCCTTTGATCTTTGAGTTTAGTATTTAAGTGGTTGCTAACCTATTCCGGTAATGATCAACTATTTCTCTGATTTTGTCTACCTACTTTTCGCCTAACTCCAAGCTTTGTGTTCCCTTTTCTTCTTTTTTTCAGGCCTGAGGGCCTTCTTAAGTGTTTCTTGCAGTGGGGGTCTCGTGGCCATGAACTCCCTTAGCTTTTGTTTATCTGGGAGAGTTACTATTTCTCCATCATATTTGAAGGATATTTTTGCTGGATAGAGTATTCTTGGCTGAAAGTTTTTGTCTTTCAGTATTTTCAATATATCATTCCAGTCTCTTCTAGCCTGAAAAGTTTCTGTTGAGAAATCTGCTGAGAGCCTGATGGGAGTTCCTTTGTACGTTATTTTTTGTTTTTGTCTAGTTGCCCTTAATATTGTTTCTTTGTCGTTGACCCTTGCTAGCCTTACCACTAGGTGTCGTGGTGAAGGCCTTTGTCTGTTAATATATATAGGTGTCCTGTTGGCTTCGCTTACTGGTATTTCCTGCTCCTTCCTTAGATTTGGCAAATTTTCAGCTATCATTTCCTTGCATAGGCTCTCTGTTCCTCTTTCCCTCTCCTCTCCCTCAGGAATACCTATAATTCTTATGTTACATTTTTTAATAGAGTCGGATATTTCTTGGAGTCTTTCTTCATTTCTTTTTAGTCTTAGTTCTCTCTCTTCTTCCATCTGGAGTATATCTGTATTCCTATCCTCTAAAGTACTAATTCTTTCCTCCATATTGTCAGCTCTGTTCTTTAAAGATTCCAGATTCTCCTTTATCTCCTCCATTGTGTTCTTCATCTCCATCAGCACTGTTTGGTTTTTCTTTATGATTTCAATCTCTTTTGTGAAGAAACTCCTAATCTCATTGAATTGTTTGTCTGTGTTGTCTCGTATTTCATTGAGTGTTTTTATGATAGCTATTTTGAAATCTCTGTCATTTAGTTTATGGATTTCTTTGTCTTCGGGGTTGATTTCTGGGTGCTTGTCATTTTGTTTCTGGTCTGGTGATTTCCTATATTTTTGCATTGCGGTTCCTGTGTTGGTTTTGTTTTTCCTCATCCTGGAAGTCTCTGGTTGCAATTTCCACCTGCCGCCACTGTCTGGTGGTAAAGGGCTGTGTAGTCTAAGCCCCCTGCGCTCTGCCCCAGTTTTTCTGCTGCGATCCGCAGTTTTGTTTTGTGTTTTTTTTCCCGCTGCGATCCACGGGTCCAGTCCAGTTTGAGCAGGTCTGCCTCGGATCGCTAGGTCTGGTGGAGCTGCAGACTCCGTTTTGTGGGGAGGGGGGAGCTCTCTCTTTTGCCCTCTGGGTCCCTGACGTGGGATTCTTCTCGTTTGCCCCTCTTTATCTGCTCTCTGGGGTGCTCAGATGTTGATGGTAGCCCTGTGGCTCCTCTGAGTCCTCTGTGCGGGAGTTTCCCACTGGCTGAGAGATCCCGAAGAACTACAGTTTTCCCGCCAAGGGCTGCCCCTCCCCCCTCTCTGGGAGCCGCACGGACCGGGATCGCTGATCTGATGGGGAGGGAGCGGAGTTCTCCTTACCTCTCCCCACGTCCTCCGGGGGCCCAGCACATTCCGCTCTCAGATGTGCGGCAGTGTGGATCCCTCCACTCTAGGTTTTCACTGTTTGGGATTCCGTTGTTGGTCTGTGGCTGTTGCTTTTGTTGTATCTTGTGGGGGAAGAATTCACGGGAAAGCTCACTTCGCCGTGATGCTGACGTCACTCCTAGTGTCACATTATTAACAAAGTCGTATCCAACTTCAGAAAAATCGATGAAAAGAATAATGTGATGAGACCAAAGACGAGATGCCCAGCTTCATAAGCAGCCCCAGCAGCATGAGAATGAGAGGAGCTCCGAGTAAGCAGGGTTCTTCACAGCTCCTCTTTAGAGGACGAACATGAGTTACACAAGGATAAGTAGCTGTTATACAGTGACTCGTGTAGTGAAGCTGGTCCCTAAAGACACTGTGAAATCCAGTTACACACAGTGGCTCCTAGGAAACAACTACAAAGCAATCAATGTAGCAGTCAGGTATGGGAAGGGGCTGAACAAAGGAGGGTCAGAGCCACAAAATCTGACGGAAGACACTTAACCACGACGAGCGCCCAGCTCTGTCAACAGCTGCTGTGGTTGCACCAGGAGATCAAATGTCTAAGGCAGCCATTGTGGGGACTGCTGGGAGCACAGTGGTCACTGTAGCCACACCCCAACAGCAGTGCATCGGAGCACACAGACTCAGAGACTTTCCTCTCAATTAATCTTTGTTTCAAGATGAGGAATAGCCTCATGTTACAATGTCTGCTTCTAACACTTGTGGACGAGTGTCATCAGAACCCCCTGAAGAGGTCACAGGCCAGAGTAGGATGGAACACTGGGGGCTGGGGAGCGGTGCTGCACCTGACAACATGGACTATCACCTGGGCCTGTTGAACACGAGAGAAGAACCCGAGGATGTGCTCTGACGAGAATTCACCATCTTGCCACATTCAGACACACTGCAGAGATTCTCATCCACTCTTTACAAAAATGTTGAAGAATTCATGTGTCATTAATTCATAAAGAGGCAAATTCTTGACAAAGTGACAGGGTCTAGTTTCCAAGACCAGGTTTGCCAGTTGTTTTGATAATATTCCACATTCAGGAATTGGAAATGTAACCTATTGGGGTATATAATATAAACAAGGACTTGTTTTCATTTAGATCAACTCTCAGACTTTTAAGGATGACATAAATCAGAAAAATTGCTACTCATTCCTCCACAGATTTCAATGAGACTTTTAAGTTAATTTACCAATCTCAGGAAAAGAGAATATGGCAATTCAAGTTTTTTGTTTCTGCATTCAAGCATACTGTACAGCCAAGAGAATGAGCAGAAAAAAATTAACAAGAAAGTCTTGCTTGCATTTTATCTTTTGCAAAAGAGCAGGATATTTTATGTTCTGTTCTTTTCACTGATGTAATCAATTTTTAAAGAATAGGGTACACCTGACTATCCCAAGGCGTGTTTATATGGGAACCTTGCCTGAATCCAAAGCAGAGATGTTAAAGCTGACGGGTTTCAAATACTGCCCAGGTGCTGTCTACCATGAACATCCCTCTCCCAAACCTGGACCACCAGTCTCTTCCTGAGGGATCAGAATCACCACCCATGTCCCTGAGAGACTGGCCACTCAGGCCTGAGCTGAGATTAGGTGATCAATCTAAAGGGCAAAATACTTAAGCAATTCTCATCTAATGATGTTGTTTCGGAGGCCTCTGCACTGGAATGGGATTGTGAAAACGGCCTACTAGATACTTGCCTGGGAATTGATTTGTTCTCCTCTGCTCTTAGTGGATCCTGGGGAAACAGTGATTAACCTCACAGATGCCTCAACTTCCACATCTGCAAAAAAGACAAGCAACAGCCAGTGTTACCACCCTGCAAACTCTTAAGTTGTGCTTGCAAGATGGGCCACAAGGTCGAATGTCTTCCAAAAGCTGATGAAATGATGGCACTTTGGCTGGAGAAGGCAGGGGGCAGCAGGCAAACTGGAACGTTTCTAATATGTCAAACCAGTTCCCATAAGCAGTTTAGAGAAGCACCTGGCCCTGGACTAGCTAGGAGGTTGTGGAAAGACCCACAGGCACACTGTGGGGAGGAGGAATCAAGCAATGGAGGGAGGCGGTGGGGAAGAGCCACGAGTCCAGCTTCAATTTTGGACAAAAGCAGTTGCACGCTGCAGGCCCGCGGCTGCCCATGCAGCTGCCACACCCTCCTAACTCCCTGGTCCCTCTCGTCCCTTCACATCCCTCCGGGACTCAGTCCAGTTGGAGCGGGTACAGGACCAGAGTCCTGAGTCAAAGGCGGTTTGTCCCTCAGGCAAGACTTCACAGCCCTCTCCCTCCACCCAGAGCTAGGCACCGCCCCGTGCCCAGAGCATCTTAGGAGTTGTAGTCCTGCAGTCCTGAAAGCTCCCAGCTGGGAATGGTTAAGAGACAAAAGCACCAAGCATGCACAGCTAGGGGACTGAACTCCCACCTGTCTGTCTACCCCTGGCCCACGCCCCTCTGCTTCTACACCCCACCTTCTACCACGAATCTTCTCTATACGATGCCATCTCTCCATGCCTTGCCCATCTGCCAGAGTCGTGCAGTGTGGTTGGGCTGCATCCTTTGAGGCCAGTACTCAGGTAGGGGTGGGGCTCACCAGCCTGGCTATTGCTGAGGATGCTTGCAGCCCTGGTGGAAGCTCCCTGGCAAGTATTTGAAATGTAAATTCAATATCTAAAATGGAAATACCGGGTGCATGGGATCCTGAAATTTGCCTTTTCAAGGCCATCTGTCCTACCATCCCCTCCATCCATCCAGCCTGCCATGATCCTCCCTCTGGACCCCGTGATCATTGTTGCTGCAGAGATCCTCCCCTTGGAACCCACCCACCTTAAGGGCGCATACCCATCATAAACACTCAAAGCCATGCCACTTGCCAAATTGAGACAAAAATGGAATGACGCAGGGGGGCCACTCAAGAGTGAGGGCATTACTAGATACTTGGGAGTATTAAAATCCATCTGATTATATCATGAGTGAACGTGTTCCACTTTAAAACAAAACACTGCTGTTATTCTGAGTTATTGAGTTAGGATCTTTTTGCAAATATGCCAGATTTAAAATGTTTATTGATGTATAAGATGTGTATAGAAATATACGCAGAAGTCATCCATGTAAACCTCAAAGAATTATTACAAAGTGAACACACTTGTGTGACCAAGAACTAGCACCAGCTTCACTCAGGTCCCGACAATCCCTTTTTCCCTCCTTCCTCCCCAAAGGTAACTGACATCTTACCTGCAAACACTATATATGGAGTTTGTCTTCTTATACAAGTGTTTTATTACAGAACAATTTAAACAATATACAAAATAAACAAAACAGCATAGTAGGCTCGTCACCCAGCTTCAACAACTACTAATCATCTGCCATTTTTGTTTCTTCCACACTCCATCCCATTCCCACCTCACTTTATTATTCTTTTAGTCCTTTGTGTGTGTGGTGGGTTAAGAAGTACGTACACTGAAAGGCACAAATCTCAACCTTACATTTTTGGCAAATAAACATGCCCATGTAACCTTCACCCCTTTTAAAATAGGATATTTCCATCACCCTCAGAAAACCCCTTCCTGTTCCTTCCTAGGCAATTTTGTCCTTTCCCCGAGGCAACCACTGTTCTGGTTTTTTCAACATAGGTTCATCTTGGCTGAAATCATCCCACGTGTATTGTTTTCTGTCCAGCTTGCTTCCTTTAGCACGAGGTTGATGAGTCTCTCCCAGCATGTGTGTGTCAGCGTTTGCTCCTCGGCATGGCTGAGGGAGTTCTGCTCTGTGGATGCACCGCAGTGGGCTCATCTTCCTCCTGAGGACGTGCAGGTCATCTCCTGTGAACAGTGTTGTACAAACGTTTTTTGGTATGCTGTTTAATTCCTTTATTAGCATTTAAGTGACACACCTTTGCATTTTTTAGTGGTTGGTCCAGATTACAATATGCATCTTTAACATATCACAGCCTACCTAGACTTAATAGTGCACCAATTTAATCAATGTAAAATATGGAAGACTTGCTACAGAACAGTTCCATTTACCTCTGTCTGTCCTTTATGCTATTGTTGTCATAAGTTTTACATCTTCCTTTGTTATAAATCCCACAATACAGTGTTTTAATTTTTGCTTTCAATAGTCATAGGTCTTTTAAAGTAATTAACATAAAAAAGTTATGTATTTTGAGGCAGATGATTTGAGGCTCTGAAAATGTATTTATTTTTTTTAAGTTTCACCCACAGTTTTTGCATTCATCACTCAGCCTTACCCACAATAATTATTACTGTGCTGTTCTAGTGGCGATTTTCTATTTCATGCTATCCAGCCACATTTATTATTTGGAATTCTGTGAAGAAGATTCCCTCCCTCCCTCTCCCTTCCTTCTTCCTTTCTTTCTCTTATTCTTTTTTATTCCTCTTTCTTTCTTCCTTTCTTATTTAATCTATTTTATGTCAGTATAGACTCATGGATATTTATTTTATTTTCTGTGTAATAATCCAACGCTACCATTATTTATTATGTTGCTCACAGTTTTCCAGCTTGAGCCATTGAGAAGTCTTTCAGATTGATTCCTTTTGACACATCTCATCATTTGCTTTGTTTTATTTAAAGCACTTTCCTATTTTCTGGCACTACAAGATGGTCCAGGCTCATATTGTATTTTCCATCTCAGACCCTAGAATTAGCCATTTCTCCAAGAAAACCTGGTTCTTTTTATTGGAGAATTATATTTAGAAACCAAGATCTGGGAGCTAAGTGTGCTCATTGATACTAGGGTGTCACTGCTTCTGGACCCTCTCAGCAGAGCCTGGAAATGTATGTATGAATATAAACTCAGGTATACACATCTATCTATTGATCTATAAATCTACTCATCTATCTGGATAAATATATTAGAAGTGACATGGATTTATACTGATACTTCCAACTCCTATCCAGCACCACAGAGTTTATTCTAGCATTCTCCTTTTGTTTATTTTTAACTTCTTTCCCCAAGTGAGAAACTTAACTCCAGTTAGCTACAATATATTTCCTAATGTGCCAACTAGTTTCAGAATTGCTAATCCATACCCTTATGAAAAACAAATATACCACCTAGAGTACAGTGTTTGTGTACAGTACTTTAGTTTTACAGTATCCCATCAAAACACTGTCTTCCAAAGTAACTTAGGTCAGGACCTTTCATCCCCACCCATTATGTGTGCCTATGTCACATGCTGGTAATACAGTGAGATTCATTTGTCACTGCATTTCATCTGAGTTCTCCAGCATCCTGATTGATTTTTAAAATTTGCAGAGTAAAATTCACTCTTTGTAGTGTACAGTTCTGTGGGTTTTGACAACTTTATGGTCATGTATCCACCTCCACAGTAGCATACAGAGCTGTTTTTTTCACTCCCCAAAATTCTCTCTTACTGTCCCTGTGTAGTCAACCCCTTCCCCCACTCCATCCCTTGGCAACCACGGATAATTTTTCATCCTTATAATGCTGACTTTTCTAGAAAGTCATACAAATGAAGCCACATACTGTACAGCCTTTTGAATCGGGCTTCCTTCACTTAGAGAAATGCAGCCAAGATTCATCCATGTTGTTGTGTGAATCAAGAGTTTCTCCTTTTTATTGCCAAGTAGTATTCTAATGTCCCAATTCACCACAGTTTCTTTCTACATTCACCTGATGAAGGACATTTAGTTTATTTCCAGCTTGTGGCAATTATGAATAACATGGTTATGAAGATTCACCCAAAGATTTTGTTTAAACATTAGTTTTCAATTTGCTTGAGTAAATCCCTAGGAGTGGGATATCTGAGTCATATAATAAGTGTATGTTTAACTTTATAAGAACCTGCTAAACCGTTATCCGAATGCAACTATCATGTTGCATTCTCAGTTCCAGTTGCTCCTTGTCCTCACCAGGTCTTGATATTTGCAATTTTACTTTTTATTTCAGCCACCTAATAGGTGTGCAGAATATTATTGTGGCTTCTGCCTCCTTTTTGAAAGTGAGATCTGCTAAATATAGAATCCTGTGTTGACTTCTGGGTTTTCTTTCTGCACTTGAAGGATATCATTTTGTTGTTGATTTATCTCTTTTGTTTTTGATAATATATCATCCATCATTGACATTATTTCTCCCTGTATGTAATGTCTTCCCCTGTATATATGTATTTCCCTGACTGCTTTCAAGATTTTCTTTTTATCTTTGGATTTTAGCAGCTTGACTATCATGTGCCCAGGTATGGTTTTAATTTGTATTTTATTTTCTGGATTTGCTGACTTCCTTGGATCTAAAGTTTTAGATTTTCCAGCAAATTTTGGAAGTTTTATGCTATTACTTATTGATTTGCCTTTCTGCTTCATTTAATTTTTCTGTCTCTCCCCTCTCGGCTGGGGACTCAATCATCTCACAGGTAAGGCTTTGTTCATTTTTCTTCAAAATTTTTACATTCTTTTGTTCAGACTGGATAATATCTGTTGCTGTATCTTCATGTCTCTTCTACTGTTTCTTTTTATTTTTAATTTTATTTATTTATTTATTTTTCACCCCAAAGCCCCAGTAGATAGTTCTATGTCATAGCTGCACATCCTTCTAGTTGCTGTATGTGGGACGCAGCCTCAGCATGGCCAGAGAAGCGGTGCATCGGTGTGTGCCCGGGATCCGAACCCGGGGCCGCCAGCAGTGGAGCGTGCACACTTAACCGCTAAGCCTCAGGGCCGACCCTCTTCTACTGTTTCTAATGTACATGTAACCTCAAAAGTATTTTTTTTATTTAATCTTCCTATTTGGTTCTTTTTTGTAATTTCCATTTCTCTGCTGAGTTTCCAGATATGTTCATTCATTATGAGAATATTTTTCATACGACCTTGATCATCTTTATAATAGCTGCTATCTTATCCTTTTCAGCTTATTGCAACACCTTGGGGAGAGTTTCTACTCTCTGCTTTTGGTCATATATGGATTACATTTTCCCATTTCTTCAAATCTCATGATTTTTTAAACTGTGTACTGGAGGGCCGGCCCCGTGGCTTAGTGGTTAAGTGTGCGTGCTCTGCTACTGGCTGCCTGGGTTCGGATAACAGGTGCGCACCAAAGCACTGCTTCTCCGGCGATGCTGAGACCACGTCCCTCATACAGCAACTAGAAGGACGTGCAGCTATAACACACAACTATCTACTGGGGCTTTGGGGGAAAAATAAATTAAAAAAAAATTAAACTGTGTACTGGAAACCATGAATGATAGTTATAGAGACTCTGGATTCTATTGTATTCCTTTGAAGAGTGTTGTTATTTTTCTAGTAGGGAGTTAACTTGCCTGGACTGAAACTACAATCTTCTCTCCTTTACAGTGAGCATAGCTGAAATCCTCATTCAGGTCTTTCATCTACTAACTGCTTTTTTCACACTAAGCCCTCTGGGGTCTACCCTGAATGTGTGTTGTTCAAAGATCTGCCAATTTGGTGTGTGTGTGAGGGAGACTTACATACATATTTTGAGATTTTCCTCTGAGTGTTTCCCTCCCTTCCAGAATTTCTCCCTTAACTTTCCAGCTACTCTCTCAGCCCCAAAATACATCCTCTAACATTACAAATAAGACTGTAGTTTTTCCCCTGTCTGGGCCATGTACAGATTTTGGAATGCTTTGAGGCAAAAGACTCAAGCTTGTAAATATCTCCTGGTACAATTCCCATCATTTAAGTGAAGATTCCCTGTCAGTTCTGCTTGCTTTAGGAAGACATTTATACATACACACATATATACATTTATTATATGTATATTACATATAAATACATGATTCTATATAAATACATATAATATGTATTCAGATTTTATCATTGTTATCTGTGAGAGTGTTAGTTCAACAAGCCACTCCACCATTACTGGAAGCCAGACCTCGGTTTTGTTTCTTTTTTAGATTTTATATAAATGGAATTAAAAAATCTATAGCCTTTTGAATATAATTTCTTTTATGCAGCATTTTGGTTGTGATATTGATCTATGCTATTGCATGTAGTTAGTGTTTGTTCATTTATTGAAAATAATTAATTTTTTAATGGTCATAAAATATGTATAACCTAAAATTGACTATTTTAACCATTTTTAAGTGTACAGTTCAGTGACATGCAGTACATTCACATTACTGTGTAGCCATAACCTCCAACCATCCACAGAACTATTTTCACCTTGCACTGAAACTCTGTGCTCATTAAGCAACATCTCCATGTTATCCCTCCCTCTTGCCCTTGGGAAACACCATTCTCCTTTCTATTCCTATGAATTTGAGTACTCTAAGTACCTTATATGAGTGGAATCATACAGTATTTTTCCTTTTGTGGATGGCTTTATTTCACTCAGCATAAAGTCCTCAAGGTTCTTCCTTGTCATAAAATGTGTCAGAATTTCTTCCTTTTTAAGGGTGAATGGTATTCCACTGTGTGTATACACCACATTTTTTATTGTAATTTCATCTGTTGATGGACACCTGGTTTGCTTCCAGCTTCTGGCTATTTTGAATAATGCTGTTAAGAACACGGGTGTACTTTTATGTCTTTATACCTCTGCATTCAATCATTATGGGTGTATGCCCATAAATGGTGTTCTGAGATTCATTTTTTCACACGTGGGAGGGTTCCCCACACCTCCAAGAAGCAAGTCTTGGAATGCCAGCTAGTCGTCAGATAATTCAACTCAATTTGATGCTGTCAACCCAGAGATACATCAGATTCCACAGGTTGAGGGCTTAGTCCTATAAGACTGCACACCCACCCTACCTCACCTCAACTTCAGATGCCAGTTACAGGCCCAGGCTGTTACCTGTACTTCTGACTGACTGACTATAAACCAGAGGTTCCCACAACCTTCTCATTGGGTTTGATTAATTTACTAGAGTGGCTCACAAAACTCAGAGAAACATTTACTAGATCACCAGTTTATTATAAAAGGATATGACTCAAGAACAGCCTGATGGAAGTCGTGCATAGGGAAAGGTGGGTGAGAAGGGGCACTAAGCTTTCATGCCATATCCAAGTGCACCACACTCCAAGCACTCCTTGTCATTGCCAACTTGGAACCTCTCTGAACCTCCTTCTATTGGGATTTTAATGGGGACTCTGTCAAGTAGGCATTATTAATTATTAACTCAGTTTCCAGCCCCCCTCCCCTCTCTGCAAGATAAGTGGTAGGGCTAAAAATTCAAAGCTTCTAATCAGAGCTTGGTCTTCCTGGTGACGAGCCCCCAACCAGGAGACATCCAGAAGCCCACCCAGAGTTGCCTCAATAGAAAAAAAGCTTCTCCTAGTGTTCTTATCAATTAGAAACTTACAAGGAGGTCGGCCCCATGGCTTAGCAGTTAAGTGCACACGCTCTGCTACTGGTGGCCCAGGTTCGGATCCCAGGCGTACACTGATTCACCACTTCTCCAGCCATGCTAAGGCCACATCCCACATACAGCAACTAGAAGGATATGCAAGTATGACATACAACTATCTATTGTGGCTTTGGGGAGAACAAAGGAGGAGGATTGGCAATAGATGTTAGCTCAGAGCCGGTCTTCCTCAGTAAAAAGAGGAGGATTATCAAGGATGTTAGCTCAGGGCTGATCTTCCTAAAAAATAAAAAAGGAAATTACAAGGGTTTTAGGGTCTCTGTGTCAGGGATGGTGTCAAAGACAAATATTAGAATAAGAGTTGCTCCTAATGTTCTTATCATTTAGGAAATTACAAAGTTTTAGGAGCTCTGTGCCAGGAACTGGAGGCAGAGACTGATAAATGTATTTTCTATTATTTCAGAACCCATAAGTGGAATTGCTAGATCATATGGTGAATTCTAGTTTTAATTTTTGAAGGAACTGCCATACTGTTTTCCAGTTTTATGTTCTCACCTTCATTGCACAAGCGTTCTAAATTCTCAACATCCTTGCCAACACTTGTCATTTTCTGATTTTGTGATAGTAACTATGCTAATGGGTGTGAACATGTATCTCATTGTGGTTTTATTTTGCATTTTCCTGATACTTAGTGATGTTGAACATCTTTTCATGTGTTTACTGGCCATTTTATATTTTGTTTGGAGAAATGTCTATTCAAGTCCTTTGTGCATTTTTAAATTGGGTTGTTCTTTTATTGTTGATTTGTAGGAGTTCTTTATATATGCTAGATATTAATCCCTTATTAGTTATGTGATTTGAAAATCTTTTCAACCATTGCCTTTTTACTCTGTTGCTAGTATCTTGTGATACAGAAAACGTTTCATTTTGATGAAGTCCATTTGTTATTTTTTTTGTTGCTTATGTCTTTGGTGTCATAGTAAAGAAATCATTGTTGGCAATGGCATTTGGACCCAATGATATGCAGCTTTTACCATGTGTTTTCTTCTAAGGATTTTATAGCTTCAACTCTAACATTTATATCTTGAATCTATTTTGAGTTAATTTTTGTATATGGTGTAAGGTAAGGGTCCAAAATCATTCTGTTGCATGTGGGTATCCAGTTTTCCAGCGCCATTTGTTGAAAAACTTATCCTTTCTCCAGTGAATGATCTTTGCACCCTTGTCAAAAATCATTTGACCATATATGCAAAGTTTTATTTCAGGGCTCTCTATAATAATTCATAAGTATATTGTGTGTATTTATGCCAGTACCGCACTGTTTTGATTACTTTGTAGTAAGTTTTGAAATCAGGAAGTGTGTGTTCTCTAACTTTGTTCTTCTTTTTCTAGATTTTTATGGCTATTCAGGGTCCCTTGAGAGTCCATATGAATTTTAGGATAGATTTTTCTATTTTTGCAAAAAAATCATTGGAATTTTTACCTCCATAAGTAAGTTGTTTCTTAAGTATTTTACACTTTTTGATGCTATTGTAAATAAAAATGTAAAGTTTTTAAATTTCTTTTTCAGATTACTTGTTATTAATGTATAGAAGAACAACTAATTTTTGCAGGTTAATTTTGTGTCCCACTACTTAGCATAATTTATTAGTTCTAAAATTTTTTTGTGGAATTTTTAGGAGTTTCAACATATAAGATATTATGTGTAAACAAATATAATATTACTACTTCCTTTCCAATTTGAATGCTATTTCTTTGTTTTTCTTGCCTAATTGCTTTGGCTAGAACTTCTAATACCATGTTGAATAGAAGTGGTGAAAGTGGGCCTTCTTGCCTTTCTCCTGATCTTAGATAAAAAGATTTCAGTCTTTCACCCTTGAATACGATGTTCTTTGTGGATTTCTGTATATGGCTTTTATTATGTTGAAATAGCTTCCCTTTACTCTGAGGGTTTTTTAGTGTTTTTAACATGAAAGCATGTTTAGTTTTGTCAAACGCCTTTTCTGCATTCATTGAGATGATCACATTTTTCCTTCATTCTGTTAATGTGGTTAATTACATTGATTCCTTTTCATATATTGAAACATCCTTGTATTCCAGGAATAAATCCCACTTCAAAATGATGTATAATCCTTTTAATATGCTGCTGAATTTGCTTTGTTACTATTTTATTGAGGATTTTTGTATCAATATTCATGAAAGGTATTGACCTGTAGTTTTCCTTTCTCTTAGTGTCTTTGGCTTTGATATCAGGGTAGTAGTAACCCCATAGGATGACTTTAGAAGTATTCTCTCCTCTTCAACTTTTTGAAAGAGTTTGAAAAGAATTGTTGTTAGTTAATTTAAAAAAGTCTTTGGACCTAGGAATAAATTCAGCATAAAATAAATACAAACAAACATTTTTTTTAAATGTGAAAAAGTCTTTTCTTAAAATAATTAAAAATTAAGCAAGTACATAATTTATCACTTTATTTCTAAAAATTGTTTTTAACCTAATAGTAAGCATGAACACATGGTTAGAATTAAAATGACTCAAGTGTTACTTTTCTTCATTGCAAATTTTCTGACATAAGTATTTGATGCCAATATGTATGACATCTTTTATGAAAAAATGGTCATTTTTTTGTAGTATTTGAGAACATTATGAATTTTCCCAGTGGTCTCTGACAATACTCTGATATGCAAAGTTATCTTTTCAGCACGTATGTCTTATCATCATCTTTAACAAATTAACAAACTCTGTCAGGTGCTAATTAATCAACTACTTTTCATATGATTCAGGTTCTCCACCATCAACTTCTCTAACCATCAGTACATTCTACAACTTCTGCAAGATTAACAATTTTACAATGTTGTATTCATCTCGTGTGGTTTAAAACATCCAAAAATCATTGATAAACTGACCCTACCCAAACTAAAGCATAGTGAATTATGAAAGATGGTCTCTGTTAAGTGGGGAGGGATTTCATGTTGAACTTAATTTTATAATTGGTCAATTTATTACAGTGTATTGCTTTTTTATGTATTTCACTTCTTTTTTTACAAAAGTGATAGTTGAGGGCACTTAGATAATAAAAAGTTGAGAAAATAAGAAACTGATACACACTATAAGCTTCAAATATTTTCAAGCATTAGAAGCAGTAAGAACTAAAACTAAGAAATGGCAGAGGAAATAGACATAAGATGATAAAATTTCAAAACTGAATCTGTAATACCATCTCAATGGCGACCATTGTGGTTCCAAGAAGATGGTGAAATCAAAGCATTCGTAAAGATGATAATAAACAGACAGCAAAGAAAAAAGACTGAAATTTTTGTGTGTGTGTGTGTCAGGAAGATCAGCCCTGAGCTAACATCCGTGCTAATCCTCCTCTTTTTGCTGAGGAAGACTGGCTCTGAGCTAAGATCTATTGCCAATCTTCCTCTTTTTTTTCTCAAAGCCCCAATAGAGAGTTGTATGTCATATTTGCACATCCTTCTATTTGCTGTATGTGGGACACGGCCTCAGCATGGCCAGAGAAGTGGTGCATCCGTGTGCACCTGGGATCCGAACCCAGGCCGTCAGTAGCGGACCGCATGCACTTAACCACTAAGCCACGGTGCTGGCCCAAGACTGAAATCTTTAAAGAGAGAATTTTTACAGCCATATTACAGAAGATAACAGGGAAGAGAAGTTGGAGTGAGAGACTATCTGTTTCTTAAATTACTTCTGCTGTAGAGAACAAAAAACCAATTTGCTGAAATTTTTATTCCCTACTATGACCCTATCTTTACCTGCAAAATCTGAGCACTGAATCAATGTCACATTCCTCCTTTTCCATCCCTGTGTAACAGAGCAATTAAGCTCATCTGAAACCTCAACTGCCCAGCCTGTGAAATATGGCCGGCCATCCATTCTCACAGAGGAGCCAACTGGAGGTAGGATTTTTGTTCTGAATTCAGCGCAATATCTTCAAAGAATTGTATCTGTCCTTCCTTATCCAGGGCTATAAATGAAGGGCTGGTTGGCTTTCAGAGAAGACCAATTCACAGTCAGCTCAGACATTTTCTGTTGAGCTCTCTAAAGAAGTCTGTGGGGCTTGTCAGTAAGAGTTGATTTCTATACGGGTTATAATTTTATTTTATTCAGAGATATATAAAGAAATTTACATGGTAAATATTACTTATTAAAGAGAAAAAAGGTGGTCTATTCTCTGATCATTTAAGCAAAATCCTCCTCTCAGGGCCCAGCCATGGACAAAGCCCAGATTCAATCTCCAGGTGTCTGCCCGGCACTCTGTTGTCCATGGTAAGCCCTCAAGTTGGCAGCCTGTTCCCTTGTGTCTTGTGCTGGTACTTAATCTTCCATCTCTTCAAAGTACAACTAGACAGAAGCTCAAAGGACTTGACATTGGAGAAATGTACTTTTCATTATCTTTAGACTTCTACACTTTTTCAAAAGACTCTCAGCATTTCCAGTAATTGTGCAGCAATTTACCCAACACTAAGGTTCTCACTATTAAAAATTGAAATAAATAAATTTTGAAAAGGAAAAAAGTGATCTTTGTTGCTTTGTACAGAATCTATATAATGGATGCATCCTTATAAAGGGAGGAAAGCTAAAAAATTTAACTATTTTGGTTAGTTAACACTGTAAGTAATATACTTTATATATTAGCATTTTTGAGATTATTTGTATTTAAAGATACTGCTTCAAACTCCTAAATCATTGTATGTAGTAGAGTCTACCATCTGCATTGACCGAACAATTATATACAGTAAGTCAGCCAAAATTCTTCCATTCCTGTATAATCTTATATGTGGGTGCTAATGGTTAGTTCTTATAGATTATTTGAACACGTGCATATCACAAAATACAAGTGACCATTAAAAATTAAAGTGTTCAACAAATAGAAGATTATCTGCTTCCCAGAAAAAGAAAACATTACTGTGACATTAAGGCTACAACTGTCAAAAAGGAAGCCAAGATACACTCAAGTAAAGCATTTGCTGAAAAGTTAATTGGCTCATCTTTGAAACTTTATCAGGTTTACTATGTAAGCAAGATACTTTCAGAGCCTAGAATATAGAAGATGCTTATTGGTACGTTAACAATATGATCATTTATTTTGTAAATGTTAATATTACAGATGGAATTCATTTTCTACTATATTCAGATTTTCAAGTTCTGCTAAATCTTAAGGCCACATTACTGACAAGTTGGGATACCTCTGGACATATGAAAAATATGAATCCTACACAGAAGCATGTAAATTCTCTATTCATCAGGTTCTAAATTCTAAAACATTCTAAGCTTTTGGAAGAAACAAATGGCATACCAAATTGACAGTAAGGCTGTATGTGCTATACATGATCCTAGAGGAAGGGAATTCCAGATTTTAAATAGAGGAGATTGTGCACAAAAATAAAGTACATTTTGACATCTGAAAGGGGATTTCAAGAAATGAGGGACTCTCAGAACATGTGGTAGGTGGTAAATAACTTACCAATGTCTCTCTAAAGGAAAACATATTTTGGAAAAAAGAGCTTCACATGCAGAGAGCTAAAATGGCATCTTTGGAATCCTCACGATGAAACAGACACTGAATTAATTTTTCCTAAAATTTAAAATGCATCTTATCCTCCAAAAAATACCACTTCCCTGCCCTGTGGCTTACCTGGGCATGGTGACGTGTTGGAATCATTTTTCTATTTCATTGGCTCATAAACTTGATGGGCACCAGAAGCACCTGGAAGCCTTGTTGAAACCCAGATTGCCAGGACCCACCCCAGAATTTCCAGTTCAGCAGGTCTGCAGCAGCACCTGACAATTTGCATTTCTTCCCAGTTCCCAGGTGATGCTCATGCTGCTGGTCCAGGGACCCCACTTTGAGAACCACAGCTTAACTTACACCCTATATATGGTTACCAAATCCATTATTTCATCCCTTGGCTGCTACTTTTCCTTTATCACCTCAGCACCTTAGCTCCGAATCGCCTCACCAAGCAATGGGAATACTTGGAGACTTTAACAACTGGTCCTTCTTTCTGGCTCAGTTCTCCCTCTTCCTCTCAAAACTACAGTCTCTTGCCAGGTAATTTTTCCTTAAACATCAGTTCATCATAGATCTTCTTTGTCCAAATCTCATGGCTCTTATGCTGAACACTAGAGTTTTTAAATTCTCTATTTGGTTCATAAGGTCTGTAATAGCCCGTAGAATGTGGACACCCTGTTCCCTACCCTGCCTGTTATAAAGGAGTATGTGAAGATTATATAAGATACAGCCAGTTCTCGTTATGCACAGTGTGACATTCTACAAAGTCACTGTGAACACTGAATCAGTGAATATGACCCACTGCTCCTACAGGAAATGCAGGGTTAGGTTCCTGCAAAACTTAGCCAAATTTTCTTCAACTGATCAATACATAACCTTTTTCTCTGTGTGTTTCTCTTTAAAGTCACCTTATTTAATATATATTGTTGATATATTAACATTGAACTTAGACTAACAGCACCGTACCTCGTGTCTGAAAGAAGCTTGTCGAACACAAATTCTTTCTCTGTGAAGGCACGTCACAACCTCTTGCCCTGAGGAACACCAGGCAGCATTGCAGCACTACACATGGGAGACATATTAAACAGCAAAGTCACCAACACAAGGCACAAAAAGAGAATAAATGAGGCACTAAATAGATTGCAAGAAGGACACTTGTTTACAGCATGGGCTGAAACAACAGGGCAGAGCGTCACCTTGTTCCCCTCAGCTGGGAACATGCACTTCGAGTGAATCAAAATTTTCACCACTTTGCGCTTATCTGCAAATGGACATGAAAGCCCTAGAGTGTTCATTTGGGGGCTGCCAGTACATTTTATCTAGTAGGCAAGTGTGCAGACACGGAATCCACAAATAATGAGGATCAACTATATTATGAAAACATCTTTTCAAAACCAGAGTATCGTTCAGATATAAGAGCAATAATGATAACACAACAGCTAACATGTTAATGCCTACTATGTGTCAGGAGCTCTTCTAAATACTTTACATAAGTTAATGCATTTAAATCTCACTAAAACCCTATGAGACAGGAGTTCTCAGTAGCCCCATTTTATAGATGAGGAAACTAAGGCTCAGAGACTAAATAATTTGTACAGGTTCTCCAGTTAAAAGCAGGATAACTGGGATTGGTGCCGAGACAAACTGGTCCAAAGCCCACAGCCTCAACCACTATGGTAGGAACGTGAGCGAATTTTCTACTTCTCCCCAAAGTGCCCCTTCTGCTCCAGCCACATACTTATTCATTCATCAAACATTTTCTGAGTGCCCCCAAGGTGTCAGGTACTGTGTTCAGACAATGGAGGGACAAATAGAATGTCGACGCAAATAATCCATAAAAAAATCTATAAAACCAACTTGGGGTGAGTTTACTATGAGCCAAACTTTGAGGCCCATATAGCCCAGGAGAGTCCTTTCACAAAGAAATGAAGCACTCCAAAGAAGTGGGGTGTACAGCATGGTTATACACCATCAAATAGCATGGACCACATGTGATTGCAATATCCCTTTTACAATAGCCGCAACCTTGACCTGTCAGCACCTCCATTGATGGACACAGTGGGTATCAGGTCTGCTGTCTCCATGCGCGTGGCTGTTGTCTCGAGTTGGGTGGTCACAGGATGAGCACAGCAATCATATCCTAGCCTAGGGAGAAATGATTATACTTAAGGAAATGCCAATGTGGGGGAAGTTGCATTTACACTTTAAGGGCATTGCTTTTGTCTTTGGGACATGTTAATTGCTTAGGGCGGATATACAATGGATGAACAGAGGCTACAGGCCCCTTTTGGGGAAAAAAAAAAACAATGTCAGGCCCAATTAGTTTTACACCAAATGGCTTCCTCATATGCCCCAATGTATCCTATTGCTGGTCATTTATTTATTAAGAAGAAGGATAGTCTCAGCTTTAAGGAGCTCACTGTCTATGAGACATGAATAAAACAACAGTTATGGAAAAGTAGATAAGTATATGGTCCCAGATTAGGGAAATCAAAATGGGTCTCTAGGTGGAGACCTCTCAGGAAAAGTCTCCAAGAGAAAGGAACATTTGACATGAGATTAGATTAAGAAATAGGAATTAAGTTGATTAAAAAACTGGGTAGGAGGACAGAAGAAGCACATATTAAAAGACAGATATAAAGGATCTAAATCTTTCAGAAAATCTGTGGTATTTTTAAGGCTGGAACAAAACAAACATGTAAGACAGAGTAGGTTATGAGGGTAAAGATGAGGACAGCAAGGGAAAGCCTGCGTGTCCAGCTCAGGAGTCTGAATGTTCTCTAGGCTACTCTGAACAGTCATTGAAGGAGTCGAAGCAGATATCAGATTTAAGCAAACTTAGATTCTAGAATGTAACTCTGGAGGCATGGTGGAGGAAAGATTAGAAGAAATTAAGACTGGAAGTAAAGGGAGCTGTTGGGAGACTAGGCAGCAATCCAGATAAGATAGGCCTTGGCTCAGGCATGGGGCCTGCAGGTGGATGAGGCCAAGAGGTGGCAAGCAGTGCTGGGCTCCTGCAGGAGGAAATTGAGCTGCCTCTCAGTCACGGGAAGACTGTGCCTGTCATGGCCTCCCCACCCCCATGCCCAAATGCCATGTTTCTTTCCACTTCTGTACCTTTCCTCTCTTCCCCCATCTGAAATCCTCACTCTTTCTTCCCTCCACCTGCCCAAAAGTGGTACCTTTGAGGACTTGATCTAGTCCATCTCTCTTAAGAAGCTGTCTTTAATTACAATTTCTCAATAACATTGCCATTTTTTTTAGGTTCTGCAATGCAACTTACACTAAATAGCTTGGAAGAATCAAATTACATCTTGCAAATCATGTCATGTATGTGGAGGAACTTGGAACTCTATAATTCTTTGTATTTCCTTCAATACCTACCACAAATACCTTGCACATATATGTCAATGGACGTCCAGTTAAGTTGAGCAAAGTAGAAGCACCCTTTATAAGCTAAGAACTTTTATGAGCTCATTTATTCCTTTAGATCAGCTGCTTAAACCATTTGTTTTTCTCCACAGGTCAACAGTGTTGCCCAGCACAAATGAATTTTACACCTTCTCAAACTCAATAGAGCAAAGGTGGAATTTCATTCCCCCTACAAGCTTTACTGCCTCAGAGAAAGGGAAAAACAACATGTGACATCTAATTCTTTCTTCACATTCTCATCTCAAATTGCAACCGATTTCCAAATGCTAACTGGTTTTCATTGTTAAAACTGACAGAAAAAATTTCCCATTCTGGCTTTGTTTCTTTCTTTTTTTTTTGTGAGGAAGATCAGCCCTGAGGTAACTTTTGATGCCAATCCTCCTCTTTTTGCTGGGGAAGATTAGTCCTGGGCTAACAACTGTGCCCATCTTCCTCTACTTTATATGGGGTGTCACCACAACATGGCTTGACAAGCAGTGTGTCTGTGCATGCCCGGGATCCGAACCTGTGAACCTGAGGCCACCGCACCGGAGTGCATTCACTTAACCGCTCCACCACAGGGCTGGCACCTCTCTTTATTTCTAAAGCTGAAATGTCTAAATCTTTCACTGGGCTTGTTGGAGTTTCTATAAAATGAAAAAGTATATTCCAGAAAAATCCTTAACTTTCCAGAATAATCCTTAATATATTATGGTAAACACCATTGCAATATGTCACTGATTTTCAATGTCAGTGCCTCCACAAGGGTATCTTTGCATTATCTCCTCTCCCAACCACGTGTCACTTTGCTCCTCCCCAGGCTCATGGGGTCAAAGTGTTTACTGAGCACTAGGAATGATCAGAGTCTGAGGGAGACCTCAAGGATGACTAAGCCATATTTTCTGACCCAAACCATCTCTTTCCATCTCTCCTTTAACCTCGATTTTTCTCACTCTGGTATCTACTTTAGTTGTGTACTTGTCTTTTGAATTGTCGTTTTGTGGTTTATAATTACCATGTAAATTCATGTTACATTTTGCCTTAGAGTTTAGAAAGAACTTACATTAAACAATGTTTTTTCCCAGTTCTTTGATGTGTCTAATAACTTCCAACACAATTCAAGGGGTTTCTTGTTTTTAAGTCTCCATCATTATTCCTTCAGAATTATGTTTACCCCACACTTTTGATCTGACCAATGCTGCTTTACCCTTTGAAATTTTCTATGCCAAGACTCACATGAGGAATCCCTCGAACACCATCAGCTAGGTGATCCCACATTCCTCACATCTGTTTTCTTCATTTGTTCCTAAGTAAGCATGTTTCTGAAACTAATAATAAATTGTACAAAGTGGTCATTGCATAAAAAGCACTATCACAGATACCTTAAAGAGAACAAATGGAAAGGAATATTCAATTCCTCAGATAAGTTTACAATCAAATGAGGCATTGAGGGGACCTGGGGGCACTGATCAGAGCAAAATCCTAAGAGAAGAGTTTTCAGTCCATTTCAAATGAGGTTAAAACTGGAATGAGATAGTGTTTTAACAGTTATCTGAAATCATAAACATTTTTCTGACCTTTGAGAATTTATTTGCATATAAACTGTACAACATGTGGGGTAAGAGAGTGTTGATATTGTTCAATTTCTTTTTATTTTTCAGCACTTTGTAATAGATGTGGCTATTCACAATTAATAAATATCATAATGTGGAGAGACCCAACTTTCAACAGTCTGATATTATCAATTCTTACAAAAAGCTCGAGTTTTAAAGATCAAATTTCATTTTACTTACCTCTCATCTAGTCCATTTATATCAAAAAGTTGTGGAGTTTTAGGAAAATACTACAAAACACAAATTTTATATGTAATTTCAAAAGCAAAAAATGAGTTAAAAACTGGATGGTAACCAGTTTTGCTACCATATATTAATCTTTATCATGGGAGCAAACAATTTTAGAGAATATAATTGATATTTGCCTATTTGTATATTGTAGAATGTTAAAGGATTTACAGTCTTAATAATAATTTCATATACCAGAGAATAAAAAACAGAAGTTTAAGTTTTATGAAATGGTTATTTATTTATATATTTTTTAAAGATTTTATTTATTTATTTTTCCCCCAAAGCCCCAGTAGATAGTTGTCTGTCATAGGTGCACATCCTTCTAGTTGCTGTACGTGGGACGTGGCCTCAGCATGGCCAGAGAAGCGGTGTGTCGGTGCCATCCCGGGATCCGAACCCGGGCCACCAGCAGCAGAGCGCACGCACTTAACCACTAAGCCATGGGGCCGGCCTGAAATGGTTTTTAGACATAGCAGATTTCAGAGCATATTACTTGAAAATAAAACAATCAGTTAGTGAGGTTTAAGCAATGTGGTTTTGTTTTAAACTTGCTCATTCCATGGGAGCATCAATAAAAGCCCTCCGGGAGTGTCTGACACTCTTGCCTTCCGCCTGAGTACCAGCTGTATTTTCTTTAAGCATCAGACTCTCGGGCAACACCATAGCCCTCAACTCCGTTTAGTTGAGAAAAGACTTTATGTGTCATGTGTTTTTTCTAGGGGTATGGAGCTCCCAGACTTATTAACTACAGGGAGAGAGCAAGAGTCAGAACACATTCAATAAACTCCAGTGTGCTCAGGTGAGAGGACAGGTGCCTGAACTCACATCTGAAGAAGAATTTAGAGGATGCTTTCTGACTCTGCTTCGTGCCTCTGACTAAGCAGTCCTGGACATCCTCGTTACGGCCACGGAATAACACAGGCAGACTTGATGGACCAGAAGTCCTCCTATATCCATCATTTGTGCAGAGCAAACTGGCTTAAGAGCTCTCGTTTCCTGCTGCAGTGGTAATTTACAGAGATACAGAACTGTCATCTAGTGAATAAAAAGAAAGCAGCAAGGTGTTTGACAAGAAAAGTGACATTCTGAGTTTTTTCAAAAAGAACAGTGAAGCATTAAAGTTTTTAAAGTTGACACGGATGTGGCACACGAAAGTTATAGTAAACATTAATAATGTGTAGGTGAAGTAATCAGTTGCTCTCTATGCCTCTAAAACATGTCTTGACATCTGACTCATAAATAGTACAGTTTAAATATAATAGAATATCTTTGGAAATAACTTCGCATATCATCTCATCGAATGCTGTTTGCAGGAGCCGGTATTAAATAGCCAGATGGTGAGTACCCATGTTGAAGCACCCTGTTTATCACAGTAGAGAGAATATGAGGCATAAGCCCAACGGACTGATGTTCAGATCTTCCCTCTTACCCTTGATCAATTTTGTAAACATGGTTTTTTTTATTAAATATGATATATAACAGTTACTTTAAAGGATTACTGTAAGAATTGCATAAGGTAATACAGTAAAGGAAGTGGCGCACAGTAGATTGACGGTTAATTCTCCTTCCCTGTCTCTCTTCTAAGAAACATACAGAAATAATCTAAGAAGAGAACCCGTGTATAAAGTAAACTTATGACAAAAAGTCAATGGCTCCTGAAGTAAGGGACATCATTGTTGAGTGCTTAACCTCAACTGCCTCCAAATACTGTTAACTCTCAATTAATTTTATGAGTTTTCTGTCTTCCAGACACTTCACTGGCTACAAGGAAAGGAGAAGGTGTGAAATTTAAATTGATTCACCCTTGAATGGTCTAGCTGTAACATCAGGTGTTTTAAATCACCTAGTTTTTCAGGTTTCCTGCTTATTACTGTATATTTTACCATGGTTCACAGCCCGAGAAAATTAGAAAATCATTATAATTTTACACACATGAATATATATCTTGACTATTACAGCTGGACTCTTAATATATAGGGCAATGTTGTACATGATTTGTCCTTGTGGATAGTACAGAACACTTTTGTCCAGGTTTTCTTTGGCATTATCATTTATAATGAAGAACTCAGTAATATATGCCCTGGAGATAAGGGTTTAGAGAAATCTAACATTCTATCCTAGTCATGCCTCAAAAAAAAATAAAATAAATAAAAAGCTATAAAAATAATGAGGGGATATTTTGAAGGCACTACTTTTCTTAATTATTTCCCACTTTATTTCCCTTTACCTCTTTTTAATCTTTCTCTGTCTTATTTGCTATTGGCTAATCATCTCACAGTAATTAAAGCACCCTCAGCTGAGTCCCCATGCCTCTTCAAGTGCCCCAGCCTGATGTAGGTCTCAGCTCTGCTAAAAAGAAGCTGGAAAACCTGTTTTGTGGCACTATTCTTAAGAATATCTTTACTATTACAATAATAGCTATATTTTTGAAAGGCACCAGTGGATTACAAAATGAAGTACTTGACCAATGTTGTATCCTCATTTTCCTTCCAGGAGGAGGACAACTTTCATGTGTAATGCAGGGCTGCTGCTTCATTGTTTTTCCCTTTCAAGTCATTTTATTACTTGTAAAACATAATAGGGTTAATAGTGATATATCAGTAACAATATAAAGTTACAGACAGCAAAAAGATACTATTTTAGAGTCATAATTTTATATACTGTAACAAACAGTAATACTTTCATAATGTACTATCTTGATTGATCATTAATTTTTTCCTCGTTCATTTTTATGCTAATTCATTTGTTAGATTATCAAATATATACTTTTATGATCTTTATTTTCAATCAATATATTTGAAGGGACATCAGTTTTTGGTAAGTGAAAGGTCACAAAAATTTTTTGATAATTTATATGTTTGAGAAGGATCTTTCTACTTTTTATAAGAGAAGTCATTTAATATTTGGGAAATTTCTCAAAAATCATCAAATTCTTTAATTTTACAGAAAGGAATACTACGTTCCAGAGAGCCTAAGTACGTTGTCACACACTAACCAGAAACAGACCTGGGCCTAGAACTCAGGTCTGAGTCACCTGACTTCTACTGGACCACACTCAAGGGAGCACACCTTCTTCTTACTCGTAATTTCTAATACTAAGGTATTTTCAAAAGCACAGTTGGGAGAAAGTGTAAATAAATAAAACAGATGATTTTATATAAAAAACTAGCAATTGCTACCCACAATTTCTATTCCATATGAGTGTTTCCTTTCTTGCAGGTTTCTTTTTTTTAATAGTAAGTCCATTTTGGTAACAAGAAAAAAGACACAAACTTTGGTTTTTTAGTAACAAAAAAAAAGCGTCTGTTGAAATTAAAAAGACACTAACTAATGTTTCATCTACTAAAGCAACTTAAGAATATCATTTGCTTTTGGAAAAGTTCTGAGAGATTTTTTTAAAACTCATATCCATGTGACTATTAGTCCAGCCAGGCACATCTCCACATGACATCTCCTAGAGTGTCCAGTTTTCTGCTGGATCCAGCTGTTGTCAGGCCCAATGCTCTGGCTGGGTACAGAATGATGCAGCTTCTGAAAAGCATGTGCTCAGTTCCACTTCAAGGCTGATTTTCTCTGCAAAGTCTAAGTGGAAGAAAACATCCCCTTCCACATGACTGGATTTCCCTGCAGGCTTAGAGAAACAAGGTGGCCTCATCAGATGGGCAGACAGGAAGATAAATGAGAGTCTGTCACAATTTTATGATAAATAAGAGAGAAAATTATTTGACATCCTAACAAGATTTTCTTACCTGTTGAACAACATCTGAACATATTTTTCAGAGTTTCCAAAATAGCAGATTGAGATTCTAGGTTGGAAAGGAAGAAGATAGTCAATATATTAAAAAATAAATTTTATCATTTCCTCAATCGGAAAACAAAATTAAATAAAATACATCTTTAACCATAAGTGCCGAAAACATCCAGTTTATCTTCCAGTTATAATTCTGTGTTATGAGAACATGAATAATTTCAATATATTTAATATGTATAGTGACTAACAGTCATGCCATTAATTACTTTTGAAATTAGACTAGCCCTATGCCCTTATTGACTGACATCAATCATAATTAATTTTCTCAATTCCTAGTTTCTATTTTGTGTCAGAAAGTACCTGCTGAGACAGTCACATTTTATATTATTCACTTAGCATAAGTCTGTAAAATGATGGACGACAACTCAGCCATCTTGAAGGATGGGATCTCAAATGCTATATCTCACTATTGACAAATCACCTTCTGGTTTGAATGAGAGACAATGAGCACTGTCACAAGAGACACTCGGAAAAAAAGGATCTTGCTTCTTTTGTCTATCCTTTGGGCGTCTGTGAGACTGCAAATTCTTCATACTGGAAAACCTAAGTGAGGACCAAGTCCAGGAATCTTTTTAAAACTAGGGGACTCTTTCTTCTACGTGAAGCTTGCATCGAAGTTTATAAACATAAGAAAAAAAACAAAGAGCATTCAGGGTCAATTGGGTGAGGCAAGCGGATATGTGCGCGCGCTCTGCTGCAGCGGCCCAGGGTTCGCCGGTTCGGATCCTGGGTGCGCATCGACGCACCGCTTGTCAGGCCATGGTGTGGTGACATCCCATATAAAGTGGAGGAAGATGTGCATGGGTGTTAGCCCAGCGCCAGTCTTTCTCAGCAAAAAGAGGAGTGAGAAATGTTAGCTCAGGACCGATCTTCCTCACAAAATCAAACAAACAAACAAACAAAAACCAAGAGCCTTCAGGAATACCCAGTGCTCGATGGATCGGAGTCTGAAAACCACTCATCTTTTCCGTCCTCCACATTTTACAGATGAAACATAACACAAACAGTTGGTGACAACCTGAAGACAAGAGTTCGTCTCCTGACTGTCACATCACTCCCACCTCCGACTGCTGTGCAGACCAGACGCCTGACAAGATACAGCAGTCACTCCTGGGGATAATTTAGACATTCCCAATTCAGCAGCATTTTAGTTGATGTACTTGACAAGACTATAGAAAAACAAAAGGTATTTACTACTTAAATTGTATAATGTATAGTTAAATGACATTGAAAGTCTTCATTTCACTTACAGCACAGTTTTGATGGGCCCAGGGGCCTTCTTTCATCTGCTCACCCTCCCCGGCATCTCAAACCTTCTCTGCCTTTCCCCTCTTACTCATTGTGCTCCAGCCACACTGGCTTCTTGTTGCCCAACAACATCCGAGTCACAGTTCCTCCACAGCATCTCTGCAACCCTGAGATATCTGCATGTCCTCCTGCTCTGTCCCTTCCATCTGGTCCTTGCTCCAGCCTCCCTGTGCTCTCTAATTAAAGTAGCAACCCATTCACTCTCTAGCTCTCCCCATTGTCTGTCACTTACCTTCTTCTTGACACAGATCATCACATGATAGACTATGTAATTCACTTGCCTGCCTACTGATCCATTATCTCACTTAGCCAACAAAAACAAGTTCTGTGAACACAGAGATTTTGTAGAAAATTTTTTCCTTAGTATATCCCAAGCCTGGCATACAGTAGGTGTTTAAATATTTGTTGAGTAATTGTAAGAGGGAATGAAAGGAGTCATCAGAAGAATGATCACACCATGCAATAGGTGCCACCATGAAGAGTGGGCATCCTGGGAAGGGAAAGAGGGAGGAAAGATTTTATATCAGGCAACACGGGTACCACTGTGCCTTTACCACTTCCTGCACATCAGCTTGTCGACGTAAATAATCCATAATCAATCTATAAATCAAAATTGGGGAGAGTTTATGAGCCAACTTTTGAGGACCATGGCCTGTGGCCTTCCTTCCCTAAGGAAGGAAGGGCACCGAAGAAGTGGGGTGTACAGAGCGGTTATATACCATCAAAGAGCATGTATCGCAAGTGATTGCAATGTCCCTTTTACAATAGCCACGAGATCAGCCCTGCCAGATTGCCCTGCCAGAACAGCTATTGATGGACACAGCGGGGGAGCAGATCTGGTGTCTCGATGGTCATGGCTGGTGTCACGTCTGTTTTCTCGAGCTGGGTGGTCACAGGATGACTGCAGCAATCAAATCCTAGTCTAGGGAGAAATGCTTATCCTTAAGGAAATGCCAATGAGGGGGAAGTTACATTCTTATCTTAAGGGCATTTACTCTCCTCTTTGGGACATGGCAAAGCAGATAAACAGTACAAGCGACAGACCCTTTTGGAAAAACAAATTCAGGCTGAATTAGCTTTACCCCAAACGGCTTCCTCATGTGTTCCCTTATATCCTATTGCTTGCCATTTATTTAACAAGCTCAGTATGTCTTTCAAACAGAAATCATCGAGAATAGCATGAAGTAGTCACTTACCAACAAATGTCACTGTGATAACAGAATATGAACAAATCGCCTTCAAATATAACCATTCTCCCAAATACTGTATTTCATTGACTTAATCAAAAAGGGATTCTTCTCTCTTATACTGACAAATCTCCCCTCTGAACTTAGCATTAGAGGTAGTCAATTTTGAATAAAGACCTTTAACATCAAAGCCAGCCAATAGTTCTTGTTAAAGCAAATCCAAACTCGGGAACACTTTTGTTTTCAGTCACCTCCAATCCTCTCAAACTCAAGATAAGGTACCAGCTTTGTGTAGATGGAGAAAAGCTTCTCTTCCTCCTTTTCTATTCAGATAGTGCAGGGAAGAGCCCAAGGTGTCTCCTGGTGGAACACTAACAGTTCTTCACATTAGAAATGCATGCAATGTTTCCTAGCTTCTTTTCTATAGGCCAAGGTCTGATGAGATGGCCCAAGGAACAAATATCTGTGCTCCAGCAGTAAATAAGACTCTGTGCAGTTTACCACAACAATGAACTACAAAGATGTATCAGGAAATATTTTGAACACCTACACCTAAGCTCTCAGTTTCCCTCTGTCTAATTCCATGTCTATCTGAACTGAATTCACTCTTCATCCCTATCCCATTTGTGACAGTTTTTATTTCCTTGAATCAGCATCTTATAACATCTAAGAGAAATTTATCAAAATACTCTCTTCAAAATAGCTAGCTGAGGGCCAGCCCCGTGGCTTGGCAGTTAAGTGCGCATGCTCCGCTGCTGTCAGCCTGGGTTCGGATCCCGGGCACGCACTGACGCACTGCTTCACTGGCCATGCTGGGGCTGCGTCCCACGTGGAGCAAGTGGAAGGATGTGCAGCTGTGACATACAACTATCTACTGGGGCTTTGGGGGGAAAAATAAAAAATAGATAAAATCTTCAAAAAACATAGCTAGCTGAATTATAGGAATTGTAGAGGGTCAAGATTTTAAGAGGAAAGTCATGTACAGAGTAACTGTACTACAAAATAAAAAGAAAATGAATGAGAACAATAAGAGACATAAAAAAATGATAAGGAATATAATAGAGAGTAAAAGTAAGAAAAAGAGAAAAAAGAAGAAAGAAGGTGTAGGGAAGAGAGAGAGTCAGGAGAAGCATGAGAAATGGCAGAAAGGGGCACGAGCAGAGGGAAGACACCAGGCTCAGAGCGAATGACAAGTCAACTGGTTTCTGAGCAGGGCTCAGGTCTAGAGTCACTGGGCTGCATCTGAGAACTCCACTCAGTTCTAACATCCTGAGAAAGACCACGCCTCATCCAAACTCGGACGACACTGTTTACCAGCGCTCTCCTCTCCCAGGACATGCTGGAGCTTTGAGAACTGCCTCTCTCAGCTCTGGGACTGACAGTGTCCCCATTAAATATTCATCAACTGGGATGGTTGTTTTGAAAGAGTAACCCAGAGAGAGCTCTATCAAGGGTACACTTAAACCTGCCAACTCCTTCACTCATCCTTCCAAAGAATTAAGAACTAAGCTGTTTAAAAAAAAAAAAAAAACCTACTGTTAAGCGAAGTAGCTGAAAACTTTCCTGGCAAACTTTAAATGTTCCATCTTTTTGAAGTTACCTCACAAAATTCTGAGCATAGTCTAAAATTCTGGGCTTCCTACAATTCCAAATATGTTTCAGAAATGATCTCCTCTTCATCACAAAGTAAGCCTATGCCTTATGAAGCAAAATAAACTTGGATGAGTTTTATCTTGTAGAGAGAAGGCAGCAAGAAAAAGAGTAGGATGTGCCTCTCTGCTATGAAGGATAATTAATAAAATCACACCAAAATATACAAAATATGCCTCTAAAACTGAATGAAGCAGACTCTAAAGAGTTTTACATTTTAAGTAAAAATGCACTTATATAAAATTTTACATCAGTTTGTCTAAAATATAATCAATTTTATAGAAGAAGAATTCATTAAGTTTCATTTAAATAGCATGACATGATTAGCTGCATAATAAATGGTAGATATTTTAATTCGCGTATACCATTGTCGGGGGAAGAGGGAGAATCTCCCTCTGTCCTTTACCTTAAGGTTCTTATGGCTGGCCAAATAATTAACATGACAGGTTAGCAGGAGAAAATAATACCAAATTTAATATCATGTATACATTGGTGAAAGCAGGGCCACTGCGTTTCTCAACACAATAGCAGAAATTCTCGTCTTCAATACCATGTCCTACCAAAGACAAGGATGGTGTTGGGGGTGGGGATGTCAGTTACAGGAGATCATCATTAAAGTCCTGTAAACAAGAGAAAGGTTTATTATGTAGTTTTAAAGCCTCACCTTCCACATTGATAAGTCTCTAGAAATGAGGTCATGCCCCCTCTTCCCAATACAGAGAGGGAGATACCTTTACAAATGGAGACTTCCCTTGTAAATGATTGTCTGGTAACTCCTCGCAGGGCCATCCAGAGCATGTGGCCAGAGAGACAGAACTTCCGATAAGATGGGCTTGTTGGTGCCTTTTCTATTGTAACCTCTATCCTACATTATCTTTATAGCCGTCATGATAATAACTCCTTCCTGTAACAGATGTTTTGTTTTAAATTCTTTTGGCAGTTTGGGAGGGGAAACTCAAATATTCTTCCTGAGTTCTCTGAGTCCTTATTGTCTTCAGCTCAAATTAATCCGCATACCAGAGTGGTGCTTCCTGGGGTAGCTTGCCCTGAGCACCATCACCAGGTTCTTCCACCAATGAGGGTGGGCTTAAACCTGTAATTTCCCTAAAAGGCACCAAACGTATGTTCCCCTTATTTGATTATTTAATAGTATGGATCTGTCCTCATTGCCAATGAAGGATGTCTACACACACGCTTTAGCTTGCATATGTAAGGGGAAATGCAAGATGAGTTTATAAAAAGAAATATTGAAAATGAGCACTGTCTTTAGGTGACGTGGTCAATCTGTTCAGGAACATTTTCTCCCTTTGTCAAGTGAGAAGCTGAAAGAGAGAATGCTATCAGCCTCTTCCTTGGCCCCTTATAGAATTCTGCATTATCTCAATTAAAAGTGTGCTAAAGTGTTTGTAATAAACTTGGAAATGAGTTGATGATACTGTATTTGCATTACATCACACAGACTCTCTTTCTTTAGGCACGATTCAAAACACTTTTTTGAACATTAGAGGCCAGAAAAGTTTTGCTTCTCTGACAGGCTGTAGCTTTTAATCTCATGGACATGAAATGATAGAGAATTGTTCCCATTTCCCTTTCTACTTTAAACCTGAGTGATAAATTTCCAACTACCTTTAAAAACTGCAGGTCTTTCTGAAACACATTTTAATGTGCTGGTTTACTTTAGCTTCATTTCTTTGTTCTATCCTAAACTACTTTCGGTTTGATCTATGTTCCTTGTGTTCCTTTTGTATACCTAGATATTTAAAATCTGCTCTAACTTATATTGGAGAAATGTTGGGTTACAAATCTTTCAGACAGCGTGTAAAATCAATTTTTAGGGTTTGTACACAAAAAGTTTCTGCCATGTTTCTACCAGCTCTCCTTCCATATATTTTCCTCAAGGATTTCCTGCGACAAAATTGCCTTTCTAAAAGCCAGTCCTCTGTTCACTCTCTTGGCCAGTCACATATTCATACAAAATAAAGGACTGGATTATCCAAAGATGCAACAAGAATGATCAAGTGCTGATTCACACCTAGATATCCTGCTCCTGTTCTCCATGAATTTTAAAAATAAAGTTAATTTTCTCTTTCATTTTGTCTCAATCTATTGAGTAACTTTGGCACTGAGCCCCTAAACTGGTCCACAGCCTGCTTCAGCAGACACAAAACTCTCTCTCAAATGCTTGCATTCATGTGCTGAGTAGGTATTGTATTTACTTAGATCTTATTCAACAAAAGATCTTCATTGATTCACTCAAATACTTAAGTATATATTATGTACCCAAAGGTCTTGAGATGTTGTGGGTCTGCAAGGAAGACAGATATGTATAAACAGATAAGTTACACTATAGAAATAATTTGATTTAAAGAGATATGAATAAAATGCCTTGGGACTCCAGGAAAAAGAACCACCATAGGTTGACCTACAACTAAGATATATAGCAATGTACTGGGGCTTTGAGGAAAAAAAAAAAACACCATGGGGGGGTGGATAGGGTTTATACCATATAAGTAAAGGAAAATGAAGAGAGAGAAGTTAAAGAGAAAAAAAGATAAACGGAAAGGTTTTGTTCTTATTAAGGTTTCTGCCACCAACTTTTGGAGTATACTGCTTGTTGATGTCCTTTCTAGCCAGTCTTATCCTTCAGCCGGCTTCTATAGACTTCAAAAATTTGATTGTAACAAGTTGGGGTTCTCCGCGCAATGTCAAGTATGTAGGGAGCCAGGAGGTGAGCAAAAGATTCACAGGACTCTGCAGCCCATCTGCGGCTCACTGGTGGGGAGGGGCACCGAGGCGTCACCTTGGCCTTACTTTCCAAGTTCACATAGAGGAGGGTCGGTTCCTTCCTCAATAGATGAAGGTGGAGATGAACTTCTTTCACAGAATAGATTATGGAAAAGTTAATGTGAGAGCCATGTAAAAGGCAGAGGAGATAACACCATGAATCTGAAGTAACTGGACATGTGAATTAGTAACCAATATAAAGAAGATCTGAAGACAAGAAAAAGGGCTAAAAACAAGTTCTCAATTTTCTAAGATGGAAATGCAAGTCTTTCTTCTTCCAAAAGAAAAAAGTCATTGAACCATTTCCTTTAAAAGATAATCGAAATGGGCCACATGTTGCAAATAATGGTTTTAACCATGGTGTCAGTACACAATAATGTGTAGCAATCAGCTGTTAAGTGCACTGCAAATTGTTCATTCCTTAACAATTATGTTATCAAAGTTTGCAATTGATATATATATTTTAGTAAATAGTAGACTGTGTGCAAATCTGTCACCGTATTATTGACAATGTTACTCTTACAACTGAAAGCATGACTAGGAGCGAGAGGGTGGTGTGACCCCAGATTGCTAGAGTCACAGCAAGAAAAGTCAAGCAAGTGTCATCAGGTTATTTGGACAAAAGTATGCTATAGGGCTCTTGGGTTAATAGCAGATTAATTGGAGAAAAACAAGTTACTACAGTAAATTATTGTCTACCTACCTCTGTCACCCTCTCCAAGAACACATATTTTAAAATGAGACAAGTTATTATATTTAAAATTACCGATTCTGGCATTTTAGAAACTACATCAAATAATGAAGTAAAAACTAGGTTACAAACATTCTGGTATCAATTCCGACTACCATCTTTTACCAAACTAATACTCTAATTATCACTAACTAACTTGCAATCTAGCCGTCCTCCAATATACAAAATCAACAACTTCAAATGTTTCATAACTTTTTATAACTCTCCTTAAAATTTTAGAAGATAATATAAATATATCTCTTGGAAAAGTTGAGAAAGATAGAGACACAAGGAAAAGTAAAGATGAAAATATTACCCTAATAAATGATGTAAAACACAAGATATGAACAACTGTTAAAAGAATTCTCTATGAAATTGATAATTCTACTATCTGTACACCTGCTTATTACCTATCAGTAATTTGATACATAAACGAATAGAATAGTGTATGTAATGGGATCAATTCATTCAGTTGTGTGCTTTTCTTTTAAAACTACATCTGCTATTATGTGCTAGCTTTATTTTCAGGTGGTATCACATTAGAACACCCTCATCTCTGAAGATTTTTGCAATAAGGTACTCTACCTTGGCCCTTGATCAACTGTACTCTATGATAAAATCAGAGCCCTACATGGAACAATGTTTCCTAAATCCTATCTCCCGTGCGTTGTTCATGTCAGGGAGTATATTCCACCAAGTAAACACTAAACAGTGTTTCAATAGCATGGGATATTAAAAGGAGGACATGCAGGGTTGGGTGTGGGACCCCATTCAGTGGCTCAGTTCAAAGAAGAAAGAGGTAAATGCATCCCTCCAGAGACTGGGATAAAAATAGGAAGTTATGAGACCGAGGCTCCCTCTGCAGGCCATTAAGTAGGAACCTGGAATAAAACTGTTGACACCATGGATCATGGTTGGTTTTACAGGGAGCTCACGAGGAAGTGAAGGACATGAAATAATGATAATTATAATAACAGCAGCAAACACTTCTACTGAGCCAAGCACTATACTTTGAATATTAATTCTGTGCTTGAACATACATTAACACACATAATCCTCAAAATATCCCGACATAGTAGATGTTGGTCTTTTCACAATTATATAGATGAAGAGACTGGGTACAGTGGCTAGAAAACTCATCCAGGTTACACAGCTCATAAATGGCAGAGCCCAAGCTCAATGCTGTTATGTTATGCTCTTTTACTACAACCCCAAGTTAAGTCTCTAATGAGTATCTCCACTTGCAATTGCCAAGATCTTAGTAGTCCCTCCATGCAGGTAGGCATGGGCATGGCAGGGACCAGGCTGAGGGAGGCTAAAACACCCGAGGTGTGGTACAGCAGTTGCGAAGTGACTTCCTCTTCTGACAGGGGTGAGAACACACCCAAAAAATCTTGGCAGCTGGCACCAAGGCTCTTTCCTTCAGAACTGGTCCACCACGAAATGGGCCTGGAGCAGGAGGATGAGCGAATAGGCCAGACTCCTTTGAAAAAAGCAGGCGATCTGCACCAGCCTTCCTATCGCCCTGGGCGTGGTACTTGCGCCCTCAGGCAGAGGGCCTGACGCCTGCTCTCCTTGGCAGATTACTCACCAGACCATGGCCTGGGCACTAGGAAGGCCAGGCCTACCCTACACCAGAGAGGAGGCAGAGACCTGTCACGGGAAGGACTTGCCCAGTTTGGCCCTGGATCCCTACCCCTGGGGGGCCATACCCCGGTCTCGGCTCTTCTGACTCCACAGAGCCTTTCCTACACCTAGCCTGGCTGCTGTCGCAAAGTGAAGGCATGAGGTGAAGCCATACTTTGTCGTTTCAAAAAGAAATGAGCCCCGGGGAGAAGCAGCTGGCCCAGGGAGAGCCTTGAGCTTGAAGCCCAATATACCTGTGGCCATCAGGACGAGATCAATATTTCCAAGAAAGGGAAGGGGTCTTCAAGCTGTGTGGGAGTGGGGGAAGGGAGGAAGACAACCTCTGAAGCCAAGTCAAGAAGGGCGGAGATGGAACAGCTACAGCTGGGTGGCGCCAGACTTCCGCGCTCTGGTCAGAGACTGGCGCGAGGGCGGGGCCCTCACTGAGGATCCCTGAGGCCAGCCCTAGGCCCCGGTGGTCGCGCATGCACCCTTGGCCTTTGTGGGGGTGTGGGGGGTTGAACCCAAGCCCACAGGGCTCCCGAGGCAGCCAGAGAGAGAAGGGTCCACGGGAGAGTCAGGTGAGGTGGACAGGTGGTGCCACCTTACTCTCCTCAGGTCCCTGAGGGGGAGAGAGAGAGAGAGAGAGACAGAGAGACAGAGAGAGACAGAGACAGAGAGAGAAAGAGGGAGAGAGAGAGAGATCCCTGACCTCTGAGTCTCTGCCTCCACCGCTGACTGGTGCCAACTCACACGCCATCTCACTTCCACCCATCACCCCCACGCCTGCCCTGGGGCCAGCCCCACCACAGAGAGGCCGGTTCATGGTCACCTCTGTGCCATTCCTTCCAGACCTGACCCCAGTGAAGGAGAAAAGGTTGAGATAAGTCTTTACGTGTCCCTCTGCATGACAATAGTCTTCCTCCCCTCTCCCATTCCACAGGCCCACCCACGACATCCACATTTGTCATTAGCTCAGGAGAGGATGCAAGATGAGAACCTCTACTATTGTGTGGAGAGAGTCAGTTTCCCAGCTTTCTCCCATGGACATATGTTCTTCAGCTGGGTCTGATTTTCTCCAGACAACCTGTCTTGTTAAGGATTTGGCCAGCCCTAAGAACATGAAGACAAAGGACGGATGGGGATTCTCTCTCTGCCCCCGACAGCCCTGAGCTGGGTCGGTCCCTCAGACCTGGCCAGGGGCTGCCCATCCCCTGGTGCCCTCTCCCAGGGCATCCAAGGGCAGGCTTGGCGCCAGCCCCACCCCGCTCGCCACTGCCACTACCATCGTGCTCCCTCGGGAGACCTGGGCAGGACAGGGACCTGGGTGTGGGAGGCCTCCAGATCTCAGGTCTGGCCCACCGCTTGCCAGGATGCTTCCTCCTCTGACGGGGTCCTGGCACACGCCCCAGGATACTTGGCAGCCATTCCCAGGACTATATCCTCCGGAACTCGTCCCCTTGGAAGGGGCCTAGCCCAGGTGCCAGGTTGGACTGATGGGCCAGCCTCCTTTGGAGAAAGCAGGCAAGCCGAGCCAGGCTTGCAGTGGCCCTGGGGTGACATCTGCGACCTCATGCAGAGGGCCTCCTGCGTGCCCTCCATGGCGGATTTCTCCCCGGAGCCATGGCCTGGCCACTAGGAAGGCCAGGCCTTCCCGACTCCAGGGAGGAGGCTGGGACATGTCACCAGAAGGGCTTGCCCAGTTTGGCCCTGGCTCCCTAGTCCTGCAGTGCCATCTGCCTGTCTTGCCACTTCTGACTCCACAGAGCCTTTCCTACACCTGGCCTGGCTGCAGACGAAAAGTGCAGGCGTGGGGTGAGTCAATGGCTCTGCCTTTCCAGGAAGAAATGAGCCCCTGGATGAAGCAGCTGGCCCAGGCAGAGGCTTGAGCTGGAAGCCCAGTATGCCTGTGGCCATCAGGGCCAGAGCAATGTTTCCCAGGCAGGGAAGCGGCCTTCAAGCTGAGTGGGAATGGGGGAGGGGAGGGAGACAACAGCTGAAGCCAAGTCAAGAAAGGCGGTGATGGAACAGCTGCAGATGTGTGGCGGCAGCAGGTCAGAGTCTGGGGAGAGGGCTGGGTCTTCACTGAGGACCCTCGAGGCCAGCCCTAGGCCCCGGCAGTCACGCATGAGCCCTTGGCCTGTGCAGGGGTGTGGGGGGTTGAACCCAAGCCCGCAGGGCTCCCGGAGTGGCCACAGAAAGAAGGTCCCATGGGAGAGGTAGGCCAGGTGGGCAGGTGGCGCCACCTTACTCTCCTCATGTCCCCGAGGGAGAGAGAGAGAGAGAGAGACAGAGACAGAGACAGAGACAGAGAGAGAAAGAGGGAGAGAGAGAGAAATCCCTCACCTCTGAGTCTCTGCCTCCACAGCTGGCTTGTGCCAACTCACACGCCATCACACTTGCACCCACCATCCCCACGCCCGCCCCATGGCCAGCCCCACCACAGAGATGCCGGTTCTTGGTCACCTCTGTGCCTTCCCTTCCGGACCTGACCCCAGGGCAGGGGAAACTGGTCGGACAATCCTTTACATGTCTCTCTGCATGACAATAATCTTCATCCCCTCTCCCATCCAACAGGCCCACCCATGATATCCACCTTTGTCATTAGCTCAGGAGAGGATGCAAGATGAGAATCTCTGCCATTGTGGCGAGAGACTCAGTTTCCCGGGTTTCTCCCTTGGACACATGTTCTTCAGCTGGGTCTGATTTTCTTCAGCCAACCTGTCTTGTTAAGGACTTGGCCAGCACTAAGAACCTGGAGGGAAAGGGTGGAGGGGGATTCTCTCTCCCCCTTCCCTCCCCGCCTCTCTCCCGCTCCAGGTGATGGGGTGGGGATTCCCCCTCCCCAGTTCAGATATTTTCTCTTAGAACAGACAGTTTTCTTCTCTTCTTCCTTTCTCTCTCCTCTCTCTCCAGGGCTCCATGCTGCTCCTTCATTTATTTATTTATTTATTTTTAATTTTTGTTTATTGCAGTAACATTGGTTTATAACATTGTGTAAATTTTAGTTGTATATCATTATGCTTCTATATCTGCATAGATTACATCGTGTTCACCACTCAAATATCAATTACAAACCATCAACACTCCTTTCTAATCATTGGTTTGATTTCCTGTTTGACCAAACAATTATTCATCAGAGTGTTTATTGGCTTATAAATTGTCTGATTTGTTTAAGATATGTTGGCAGTTAATGAGCATTTTTGCGTACAAGTTGGTTAAGGAACTGGATTTCAAATCTTGCCATTCCTCTGATGAGCTACTGAGTCAAAATTTCTGTGGTTGGCCATGTATCTCTCTTCTGGCGGCTTCACGAATTGATTGCTATGTCGAAATTGCTTGCTGGTCAAGGATAGGACCTAATTTTATAATAATATGTTTTCTTTGGTTTGGAGTTGGAAGTTTGATATTTATATGCCAGCACGTGTGTGTGTATGCTTCAAACATATTTAATGATAAATTAAGATTAACAATATATATGATTCCTATATTGACTTTTTTTGGACAAATACTGAAAAGTTAATTGAATACTCTTACTTTGGATGTAGTTAGGTTCACTTTACTTCATATTTTTAAAATCATGATACTATAATTGAACATATACATTTTGACTGCTAAGCACCTTTTAGTCCCCAAATATTTTTCCTTCAGATATGTGTACTATTATACACATTCATATATAAAAGTTTCATATTAGTTGTGGCTTTACTTTTGTGAGCACGTGTATGGAATATCACTGGCAATCCCCTTTCTTTCAGCATCTATGTTCAGTGTTAGTTTCCTATGTCTTCGTGGAATGTAGAGTAACATTCAATAATGAAAAAGTGATGTAAATAACTTCATTATAGTATAACTGCTATATGTAGCATTATCTCTGTGGTTCTATTTTTAAATTTTGTACTTTGCCTTTTTTCTTTTTTCCTTGTTTTGCTCCATTTAAAATAATTTTCCTTATTAAACTTTTCTCCACCATGTTGGATATATACATCTTTTTCACACTCTATTTTAGAATATTTTTTTTCTGCTGAGGAAAATTGGCCATGGGCTAACATCCGTGACCATCTTCCTCTACTTTATATGGGACACCACCACAGCATGGCTTGATGAGCAGTGCAGAGGTCCGCACCCGGGATCCGAAGCCACGAACCCTAGATCACCAAAGCAGAGCATGCAAACTTAACCACTATGCCACCAGGGTGGCCCCTATTTTACAATATTTTTAATTTGAGAAATAAGAAGACCCCAGATTCTGAAGTCTTGCCTCACTGCCTCCTCAATGTTAGATGAAAAATTAATTAGTATTTTACTTCTTTTCTTTTTCTCCATATCCAGTGTCTCTAGGTATAGATTAAGCTCTTGGTTCAAGATGGTTTTAAATTTTATGCACATTCTTTAAAGTAGTTTGTGTTTTGCATTTTTTAAAAATCACATTAACACAAAGTACTGAGACAATTGTTTTAATTTTTCAGTGTTCACTTCTTCGGTATGGTGCTTTTTTTTGAAACCAGTCAACCTCAAACTTGATTATGGATCTGAATTATCTGGAAGGCTTGTTAAAACACAGAAGTTTGCTGTACCTCACCCCAAACATTCTGATTCAGTAGGTCTCAGGTGGAGACTAGCATCTCCACATTGTGATTCAAAGCTCCTCTGCCTAACATTCCTTATTTTTTTTCATTTCAAAGGCAGTTAATTCCGTATCTGAGTGTGAGGGCTGTCCCTACCCAATCCTTTGACTCTTCACAGGTGTTATGCCACAATAATCTTCTTGTACTCCTAACTCCACCTCAGCCTTTGGAGGCCCCAACTGACACAAAAACGTTCTTCATTTTTCCTCTGAAAGGGGTGCATTATTTTCAGAAATGTGACACAATCTGCAATAAGTTTAATGTGGATGCTGTTCTCTGCTCTTTAGACATTGCAATTTACTTATACAACACCTGCACCATTCTTCCTTGTTCTCAGTATTTAATGCTTTAACATTGGTAACACATGGGGCTTTTGGAATTCTGGACACTCTCCCTTCTTCAAGTTTAATTGATCATATCACACCTGAACTAAGTTGAACTAAATTTGGCCATATCATGGCTTGTCACATGACGATCAAGTATATGTGTAGTATGTGTGCAGCTCAGAGAAACAGAATGTTCCTGGAGTGTACATCTCAATGATTCTTCTCCTAAAATTTGATTAAATATGTTCTAAATAGAGGTTCTTAGTTTCAGTTAAATATACATAATCCATACATACATTATTGTAAAATTTTCTATATCTTAAACTTATTTTGTTGAATAGCGTGTAAATTATTTCTATAGCCTAAGATCACACGTTTGATTTTAAAATTTATTTTCTTTTCAAGTTAAAGAAAGATTATTTATTAAAAGAAAGAAATGCAAAGAAGTATCTAAAAGAATGAAATACCAGGAGTATGGAGGACAAGATAACTCAAAGGGGTTTCCCTCCACATAACACTATCTTCCATAAAATATAAAGTTGTTGCATTCTTGAGTTCACATGATGTAAGCCAAGTCTTAAAGGACAGAAGAAGGAAATTGTAAGCACTAGACATATTTGGATTCACCCAGTGGTCAAAGGCCCGTATGATCCTCTAAAGAAAGGATTTGTCTTTGAGTCTCCAGTGACTTGAGGGAATGAATTTGGGACTCACAGATTAGTTGTGAGTCACACAAAAAAGGCATTTAGCTTGGTGTCATCTCACATGACTGTGAGCAGAAACCAGTGACATTCATCTCTGGAAGAAAGAATCTAAACTAAAGCCTTACATTCTGTACATATTAAAATCAGACAAATATGAGCTCATAATCAAAGTTCTCCAAACAAATAAGGAATACATGCCATTGTCGATAAGAGTCATAAGACATAAGAAAATTAAAAATAAAACCATAGATTTAAACACTAAAACATTCACTATTAGACTTACCAACTTCAAGATATAAAATAACTGTGTATAAAAAATGGAACAACAAAATCAAAGAGGAGACTTTAGAAATGATATGACATATTTGGCAGAGGACCTTATAGAACTTTAAGAGATGAAAAATACATAACTGTTGAGTTTTAAAACTTCATAGATGGGTTCTAAAACAGAAGAGAGAATAGAAAACCAAATTTGAATTCTGAAGGAAATAGAATGCAGCATAGAAAGACAAGGAACTAAAAAACATGAAAGATAATTTCGATATGGGGATGAAGAGAGAGTAAAGAAATAGGAGAAATAAAGTACTGTACAACAAAAACAAGTGAGTCTTGAGGGTAAAACTGAAACTTAAATGGTCTATAAATTTCTCAGGAGATGAGAAACTATATCCACTTCAGGCAATGTGGACTGGTGGTAAAATAGAAGTAGAGAATATAACTCTCACCCAAATAGAGGAGACACAATAGAACATGGAAAACCAGTATAAATCAATAAATTATAAAGGGAAATAACATAATAAAACTTGTGGAAAAAATAGAAGGAAAACATATAGATAGTGGGAGCAAAAGAAGGATATAAATAATCACAACAAGTGTAAATGGAATAAATTCTCCAGTTAAATACAGATTGTTGAATTTGATGCGACAATGATAAATTTAGCTGTATCTTGTTTACAAGACTTGTGAAAACTAATAAACATGGAAAACTAGAAATTCAAAACAGAACAGAAGATATAAAGATATGCTAGGAAAATATCAATCAAAAATCAACCCAAGGTAGCTATAATAATATGAGATAAAACAGATGAGGAAAAAAAGCATCATTAGGAATTAAGTGGTTAATCCCCAATGGCATACAAGTTCAACTTATCATGAAGATATAGTTGTTATACTACACACGATGTCATGTGAAGATAATATAGCCTCAACTAGGAAAGGAAGGAGGAGAAGGAAGAGGAGGAGAAGGAGAAGAAGGAGAAGACAAGAAGAAAAAGTCGGAGGTGGAGGAAGTACAGGAGAAGGAGGCAGAGGAAGAGGAGAGGTAGACATAATATATCATCATAGTGAAGAATTTCAACTTTCCTCTGAGACAAAGAATAACATATATCTAATAATAGAGTATTTGAAAAACAAATTCCAAGTTTGATTTAATAGATATATATGGCACCCTATACCCAGCAAGTGAAGAACACCTATTCTTCACAGGGACACGGGGAACATTAACAAGCAGTGAGCATGAACTAGGGTACTAATCAATCCTCAAATAATAGAACACTTGAAATAAGCACAAGTGACTGCTCTATTGTATTCTTGATGCTATTACAAATCCCAGACAATAGAAATGCAGAGAATTTTCTTTGGCTTAGGTGTTATTTGTGTTTAGAAAATCTGTAGAAAAGATGAAGACAATATGGGCTATCAGGGATAGGTACCATTAAAGATGTTAATAATTAATTTTAATTTTATATTTTTAAAATAAGAAATGGATGAGAAGCTTTTTAAACTTTACAATGCTCTCTTTCTTAGATTCCTAAGTGTTTCTAGTCCCTTCGGTACTTCTTGAATCTTTCAATTGTTCCTGCCTGTTGATGATTCCTACTTCATTGGATCTCTGAAGTTCACCTTAGTATCCTGGTTTTGATGGTGGCAGAAGCACAGGTTTGAGGGGACAGAGGTTTAGGCAATTTGATTGACAGCCTTCTGTTGCACCATTCTCAACGTGCACATGTCATGCATCTATTCTTGTCACGTATCTTTCAGTTGCAATTATTCTTCCTCCCCAGGGCTTTCTCCAATCTCATGCTAATATTGTTGCTCTTCTAGGAAGGATTTAATGGTGTGCTCATATAAACAAGCATTTTGGATCATGAACCAAAGAGTCATTTACAAGTCTACTCTGAATGTGATCTGTTTTTCCACTCATTGTACTTTCTTCTGTGTATTTAACCAGTTTCTTTCATGAGTGTGGAATTCAGTAAGGACGTTCCACAGCTGAAGTCATGTTATTTTATTTAGTTATAAATTCCAAGGCTTCAGGAGTGCCATCTGTTGCCACAGACATTCGAGTCAATAGCAAATTCATTTTAATAAAGTCATTGTATTGCATTTGAAGGAAATCATTTTGAGTATTTTCCCTAGGGATCCTTATACCTCTATGCAGGTTTCAGTACAAGAACTACCAGTATGTTCTGGCCTTGGTTTTTGCCATTGAGGAAATCAACAGGAACCCTCATATCTCGTCCAGCATGTCTCTGGGATTTGATCTCTCTAATGCCCTGTCCAGTGAAAGGAGGAAATTGGAGAGTTCCCTGATATGGCTCTCAGGGTTGGGCAAGGACATCCCTAATTACGACTGCAGGAGAGAGAGTAAGTCTCTAGCGGTCCTTACAAGACCCAACTGGGCAATTTCTGCCCAGATTATAACACTGCTGGGATTGTACAAATTTCCACAAGTAAGACTGGGTGGGATGGGGAGAGATGAAACCACGTCTCCTTGGTGCCATTGTCAGGGGCCTAAAAAGGAAGAGAGCAGGAGACTGGGTTTGTGCATCTCTCAAAGGATATGACCTCAAAGGGTCCGTGTACAGGACCTCGATCGAGTATGACATTTCCTTTATTTGGAGTAGAGAGAAGGTTGAGGGGGAAGGAGACAAAACAGTTTCCTGGAACTCTGACTGATCTTATTTTATAGAAAGCTTTCAGGGCGTGGAAAATGATTAGAAAATGAAATGAGCAATTGTCCCCTTCTACCACTCCAGGTGTTGCTGAACAGAATTCAGGACTGAGAGTGTGATTTTTGCCAATCCCCTTCCTCATATTGCTTCCAATTGTCTTTTCCTTTTAGCTTACCTATGGTCCTTTTGATCTTACCCTGAATGATGATGAGCAGTTTCCATCTCTCTATTAGATGGCCCCCAGGGACACAGCTCTAGCCATTGGCATGGACTCTTTGCTGCTTCACTTCAGTTGGAGCTGGGTGGGCTGGTCATCTCGGAAGACAAGAAAGGTGTTGTGTTTCTCTCAGACTTGAGAGGAGAGATGGACAGGAATGAAATCTGTGCAGCCTTTGTGGAAATGATTCCTGTGACTGAAAGGTCATATTACTCAAGGACATAGCCATACGATTTGCAAGTAGAGGAAACAGAAGGGAATGTGGTTATCATTTATGGTGATGCCAACTCTCTCGTAAGCTTGAGCTTTTATACTTGGGAGTATTTAGTGATATGGAAAGTCTGGGTCACGACATCAGAGTGGGATTTTATCCACAGTGAGAGAGATTTCATCCTTGACTCCTTCCATGGGACTCTCATTTTTTCACACCTCCGTAGTGAGGTCCCTGGCTTTTAAAATTTTATCCAGACAGTAAACCCTTCCAAATATCCAGAAGACATTTACTTCACTATGTTGTGGTTTCCCTTTATTCCTTGCACGATTTCTGAGTCTTACTGTAAAACACTGGAGAATTGTCCACCTAATGCCTCCTTAGGTTGGCTGCCTTGGCAGATTTTTGACACAAGCATGACTGTATGGAGTTACGGTATGTAAAATTCTGTGTATGCTGTGGCCGGGAACCTTCACAAGATGCTCCTTCAACATGAAGAAATGCAGTCAATGTGAAGTGGGGAAGGTCTGGTGTTTTGTTCCTGGCTGATAAAGTCTCTTCGACTTAACAGAATGTACACTCGTAAAAGTGACTTTCTTATGGTTCCACAGGTGCTCAAACCAAGCAGTTAGGATTCTTTCTCCAAGAAAAACACAAGAGATTCTATACTTGTTTCACTCTCTAGGAGGTGTATCTAGTCCTGGGTAGTAAGTCATCTACAAGAAGGTTCTAGTGGCAACAAGGAAGTGAGCTATGAATCAATATCAATGCTTTGTGTTACAAAGGATCCCAACATACTGCATGCCTAACGTTTCAATAGGGAATATCCTGTCTTCTCCCATGAAGCTCCTTAATGACAAGAAGAGAACTTGTCCTTTATGTGCCTATCTGGTGTTGAACGTCATAGTGAATAATTTACATAAATAATCTCATTTAATTCTGCAACAACTTTAGGTATTGCTAACATCATTTTGCAGACTGATGGTCTGGGAAACTTCAAAGAGTGCATGAGGGTGGCTAGATTGGACTTTGTACTCGAGATTTGTCTGAATCCTATCACCACTGATCATCTTGATATTTTTGTCTTTAGGCATTTTCTCTTGAAACTAACTGATATTTTAGAAACATTATGATAATTTAGTTCTCCATATGATTTCATTTGCTTTACTTCATTGGATACTTGTAATAAAGGTACATTATGAAGCAAGGATTACAGACAATGAAAAGCTGTCCCCAATTCAGAGTTTTTCTCTTTAAAACCCGGGCGCACTTCACCACAGGGTGATGTGTCTATTTTGGCTGCACCCCTTTCTGAGGCACATAGAATTTAACAATCCTGATGGTGACTCAGTGAATTTGGCTGATGAAGGAAAATCAGATTCAGAGTACACCATTCTCAACTTTTGGAAATTTCCCAAAGGTCTTGGACTTAAGGTGAATATTCCCCACATGGTCCACATGGTCAAGAATTGTCTTTATCTGAGAAGGTGTTTGAGTGGGACACGGGAGTTACTGAGGTGGGTTGAACCCAATCACAATTACTTACACCACACATGAATAACCAAAATCTTCTTGGGGTTTTGTGTCCCCTCAGAGCTTCATAAAAGACCACATATGGGAATTTAACAATTCACTTCCAACTGAAGTAATTTTTTCATTTACCAACAATCCAAGATGGAAGCAAGACCTTCATAAGCAAAAGATTGCAAGTTGCTGAAGGTTCAGAAGGTGGTTAGTAATTTCCAGGAAAAATTTTTTTTTAAAAATTAAGTTATGTACATGTTTTCTAGAGATAATGTTATTGCACACTTAGTACACTACAGTATAGTGTAAACATAGCTTCTTTATGCACTAGGAAATAAAAAAATTGGTGTGACTCACTTTATTGCAATATTTGATTTGTTGCAGTGCTTTGGAAACAAACCCACCATACGTCTGAGGCGTACCAGTCTTTTATATCATACAATAAGCAAGGCATCCAACCAATGAATTGGATTTAGATATTTCAAGCTTCAGTTTGTTAAGGCCCAATACTCTAAAACACTCTAGTTACTGGAAAATTAGGTAAAAGTCACAGCTGTTACCAAGTGTTATCTGATTTTCTCCAGACTCCACACTCTGTATTCAGTGAGAGTTGCAGTCCGGGATTCAGGAAGAGCCCTCGGGAGAGCAAGGCTGCCTGTTGTTTTGATTGCATTCCTTTCCCAGAGAATGAGATTTCCAATGAGATAGGTGAGGATATGCCTTGCAGCAACATTCTCCACTTCTATTTTATTTTTTTTGAAGTGAAACATTTGTCCTGAGCTTACATCTGTTGCCAATCTTCCTCTTTTATTATTGTCCCCAAAACCCTAGTACATAGTTGTATATCCTAGTTGTAAATCATTCTAGTTCTTCTATGTGAGCCATCACCACAACATGGCAATTCACAGAGAGATGGTGTGGTTCCATGACCAGGAAACCAACCGGAGCCACCAAAGTGGTGAGCACTGAACTTTCATCACAAGGCCATCAGGGCTGGCTCTCCACCGCTCTTTTGTATGCACCGTTCTCCCAAAGAAACGGAAAAGCTCTGGCTGAGGACTGCAGGGTCCAAATGTTTCCTTCATCCATTTAGTAATTTAACTTTTATAGCCAAAAAACCAACTTTTTTATCATTTCCACCCAAAAAGATACACTCTCTCTCTAGATTGAACTAGCTTGCTTGACTCATTTTAACATCATTGCAGGCATTATTATCTCAAGGAAACCCTTTTTGACCACTATACAAGAACCTAACTTAAATCTATCTCATGGCATCTAACACATGGTATGATAAGTTCTTACTTTTCATCTTCTTTAAATGTACATTTAGATCACATTGAATAAATCCTTATTTTTCCAGAGTCTGGTGCTGTTCTTGGCACAGAGCAGGAGCTCAGAATGGTTGTGTTTGATTTAAGGGGTAAGTATTTACATGGTATGCAACGTGTTTAGGGTACAGCTTCCTTCAATGAGTACATACATCTTTTCTCTGATGTCCTAGAGTTCGCAGGTGAGTAGGGGAGACAACATGCAGTGAAGTGAATTCAAGATGGTGACATAGGGCTGCAATATAGGTAAGCAGAGACCCATGGGAAGCAATAAGTGATAGTATATATATTTTTGGGGCGGGAACTGTCATGGACTTCTTCATAGAGGCAGTAGCATTAGTATTATATCAAACTAATGAAGGCGGATTAAATTCTTGGTGGAATTCTTAGAAATGGCAGAAACTGTCAAATTAGCCATGCATTTAATATTCTAGGGAGCTGAGAAAAGGTTCAACATGACTAGAACCCAGACAATGTGGGTTTGGGAGTTGGGTCATGAAGTAGAAGAGGGACAGAAAACCAACACTGAAGATTTTTCATACCATAATTAACATCTTGGAATTACTCAGATTTATGATATTAAATGGTGCAATGCTGGAATCCCCTCAATGGTGGCATTATCTAATTTTGTTTTTGTGATTGATATGAAGCTTAATTTCACAACATCTTTTGTATAACTTCAATTTTTTTGAAATGTACTGAGATTGATGATATAGTCTGGCATATCGTCAAATTGGATAAAGCTTCCACGTGCATATTTGTCGTGTGGTAAGTTTTGGTATATGTTCCATATGCACATCTAAAGAACACTACGTCCACTAATTTCAATTCCTACATGCTTGGAGATTAATAAATACACTTGCAAACAACCGATGATTAATGAGTAAACTATCATGGAAATTAGAATGTATTTCTAATTAAAAATACTATTCATCAAATCTTATGGGGTGGAGTTAAAACTATCCTTAGAGAGAAATGTATAATCCTAGATTATATATATTTATATATTATTTTGTATATTTAAATAAAGAAAGTTTGAATTTCTAAGTTGTAAGTATTCATCACAAGCTAGAAAAAGAGCAGAAAATTAAACACAGGGGAAATAGAAAACACAAAATGATAAATATTAGAAGAGGTGTTAACAAAATAGACAAACATCAAAAGGATAAATAAAACTGAATTAGATTCTAATAAATGACAAATATACTCAATAAAATCCTAGTACTAGTGTCCAACAAAGGAGAAAAATTGCAACAAAAACATACCAAGGCTGAAAAGGAGTAATCTGTGCAGATCATATGGAAAATTTTTAACATGAAGAAAACATAAATAACATCATGTTGATACAATGAAAATTTAGAGGAAACTCACAAATTTCCAGGCAAATAAAAGTTACCAAACCGTCTCATGAAAAAATGAAAAATCTGAATATTGCAATACTTATTAGAGAAATTGAGACCATACTTGAAAACATTTCTACAAAATTTTATTGTAGGCTATTTATTTGGTACAAAGCTGATGAATCTTTCCAAATATTAAAGAAAGAAATAATACACACCTACTCAAACTCTTCCAGAGAATAGGAAAAACTGAAAATTTTTTAACTCACTATGAGAGACTAGCTTAACATTGGTACCAAAATCTAACAAATTCATTGCAGGAAAGGAAATTACAGGCCACTCTCTTTCTTGGATTAAATTCATTTATCCTAAAAAAATCAAAATCATATCAATCTTCCAAATCTAGCTGTATTTTATAAGAAGGACATATCATGACCAAATTAGATTCATGCAATGTAATTCAGTACACTAATCTCTGAAAAAAGAGAAATAATAATCGCAATAACTGTAAGAAAAACTAGTAAAATTAAACACCTATTCATATGTTAAAACAAACAACAACAACAGAACAACCCTTACAAAATCAGGAATAGACGGAAACTCTCTTACTCCCATACACAGTAGTCACAGAATGGAACTTTAAGGTGCACTGTTGAAAGGAAGGGTAAGAGAAGAATGTTCAACATCACTGCCTCTATTAGACGTTATACTGGAGGTCCTGCTTGATACAATATTGGCAGGAAAAAAAATAAAATGAATAATTTACTTCAAAGGAAGAAGTAAAATTGATGTTTTCGTCAGATGATATTATGGTATAAATGTAAAATCCATGTAAATTTATGTATTAATTGAGTTTAGTGGTGGCTGAATACAAGGTTAATATAGAAAATTTTGCTTCCATCTACCCGTCATAAGGCATCCAAAATTTAAATTTTAAAAAATGACATATACATCATCTTAAAGTATGAAGTACCTAGAAATAAGTTTAATGGGACTTTCAAAAGATTTCTGTCCATAAATTTGTAGAACAGCATTTAGAAAAATAGAGGAAGACTGAACGAAGTGGAGGGATAAACCAAGTTCGTGACTGAACAGACTCAAAAGTCAACAGATATCAAAACTGTCCAAATTAATCTACAGTTTCCACAAAATTGCCGCTAAAATGCTGACCCGTTCTGTGGAAATTACAATTGATACAATTCTTATGGAAATGATAAGGGAAAAACTTAACTAAGAAAATCTTTAAGAAAATAATAGAGTGGGAGTACTTACTCTACCTAACATCAAGTAATATAGCACTACAGTAGAGGGGGTTCATCAAGAGGATAAACAAGAAAATCAAAGGAACCAAATGGTAAGTTCAGATACAAGCTGCTCATATAGGGACTCATGTATAGACGTCTGATTTACAAGGAAACATTGAGGAAGAGTGGGCAAAAGAAAGACTTTTCAATAAAACATGTTGGGTAAATTGGCTGTCTTCATGGAGAAGACAATGATTCTCCAACCCGAACTCACAGCATCCACAAAAATCATTATCAGGCAGGTTGTAGTTTTAACATGAAAAGTGAGAAAATTTAAAGGGACGTAAAGAGGAAGGAGCAATGCCCCTGTAGAAGTAAAAACATGTATTTATACCTGCAGGGATGAGTGGGCACGGAACACTTTCAGAACCACAGGAAGATTTGGGAATCTTAAAAATCAGAGCAGAGGTAGTAGAGGTAGGCAAGACCAAGGTTAGACAGTCTTTTTGGTCTTCCTAAGAGTTAGTCGGATTTTTTAATGGAGGCTAAACATGATTCCACTTACATGTAGAAGTATCACTTGTGATGCAGGACAAGGGCAGGGAACCAGAGTAAAAAGATCTTGTGATAACATAGGAGAGAAGTGACTAAAATCTTAACAGAAGTGGTGGAAGTGAAATCAAGATGAAATGTACTGGAGCTCATTTTAGATGGTAGAAAGGGTCTCATTTTGAAACTCCATAGGAGAGAGGACTATGACTTGGTCATCTCTGTTTCCCTAGAATGTAGCATATTATCTGGCTGATGGAGGTTTTCCAATAACTGCTTGCTCATTGAATAAGTAAATCTAGGCCATAGCTTACAGGGGTATAGCTCAGAGAGACAGGGGGCACTTTCGGTTTTCTGCTGAGAAAAAAGTGCTTTCATGATTATGCAAGATAAATACTGAGAAGCATAATAACTTTGTTTACTTAACCATAAAGAAGATGGGCACTATTAACTGGTAACGGTTCTCTGCAGAGTATTCTGTTATTTGGTGCATTGAGCAACAAAGGAAGACAATTTTCTAAACTTACCCGATGCCTTCTTTGGGGGCATGCGAATAAGAGAGAGTGACTGAACCTGGGCTGAGGAGACTTTGCATCTCTCCCCAGATATGGATCAGTGTGTGAAGTATCCAGATCATCAGTAGGCCAAGAGAGAGCAAGATCCCTGCCTCCAAAATGCTGTGATCTTTCTGGCTTATGAGGACCCCTTGGGGATGGCACTGGCCTGCACAGCTCTGTGCTTCTCTGTCCTCACAGCTGTGGTCCTGGGGGTCTTTGTGAAGCACCAAGACACTCCCATAGTCAAGGCCAATAATCAGACTCTCAGCTACATCCAGCTCATCTCCCTCACCCTCTGATTTCTATGCTCCTTACTCTTCATTAGTTGTCCCAACACAGCCACCTGCCTTCTTCAACAAATCACATTTGGAGTTGTTTTTACTGTGGCTGTTTCCAGTGTCTTGGCCAAAAATATGATTGTGGTTGTGGCCTTCAAGGTCACTGCACCAGGGAGAATGATGAGGCAGTGGTTGGTGTCAGGGGCTCCTAACTTCATCATTCCCATCTACTCCTTTATCAAGCTGAGTCTCTGTGGAATCTGGCTGGGAACCTCTCCTCCCTTCATTGACACAGATACACACTCTGAACATGGCCACATCTTCATCGTGTGCAACAAGGGCTCAGTCACTGCTTTCTACTGTGTCCTGGGACACCTGGGCTTCTTGGCTCTGGGCAGCTTCACTGTGGCTTTCCTGGCCTGGAACCTGCCTGACACCTTTAATGAAGCCAAGTTCCTGACGTTCAGCATGCTGGTGGTCTGCAGTGTCTGGGTCACCTTCCTCCCCGTCTACCACAGCACCAACGCCAAGGTCAGGTGGCCGTGGTGGTCTTCTCCATCTTGGCCTCAAGTGTTGGGCTATTAGGCTGCATCTTTGCTACCAAGTGCTACGTTATATTCTTAAGGCCAGAGAGAAACACATCAAAAGTGTTAACGAATAAAACACATTCAGGGAGAAAATAATCGAAATGTAAGCTATTTTCATAGGTCACAAGAACTCGCATACACTTGACAACAAAACTACCACATTTTTCCAGACCCACTTTAAGTATCAACTAAACTTACCTTACATCTCCAGTTAACTCTTTGCTTTACGTTTCTTTTGGCTTTGTACAATCTTCCTCGGGCATTCAAACGAACAAATACAAAAACATTCATACTAATTCTCCTCTAAAATTATGTGGGAGAGATTGCGAAAATGACCACACATTAGCCCTCTCCCTCTGTCTGTTTGGTCATAGCATCCCACGTTGACTCTGGGTAGACTTGGCCTTGTAACTTGCTTTGGCCAATGGGACATTAGCAAATGACATGAGCAAAGGCTTGAAAAACACTTGCTCATTGTTGGTACTTGTCCTTCTCTGGCTGCCCTTGGCAAGCCTGAGGCCATCAATATGTGAATGAGTCTAGATAGACTACACATCTCCCTCACTCCAGGTGACTTCAAGTCAACAATCAGATATGTGAATAAGGCCATCCTAGACTATCCAATCCCAGCTGAGCCACCAATTGGTCCAGATAAAAATAACTGCCCAGTTAACCCACAGAACCTTGGGAAAAAAATAAACTATTCTTATTTGAAGCCACCAAATTTTCAGATGGTTATTTATACAGCAGAAGCTAACTGATACCTTACGCTACCATTTAAATATGTCCTCTCATTATTTGTGTAATTATCACAGATTTCTATTTCTTTATCCAATATCGTAGACTGGAATATCCTTCTCTAGATTAAGTCTCTGAAAGAAAATCAGAGACCATATCACGATCCATTTTACTTTTTCTCCTTCCTCTTTTCAACCAGACATCTTTAAGCATATATATTAAGAATATCTTCACTAATTTTAAGATTATGGATATTCTTCTATATTGTCATCCACCACTGTTATACATGGGTGATTTTTACTTTTAATTGTAGCCCTATAATCCGTTTGGAATGATTTACTTGTGAATAATGTTAGTTGATGGTCCAGTGTTTTATTTTACAAATGGATATCATTTAGTCTATAAAACAAATACAGCATCATTTTAAAAGTTGATTTGAAGCATATGGAATCTGAATAATGTTTGGAAAACTGATATCTTTGAAACACTGTTTTCAGTCACAAGTATAGCATATATCTCCATTTAATCAGAGCTTTTACACGCTTTGTATCTCTCTATAATCTTCTTCATATAACTAATGTGCAGTTCCAATTATTTAACTACTTATCTTAAAGAATTCATTGCTCTTGTGAATGGAATGATTATTTACATGTTTAAACGAATTCTTGCTCATGTAACAGTATTTTTGATGTTTCATATAGGAATCTAGCTTCCTTTCACATTACTCCACTTATTTACCTGTTCTAAACTTTTAAGTTATGTTCCACTAAAATAATAGATTTTCTCTTCTTCTCTAGTATTATTTACCTCTTATTCTGTTGATTATCATTTTTTCATGACTGTGCTCTCCAGTGCCACACTGAATCACACTAGAGTTTGCCAGGAGCATTTTCCTCTTCTTAAGTGTAGTGTAAACATCAGATAAATTCCTTGTCAGGGCAGAGCAGGCATCGAAGAGAGAGAAAGTGAATACGTGAAGGGGAATCATTGCTAGCTGTAAATCAACAGACTTGCTTCTCTTGGCTGTTTTGAGTTGGAGATGTTATTACAATGAGGCCAGCTGAGAATCAGAGGATCTCTCTCTAGTCCCAGGAATTAGTCTTGGTCAAGTCTCTCAACTTCTTTAGACCTCATTTTCTTCACCTGTAACATGAAGAGTTGGACGAGTCTTTTTGAGTTCTGAAATCCAGTGACTCCAAGATACCCTTCACCCACATGCCCTTGACAAAGACCAGAGAGAATTTTTAGTTGTCTTCCTCTGCATCAACATTATTATCCATATCACCACTTAAAGACATATCAAGTGTATACTTTTGCATGACACTGTTAAAACAGGTTCCATACCAAATCGCTGTTCATTGGGATAACAAATCTATAGTTAATTGTTTAGAGGTAAGTATAGAGATGGGCCCTGTTGGAACCAGCAATTAATGGGCCAAAAAGTCTTGCTTTATTTTACAGTGAGGTTGTGGAAACATTCCTTAATACACCAGAATTCTTCTGTACTTACATATATGAAACAAATGGGAACCTTGAATCCATGATTACGATCTAATAAGGATATGATTTTTAAAATTTTGCTAATGATGCCATTTGCCTGGAATGGGGCTGTTCTCTGGTGAGCAAAGAGCAGATATATTCAAGACCACTTTCATTCCTTTAATAAATATTTACTCAGCGCCTACCCCTTGCTTCAAGATAGCAGTGATCTACCCTAAGTGCATTTGTATTCTAGTAGGGTGACACAAACTATAAACAAAAAGAGAATCTTGAGGTGATCAATAAAGTCACATATATGTCAACCTTTTTTCATTCTGGACTATTTTTCACCCTTTCCCTTCTTTGACTGTTTCCCAGAACTCTAAGCATGGACTTGAAAACACAGAAAGCATGGGTCCCAAGTTTCTTCTCGCAACACCCCTGTTTCAAAGACATAGTGTTTATCATCTGAGAGTATGTCTCTTTAAGACTAAGTTCCTATGAATCAGCATTATTTCATCACTTTCTTGAGAGGACGGATGATATTATGAAGGGGAAACAAAATATCATATGGGATTTATACTCGAAATGATCTTTCCACTCTAATTGTGTTATTTAATGTGGTGTGATTTGGGGCAAGTCAGTTACTCCTTCAGAGACAGTGGTGTTAATACACTGAAAAGTATTCTATAGAGATTAAATGAAACAAAGTATGAGAAACTGCTTTGTAAATTGCAAAGCAATCTATTTCAGCTTATTTTTTCTAATAATATTTTCATTTATCCAATCCTTTTTGACTCTACGCAACCTACCTAGACTGAGTTTTGTCATTTATTCAACAATAAAATGGGTCAAAATGGTTCAATATTAGAAATTTCATATGGTTCAACTTAATTAATAGGCCATCACAATATTTAATTTGGTTATAATTACAGTTAAAATTTTCATGTTGCCGTACCATGTGCCAGGCACTCTAAGCATCTGATATGTAGTCTCTCATTTAATCCTCACAACGTTGCTATGAAGACAATACTATTAACCCCTATTGTATGGATGAGGAATATTAGAGGTTATATAATTGACTAAGGTCACACAGCTGGTACCCACGCAGTCTACCTCCAAAATCTCTTTTAGGGATCCATTAGAGGTCATGGTGCTTACATTGTAAAAGGATCACCCTGGTTCCTGGTTGGCGAATGGACCAGAGGGGACTAAGCAGGAAAACACATGGCTACTGAAATGATCCAGGCAAGCAATTCTGAATACAGGATTTCCTCCCTTTTTAAGGCTGAATAATATTCCATTGTATGGATGCTCCAGATTTTCTTCATCCTTTCACCCACGGATTAACAATTAGGTAGTTTCCATCTCTTGGCTATTGTGAATAATATTGCAGTGCATTTTGTCAAACGATTTCCTGGCACTTAGTGGGTTTGAAAAAATTCTTCTTATACACATTAGTTACTGTAATGAACTACTTTTCCAAATGTCTAAAGTTTAAATATTTGTCATTCTACAAAAATACCTTGCCTAATCATGATTTGTGCTGTTATCATTTCATGAGTGATGTAAGATTTTTGTACAAAAATTTGCTATAATGCCTTTTTTGCAAGTATTCAGGAACTTTGCGTAATATGAGTATTCCCTGATACTTGATTTTTAGTAGAGTTCTCTAGTAAGCCTTTAGGATAGGAAGTATCTTCCTAGATGTGAGGCAGAGAGCAGAAAAATAATAAAGTGACTGCTATATTTTATTATATCAAAAGAAATCTGTCGTTTTGCTAAATTGTTTTTACACATCCTTTGCCTATTTGTAAGAATGGCAAATATCATTTTATTAATGAAAAGAAAATTCAATAAACAATTTTAACATAAAACAATATCTATTGAGAACTTATATGAAAATTTTAGCAATATGCTGTCACCAATTTCCTCACCTGCAAAATGGAGATAGATAATATCATCTTCCTTATGGGTTGCTGTGAAAATACTCAAGAGTAATGTATGTAAAATGCTTATCACCATGTCAGTGGGAAAGTGATGTCCCATTCATTTTTCCACCAGGATGATGATAGCTTTTTTTATGCTTGATGTCTGTAGTTTTCAAAATACGTTCTACTGTTGTAAAGTGAATCCTTTTTACAAATACTTTGTAGAGTTAAATGATACCTTTGGAATACAAATTCAGGCTCCCCTGTGTGTGTGTGTATGTGTGTCTATACGCACATCTCTCAAATAATACTTTAAGCCTTATAACGAAAATCTAACTTCCCCACTCTTGACTCTGGTTCCAAAAACAACTTCTTTAATTTTCTGGTTGAAAATCTATATTTCTAAATTAGCTACTCGTACAGCTTTTTCATTTTTCAGCTTTTGAGTATTTATAGTTTCTTCCTTCTCTGAAAAATCCAGCATGAAGTGTTCTTACATATGTTAAAAACATAATTCCCCTTGCCCAATATAACTATTTAATGAATTAGGATAAATCAAAATTCAATGTCTATTGTTTTATGACATAAGTGTTTACCATTTTATAGCATACGAATCTTATCCAAAGATTGTTTTCCTATGGATTCATCACTGGTTCATCTCCTTCCACCACAAACTTAAATCTCTTCTCAGTAACTTCTGATGCATGAAACAATTCATGGGCTTCAGGTTTTGCTTGGGGACATCCCTCTTGCTCTTGAACATATACACAGGCCCACATATACACAGTATTTCTGGAAGGAGAGAGGAGAAAAAGATGTTTATCTCTGTGAAAAAGGACTGGGAGACAGTGGTAGAGTAAGAATATTTTTCTGACTTTGTACCAGTCGTTGAAGTTTTCCTATACGTGCATCTTCGATGTATTGGCCTCCCTCCCCCCAGATTTTTAAAATTAAAATAGCGTTATATCCTTATCTACAGGCTTGGGACTGCAAGTTGTAGACAAATGTGAATATATGATCCAATTTTTAAACGAAATTAAGAACAACAAACATGCACAAAAATTTAGAATTCTAAATATGGGCACATCATTCTATTAGGCTATATAAACGTGGGGAAAGGATTGAAGAACTGCTGTTCAACATCCAGCTACCTGTACAGTCTAGGGATCCACGGAAAGCCCAGCCTCCAGCTCCGCCCCTGGAGCTGATTTCCTCCCCCTGTGAAGTCTGCCTGACTTATTCTAGCCCAACCTCCGCCTCTTCCCGCCCCTGGAGCTGGTCTCCGCCCACAACGTTAGGGCCTGGCTCCGCCCACAGCCTGGCCCACGCCCACAGCCTGGTCCTGGTCCATTACCCCGCCCAAACCCTTGTTCCCGCCCACAGCCCACCCTTAGTACTGGTTCCTGCACACAGCCCCGCCCCTAGATTTTGTCCCTGTCCCTGGTGCTCACCCAGCCCGCTTTCCAGCTTCGCATTCACTCTAGAAACTAGACACCTCCCCCAAGGCTGGGGTGCCAGGCCCGACCCTCCTGCCGCCTCAACTCGCAGCCACCAAACTTTCGTCCTCCTCGAATGCCTGCCCGAGACCGGAAGCGGAAGCGCTGGTGGCGCCTTGGATGGATGGGGCGTGTTTGCGCGGTGTGTCCCGTCTTCTGGGCTCGAACTGGATTCCTGTGGACATTCGCCCTCAGGGGCGGGGTGCGGTGAGCGGCGGGCGGTCCCGGTTGGGTAGGGGTCCAGGGAGGGGCCTGGGCCGCGGGCAGCCCCGTCAGGGCCCTATGTCTCTCCGTCCCTCCACAGCCCCGTTTCTCCCGGGCTGTTTGCTCAGGGCGCCCGAGGCTGCTGTTCCTCCTGGCTCCGGGTGCCGCCGTCCCCTCCTGAGAGTCCCCGTCAAAGTCCTCCATGTGATTTTGTCCCCAGGGGGCTTTAGCTGCTTCTGGAGGCGGTGTTTGGGTTGTTACTAATGGGGACGCTCCTGGCGTCTAGACGGGGAGGCAGGAATGCTGCTCAGCATTCTCCAGGGCCCAGGACAGCCCAACAGAGAATTATCCAGCCCCAAATGTCAGTTGTGCCAAGGTTGGGAAATCTGCTCCAGGGCCTGAAAATCTCCCGAACCCTGAATGAAGTGTGGAAAATGTTGACAAGTCAGCGAGTCACTTACAAGGTCCCTAAATGACAAGCTTGTTTAAAGGATCCAGAGTCACCAAAAAGTCTCTGTCCAGCCAAGTGAGTTGAGCGACTCAAGTACACACAACATGAAGCTGCTTTCTCCCATCTTGGGCAGCAGGAGGCTGGATAGGAATCGGGAAAATCCAGTCACAGCCAAGAGTTACAATTAAATCAGTAAATACAAAAAAAGAAAAGTGAATGGGGTGGCCTTTCCATCCAACACCCTATAAAAGGCCTCAAAAGCTTGTATGCGCTTTCTTTTACCCCTCAGACACGAAAAGCATCCGTGGAGCTCAAGTTTGAGGTGAAACCAGACTCAGGGGCCACCCATTCTCGCTGATCCATGGATTTCTCTGTGACCAGGTGAGTACCCTGTGGACCTGGTACCAAGAGGTTCTGGCAGCCTCCGCTGTGCCGAAGACTTGCCAATGGGCTTTCCTGTGCTCAGGTTGTCACCACATGGAGTCACTGAGAGTGAGGGTATCTTGAGAAAAATTATTGATGTTTGATGGATGGAAAGATGGTAAGCTGTGTGTGGTTCTGTGTAGTAAATATTTCAGTAAGTACAGCTACATGCAAATAAGAACACATGAAACAAACGTAAATAACTGCAAATGTGTATTATAGTAGAAAATATAGATTTACTTGCATAATACTCAAAAGTCAGAATTTGTATATAGTATAAATACAGAAATGTTTTGCGTGTGTATGTAGTATTAGAAGACATCCCATTAAATATTATCAGGGATATTCAGCAACATTCCTTGGACCCATTCAATTTGACTTCTAAAGTCCTATAAATCCTCCACAAAAAGTTGAAATAAAGGAGCATTCAGGGAAAAAGATGATTGGAACTTTGTATTAATAACAAATTTAAAATTGAATTTGCCAGTAGGCAGATTTATTTTGAGCATTTTTTTCTTTATGACATTTCAAATCATTTGGAGGAATACTAAGCAACACTGTAGATTGAAGGGAAGGGCACTAGTCTCCAAAAAGACTGTCCTCTCCACCTTGACTTCTAAAGGGAATTAACTTTGTTTCTTGATTCTTTTCTGGAATAACAGTCTGGTGATTCATGTTGCAGAGAATCTTGTTAAATGATTTTGCATTTAGTTGTTGGCCTCTACTAATTATGTTTGTGTGTGTGTGTGGCTTTTTCATTCTAGCTTTCCTGTGACGTTCTTGAGGGGAATGTGTGCTTGTCATGCAATAGATAGTCTTTGAGTGTATAATTTATGGTGACCCACCATCCTCGTTTATTCAGAACAGATGTGTTTTCCAGGATACAGGATGTTTAGTGTTCCAACAAGGGCAGTCCTAGACAAACCAGGATGTTTCCTCATCTCATAAGCCAGGCCCTGGGCCACATGCATGGGTTCCTGGAGAACCAGAGAGACCTTGTCCCACCTTCATGGAATTTATATTGTATTTGGGAATTTGGATTTTAGACAGTTAATGATGAGAATGATGTGGGTTTTTGGCACAAGGGGACTCAACCTGAGGGGGCAGGGAAGCCCTCTTGAGAAGGACTGATATTTAGCTTGAGAGCTAGAGTTGGGACTGGATTTAGCTGGTCTGAAGGGTAGACTGGAATGAGGGTGTGGGAGTGTGTTCAAGAGAGCTTTTCAGGCAGAGGGACCCGCATGAGGACACCCCTGAAGCAGAGAGCCTGTTGTGTCCATGAACTGAGAAGAGGGATGGATGAGCGGAGTCAACACAGGGGGAGAGGTGTGAGCCAGACTAGAGAGGGGAACAGGCTGGACCAGGTCAGGCATGACTTGGGACTCTGTTCTAAGACCAGTGGGAACACTCTGGAGAGATGCGAACAGATGGTTGATGTGATTGACGTTTGGTCTAATCACTTGGGTTAAAATGGACCTGAGGGTTAAGGTTGAATACTTAAGAGGCAGATAGGAGGTGTTGGGAAGAAGATTACGAGTGAGATGATTGTTCCCTAGGTCTGGGTGATGGCTGTGGAGTAGGATATAAATAGAAAGAAAAGACCTTGGAGTGTAGAACCGAGGGAACTTAATGGTACTTTCTTGCCTGCATGTGTCAGATGGCACAGGGAACTGACTTTTCTCCTTGCTGCTGTCCGTGTAGACCTGCAGGCGCCCCCTCACCCAGGTCTGTGTGTTCACCCCACTTGGCCACTCACAGACCCCCTTCCGCATCCTAAAGGATGTCAGGCCTTACTTGTGTGGGGCTAGTCTCAGACGGGAGACACCGAGGAGAGCCCCTCCACATATCAGAGCAGCCCATTCAGCCTCTCCCTCAGCCTCTTCCCTTCCACTCTCCCACTTTCCACACCCAGAAGGACACCTGCTCAGTATTGCACAGCCCCATGTTATTCCTCCACCAGGCTTGAGAAGGGTGGGGCAGCCAGCAGGGTGGACACCGTCTGCACCTTCCACTCTGAGCCCCGCAGGTCCCGGGCTGGACAGAGAGCGACTCTACTGGGAGCTGAGCCATGAGAACCTGGGCGTCACCCACCTGGTTTCCCCCACCCTGGACGGGGACAGCCTCTACATCAGTGGTTAGGGGCTGGGCTACAGCCATACTCTCTCTGCCAGTCAAAGTTCTGTGTTGCCTCCGTTGCTCTATAGTGAGTTTTGATCCATCTCTCTCTCTTTCTGATCCGGGTTCAGTCTTCTCATCACGGTGTGACCGCTGGGTTCAGCCACCTTCCACCTCGTTGCCACCCCCCTGAACACCCCTGCTCACTTCCCCTCTGCTTTTCCCTCTGCTTTTCCCACAAACGTCCCTACATCCTCCCTCACCCTTAATCCTTTAGGTTCACCCCAACCCTTGCTCAGCTCCTCTCACCTTCTCTCCACAGCTTATACCTATGGAGCCGCAGCCCCGACTACCACCAGAGAGTATTCCTGGCCCTGATGTCCTGGGTCCCATCGCATTTGGGGTTGGGGAGCACTTGTTCTCCTTCACCCACTGTCCTTAGTGAGGGAAGGACCTGGAAGGGCCCTAACTCATCCCTTCTCTCTCTCTTGGGTACTGGTGGAGAGTCCCAGCCCAGGGTGAGAAAGCCTTAGACACAGACATGTTCTCCACAACTCTGACCCCACATGGTTTTCACTTTTATTCTCCTGAAGCCCCACCCTTGGTCCTCCTTTTCCAGGTATCCCATGTGTCTGTCCAGTTTTCTGCCCGTCCATCTTTCTCTCCTCTGTGTTCAGTCTCTCTTATTCACCCATCTCACTCTCTTGGGCTCCTCTCATCCACAGGCTTGCTCATCCCTCTACTCACACAGTGACTCGTCCCCTCACTCTCATTTATGCTTCATCTGTGAATGGTGGTCCTGGGACAGCCACTGCTGGAGCCCAGGTGAGCCTGGGAGGTCCTCCCACTCTGTCCCTCCCTGCTGACAGCCCTCTCCACAGCTCCCAAGCCGACCACCAGGTCCCTGCATACTTGCTCATCACCTGTGCCACGAGAAGCCACCACAGGTATCTGGGGGTGCCTTTTCCTTCCCAAGAGAATCTCTCCAGCCCCTATCAGCCAGTTGTGATCCAGGAGCTGGGAAGCCAGGGTGTGAAATTCTGGTTTTAGGACAATCATGCTGATCACAAAGATTATACCAACGATTCAGTCTAAGGCCAGCCCTCAGAGAGCCCCTAGTCTTGTGAATTAACACACCATTAATAACACAATGTGGGAGGTTTCAGAGAATGGCACCTGGCATAATTTGGAGGGGAAGAGCTTGCTAGAGAAAGTTTCACCTGAATGGAATCTTTAAGAATGAGTAGGACGGACCCTGGCAAATAGAGGATGAAGAGTTTTCCTGGCAGAGGGGATTCCATGAGCAAAGGCTCCGGCCAGAAACAACATGCCATATGGGGAGAATTGAAACGAATTTGGGTTGTATGAAACATGAAGTTTAACTCGCAGTAAATGGATAATATGAGACTGAAAGTTCAGCAGGAGCCAGATTGAGTAGAGCCTTGGGTGCCAGGTAAAGAAGGTTGAACTAAACACTGAAGGCCATAGGGAGCCACGGGTGGTACTAGAACAGTGGTGGCCCTAGTGAGGTACTCATTTCAGAAAGATTGTTCTAGTAGTCCATGTAGAACATCCTTTAGACAGAGCATCCAGTGTGCCTGCTGGGGTGTTGGTCTGGGTGAAGGAAGTTAAGACTTGAGTTGGGACAGGGATGGAGTGTATGTGAGGATGAGTGTGCAAAGTGAATGGGTGTTACTGGGAGGGAGGAGGAGCTGAGCAGATATGCTGGTTCTGACTTGGGTGACCACACGGGTGGGTGGTGGTGCCACTGTGAGAGAAGACAACAGATGATAATGAGTGCAGGACTCTGGTGTGGTCTCAGGCCAGCTCTCAGTGATGGCCATCGCTCTCCCTCTCGTCTTGCAGCTTTGGGGCACAACTTGAAGACCCTCACAGTCAACGTCACCATCTCCACCTTCTGGTATTCATCAGACAGGAGCAACAGCTCAGCCACGTTCAACTCCACTGAGAGGGTCCTGCAGAGCCTGGTGAGACCCTGGTCCCAGCAGCTCCTGGTGGGTTAAATCCCACCCAGCCCCTCCCCCAACCCCTGTCCCTCCTGCTCATCCTCCTTCTCCTTCCTCCCCAGCTGGATCCTTGTTCAAGATGAGCAGCCTGGGAACCTTCCCCTTGTGTGGCAGACTGGTCTCCCTCAAGTAAGACCCTCCCCTGAGCACTTGCCCCTAATGACCACTTTTGTGACCACCCCTCTCTCAGTTTCCCCACTCACCTCCCATTTCCTCCTTCCTGTTCTGGCCCAAACCCCAGAGGTTTCAGGACCTCTCTCTAGATTCCCCACGTCCCTCTCTCCCCAGGCCTTAGAAGGATGGGGCAGCCACCAGTGTGGACTCTGTCTGCACCCACCACCCTGACCCCGTGGACCACCAAGCCTCTGTGCTGGGAGCTGAGAGTCTCCACCTGTCTGCTCTTCCTCTCAGTGGCTCCAGGCTCTGCACGTTGGAGTTTATGCATGCAGAGAGAGCACCAGCTGCATTTCCGTAGCGTCAGCTCGAACCTCAGCAACCCAGATCCCGCATCCCCGGAGTACACCGCCCTGCTGAAGGGACAGCCGGGACCAGGTTGGGTCTCCCCTCTCCTGTCTCTCCTTGCCCTGAGAGCACCCTCATTCCTCTGCCTGACTTACATCTGTTACATTATTGTTTCAATCCTTCACTTTCCCTGCGTGTCTGGGTTCTCTCACTTTCCAGAGGTGATGTCCTAGCTGCCTTCCCCATTTCTCACCTGGGTAAACTGAAGCTCAGAAAGGGGAGTATTGTACCTAAGTTCACACAATGAGTTAGGGGCAGAGCCAGGATTTGAAGTCAGGTCTCCCTTGCCACAAGGTCTGTGATCTTTCACTGGCTCCAGTGGCCCCTGCATCCCCAGGAGACATCCATCTCACCCACTCTGCCTCCCATTTGCTCTAGGTCACCAAGCTCTACAGAGGCAGCCAGCTGTGAGACATATTCCACTCCTGCCTGGTCACCGACTTGATGTAGGTTGAGGAGATTGGAAGCATTGGTTGAGCTGATGGCTGACGACTTTGAGCTCCCGTGACACATCCTTGATCTGGAAGTCACTTACATGGTGCCCATTCTCCCCCACATCCCTGTCAGCTAATCCTAACATCTCTATCCATAGGTTTTCGGGGGTTGAGAAAAGCATTAACATTTGGTTCCACCAACCTCCAGCATCCTGCTCCTCCTCCTCTTCTGGAGACTTTCAACAAATATAAGCAGTCTAACTGTGCTCTCCAATAGTGAAGCCACTAACCACATGGGACAATTTAAATTTTTTATACACTTGTTGGGATACGATTCACATATTGTGTGTGGGGGGTTGTATTTTTTAGGTTTTTGTATATACAATGTCTTCTCCTCTGCAAAACAAATAGTTTTACCTCTTCCCTTCCAATCTGGGTTTCCTTTATTCCTTTTTCTTGCCTAATTGCCCTCATTAGAACCTCTAGTACCTGTTATTAACATATGAGATGAGCGAAGATATCATTGTCTTGTCCCTGGTCTTAGGGGGAAATTTTCATTCTTTCACATTGAATATGGTGTTAGCCTTGGGTTTTTCATCGATGCTATTTATAAGTTGAGAAAGTTTTTTTCTATTCCTAATTTGTTGAGTGTTTTCTTTTTTAAGCATGAAGGGCATTGTATTTTGTGAAATTCTTTTCTATACATATGGTTGAAAATACTTGGTATTGACCCTTATTCTATTAATATGGTGTATTACATAATCAAGTTTTCAGATATTAAACCAACCCTTCATCTAGAGGTGAGAGATTAAGATGTTCTCAAGTCTGTCCTGGGGCTGCCACATCCCTGAGCCTTTGTGGCCTTCTAGATGCCCACAAACACACTGCAGCTTTTCTAAGCCCCCTATGGACATCTCATTCCCCCAATTTTTCTTCTAAATTTTTGGCTCACCTCTTACCTGCCTCAGCTGGACTCACTCCCTCAGGCCACTACAATAGAAAACAATTACTGCTGATTGTTTTTACCAAGTGCCTTGGGGACCGACTTTCCTCCCTGGGCAAGCTCTGAGTCAAGTAAGGACAAGCCCTGAACATGGGGCTTTTTCAGGGAGCTGCCAGGCAGGTCAGCTAGTGACAGTTCGATGGGGATGGTTTTTTCAGAGCTCCAAACCTATTATGGCTGCTTGGCTGCTGGATGTCTCAGCTACCATGGTTCTGAGACTGATGGTTTTCAAAGTTATGGAGGATATTGTGAGAGCAGGATGGGAATAGTGCAAATTATAGTGCCACAAAATTTGCTACCTTTATCAAGATTCCACCGTGTGTCTTCACTAAACCCTCCTCAGATTCTTACAAGCCTTTGATTAATTTCTAGGCTTCTGAAATTTGATTTTGACCATTTTTACCAGTGTTCTCATTGTTTTTATGCATTTTCAAAAGTCCTTATTCCAAAGTTTCAAAAATGTTTTCCCTGTGGTTATTTATTTATAAATTACGTACTTGAAATTAAATTACATGAGAAATTCAGTTCCTCACTCACACACACTAGCCACATTTTAAGTGCTTGATAACAATATGAGGCTAATAATGAGTGTATTTGGTAGTGCGGACAAATGTTTACATTACTGCAGAAAGTTCTCTTGGACAGGACCCAGAAACAGGGTATCTAGAATCAGGGTAGAATTCCAGACACCCTTGTTCATCCTTTGTGCCCTTCCAGGTCTGTCCCCCACAGTAACCACACTGGAGTGGACTCCCTGTGTACCTTGCCACCTTGGCACAGAGACTGGACAGAGTTGCCATCTATGAGGAATTCCTGTGGCTGACCCAGAATGATACCCACCTGCAGAACTTGACTCTGGATAGGAAGAGTGTCCTTGGGGATGGTTAGTGTCCCTGGTCATTTGGAAAGGAAGTGAGGCCTTTCTGTGGACTCTGGATTCCTGGGGCTGAGAGAGCATTGAACTTTCTCAGGCTGGCAGTTGGTGGCACAGTCCCCCAGTCTTTCCCCACCATTGAGAGAGAGAAAAGGACACCAGTGTAATATAGGTGGCCCTCACCTTCTCCTAGACAGCTCTGTGACCTCAAACTAGTCACCGCCCCTCTCTGGACATTTGTTTCCTTATCTCTGCACTGAAAGCCACTGGGCCAGATGGTCAGTGAGGGCCTCCAGCTCTGTGTGAAGCAGACTTACAGGTTTGGGAGTGGATGTGGTTCCTGATCCACAGGCTATAGTTGACCAAGTCCCACCCTAGATGAGCACCAATGCTCTAGAACTTTCTGCAGTGGTAGAATGTTCTATATCTGTGCTGTCCAGTGCATAGCCACATGTTGCTGTTGAGTGCTCGAAGGATTGTATTGTGACTTGTCTTTATTGTTACTGATTTGTAATGTTACTGAGGTACTAGAATTTTTATTTTATTTAACTAAAGTTAATTTTAATTCAAAAAGAGACTTGTTGCTGCTGCATATCAGACAGCACACCTCTAAGTGGTTGTCTGAATAGAGGTACACGTAGGGGGACCTGCACCCTTGCCCCCATGCCCACTGGGTGCTGTGTGTCCTACCCTCTTGGAGTTTATTTTATAGCTGGCAATAACAAGAATAGAGAATTGAAACTTATCAATTATTTGATGTGAAGAAACTCATACTTGCAGGAGGAAATCAGAAAAGACTTCCTGCAGGAAATTACATTGTAGGTTAATCCTAGAAAATGAATATTAAGCAAATAGATAAAGGAGAAGGGGATGATGTGTTTCTAGGCACGGAAGAACACATTTCAGTGTGAATTTACAAATTTAGAGAGATCTCATAGGCTTGCCAACTGTGATGACCCATTCTCCCCACGGCAGTCATAAGAAAGTCCATTCAAATTCACTCATCTCTGCCCAGAGGTATGAATTTGGTTTAATTTATTACACTTTTGTCCTGTGATAATGGCCTTGGATTTTGTAGCAAAGTGTGCTCACTTTTTAGAGATGAAACTAAAATGGGGTGAAACATCATGATGTCTACTTGACTTTAATATTTCATTGAATAAGTGGGATGAATCAAGTGTGGCAAGTGTTAATAATTTATACATTGATGAAATATTGTTTTAAATGGATGAAATATACATTGTTAAATCTAGATGATGGATGTTTATGAGACTGTTCCTTTTATTTTTCTGTGTGTCTAAAAAGATATATTAAAAAGAGTGAAACACACACACATGCATACTCCATTTTATTCACTTCCAGAATATTCTCCCAACAGAGATGACACCTTGATTGTGAAACCTAGTAAGCCTGCAGGAAGCCCCAGCCCAGGGTAGGAGGCAAGTATCTTGATGCTGTGCCTCATTGAAGAGAACCATGTGAACAGGTTTTTGGATGATGAGGAAAGTTGGCCAATCCTTGTCAAGGATGGTTGAGGCACAGTGGGGTCAGCAGGAGCCCTGGGGCGCTGACAGGAAGTGGTTCACCCCACCACTTGTCTCCCCAGACCTCCTTTTCTGGGCCCTCATCCTCATCTTCTTGGCAGGACTCCTGGTGCTTATACAGGTCTGACCTGCTGTCTCCTGGTAAGACATGACATGTTGCTTGTCTTCTTACTATTGGGTTGTAAGAGCTCTTTATATACTATAAATACACGTCCTTTTCTAGGGATATGTTTTGCAGATGTTTTCTCCCAGTCTGTACTTGGCTTGCCTTCTCCTTCACAACATGAGTCATTGGGGAAATGTAAGTGACAGTCATCATGAGATTCCACCACACTTGAGAATGACTATAATTAAAAAGACTGACTATAGCAAGTGTTGTTGAAGATGTCAAGTCACTGAAACTCTCATCGAGTGCTGGTGAAAAATAGCTTGGATGCGTCTTTAATAATTCCATAAGTCTACCCAGCCATTCCTCTCCTAGGAATGCATCCAAGGGAAATAAGCCCATATGTCTATACACAGACTTGTACACACGTGTTGATAACAACCTATTTATAGTAGACAAAAACAGAAAACAACACTAATGTCCATTTACTGGTGAACGGATACACAAAGTGTGGTATATCCCCAGCTTGGAATACTATTCAACCATAAAAAAGAATGAATTATTTTTTTCTTTTTTAATTATTTTATTGAAAATATAAAGGGTTTTAACATTGTGTAATTTCGGGTGTTCATTATTATTTGTAAATTTCTGTATAGACTGCATCGTGCTCAACACCAGTAGTCTAACTTTTATCCATCACCATGCATATGTGTCCATTTAACTCTTTCACTCAACACCCAGCCCCCTTCCCCTCTGGAAACCACTGATCTATTCTCTTTATTCCTGTGTATGTTTATTTTCTACATATGAGTGAAATCATGCATATTTGTCTTTGTCTGGCTTATTTCATTTAACATGATACCCTCAAGGTCCATCTAGGTTGTTGCAAACAGGACAATCTTGTCTTTTTTTTTCTGGCTGAGTAGTATTCCATTGTATATAATACATACCACATCTGCTTTATCCATTCATCTGTAGCAGGGCACTTGGGTTACTTCCATGTCTTGCCTATTGTGAATAATGCTGCATTGAACGCAGGGGTGCATAAATCTCTTTGAATTGTTGATTTCAATTTCTTCGGATAAATACCCAGTAGAGGGATAGCTGGAAGGTATGGTATTTCTATTTTTATTTTTTTGAGAAATCTCCACACTGTTTTCCTTGGTGGCTGCATCAGTTTGCACTCCCACCAGCAGTGTGTGAGGGTGCGCTTTTCTCCTTATCCTCTCCAACATTTTTTATTTTTTGCCTTGGGAATTATGGCCATTCTGACAGGTGTAAGGTGAACTCTCATTGTAGTTTTGATTTGAATATCTCTAATAATTAGTGATGTTATACATCTTTTCATGTGTATGATGGCCTTCCATATATCTTCATTGGAAAAATGTCTGTTCATATCCTCAGCACATTTTTAGATTGGATTGTCTGTTTTTTTGTTGTTGGGTTGTATGAGTTGCTTATATATTTTGGAGATTAACCCCTTGTCAGATATATGATTTGCAAATATTTTCTCCCAGTTCGTGGGTTGTTTTTTCGTTTGTTTTTTTTTTTTTACTTGTGAGGAAGATCAGCCCTGAACTAACATCCGAGCTAATCCTCCTCTTTTTTTCTGAGGAAGACCCGGCTCTGAGCTAACATCTATTGCCAATCCTCCTCCTTTTTTTTTACCCCCAAAGTCCCAGTTGATAGTTGTATATCATAGTTGCAAATCCTTCCAGTTGCTGTATGTGGGACGTGGCCTCAGCATAGCCGGACAAGTGGTGAGTCTGTGCACGTCCGGGATCCGAACCTGGGCCGCCAGTAGAGGAGCACGTGCACTTAACCATTAAGCCACGGGGCCAGCCCTGTCTTTTCGTTTTGTTCATCATTTCCTTTGCCTTGCAGAAGGCTTTTAGTCTCATGTAGTCCCATTTGTATATTTTTTCTTTTCTTTCCCTTGCCTGAGTAGACATGGTATTGGGAAGGGTGCAGAAAAGACCGATGTCAAAGACTGTACTGTGTATATATTCTTCTAGGAGTTTTATGGTTTCAAGTGTTAGATTCAAGTTATTTATCTATTCCGAGTTAATTTTTGTGTATGGTGGAAGATAATGATCTACTTTCATTCTTTTGCATGTGTCTGTCCCGTTTTCCCAACAGCATTTATTGAAGAGACTTTCCTTTCTCCATTGTATGATCTTGGCTCCTTTGTGAGAGATTAACTGACTACAGATGTGTGGTTTTCTATCTGGGCTTTCAGTTCTGTTCCATTCATCTATGAGTCTGTTTTTGTGCCAGTACCATGCCATTTTCATTACTATAGCTGTGTAATATATTTTCAAGTTAGGATTGTGATGCCTCCAGCTTTGTTCTTTCTTCTCAGGATTGCTTTGGCTATTTGAGGTCTTTTGTTATTCCATGTATATTTTAGGCTTCTTTGTTCTACTTCTATGAAGAATGTCCTTGGGATTCTGATAGGGATTACATTGGCTCTGTAGGTTACTTTAGGGAATATGGACATTTTAACTGTGTTTATTCTTCCAATCCATGTGCATGGAATATCTTCCCATTACTTCAGATCATCATTGATTTCTTTCAATATTGTCTTATAGTTTTCATTGTATAGGTCTTTAACCTCTTTGGTTAAATTTATCCCTAGACACATTTTTCTTTTTGTTGCATTGTAAATGGGATTGTATTCTTGAGTTCTCTTTCTGTTAGTTGATTATTAGAGTACAGAAATGCAACTGATTGGGGTAAGTTGATTTTGTACGCTGCAACTTTGCTGTAATTGTTGATTATTTCTAATAGTTTTCTGATGGATTCTTTAGGGTTTTCTATATTTACAATCATGTCATATGCAAACAGCAAGAGTTTCCTTTCTTCCTTTCCAATTTGGATTCCTTTTTTTTCTTTTTCCAGCCTAATTGCTCTGGCCAAAACCTCCATTACTATGTTGAAAGGGAGTGGCGATAGTGGGCACCTTTGCCTTCTTCCTGTTCTCAGAGGAATGGCTTTATGTTTTTCACCATTAAGTATGATGTTGTCTGTGAATTTTTTGATATATTACCTTTGTTGTGTTGAGGTACATTCCTTCTATACCCATTTTATTGAGAGTTTTTATCATAAATTGATGTTGGATCTTGTCAAATCCTTTCTCTACATCTGTGGAGAGGATCATGTGATTTTTATTCCTCATTTTATTACTGTGGTGTATCACATTGATTTGCGGATGTTGAACCATCCCTGCATCCCTGGTATAAATTCCACTTGATCATCTTATATGATCCTTTTAATATATTGCTGTGTTCGATTTGCTGATATTTAGCTGAGGATTTTTGTCTGTGTTCATCAGCGATATTGGCCTATAATACTCCTTCTTTGTGCTATCCTTGCCTGCTTTTGCTGTCAGGGTGATGTTGGCCTCATAGAATGAATTAAGAAGTGTTCCATCTTTTCAACTGTTTCGAATAGTTTGAGAAGCATAGGTATTAAATCTTGTTTGAATATTTGGTACAATTCTCCATAGAAGCCATCTGGTCCTGGACTTTTGTTTTTTGGGAGTTTTTTGATGACCATTTCGATCTCTTTACTTGTGATTTGTCTGTTCATTTATTCTATTTCTTCTTGAGTCAGTTTTGGGAGGTTGTATGAATTTATCTGTTTCTTTTAGGTTATCCAATTTGGTGACATGTAAATTGTTCAGTGCATTCTCTCACTGTCCTTTGGATTTCTGTGGTATCTGTTGTAATTTCTCCTCTTTCGTTTCTAACTTTATGTCTTTGAGCCTTCTCTCTTTTTTTCTTAGTGAGTCTGGCTAAGAGTCTGTCAATTTTGTTTCAGTCTTCTCAAAGAACCAGCTCTTTGTTTCATTGATCCTTTCTACTGTTTTTTTAGTCTCTATTTCATTTATTTCTGCTATAATTTTTATTATTTCCCTCATTCTGCTGACTTTGGGCTTCATTTGTTCTTCATTTTCTGGTTCTATTAGGTGTAGTTTAAGTATACTTATCTGGTATTTTTCTTGTTTGTTGAGGTGTGCTTGTATTGCTATGAATTTCCTTCTTAGAACTGTTTTTGCTGCATCCCATAAGAGTTGTTTTGTTGTCTTTTCATTTTCATTTGTCTTCAGGTATTTTTTGATTTCTCCTTTCATTTGTTCATTGATCCAATGTTTCTTCAGTCTTGTGTTCTTTAGTATCCACATATTTGTGACTTCCCCATCTTTTTTCTTGTAGTTGATTTCTAGTGTCATAGCATTGTGGTCAGAAAAGAAGCTTGATATGATTTCAATCTTAAATTTATTCAGGCTTGCCTTGTTTCACAACATATGGTATATCTTTGAGAAGGTTCCATATGCACTTAAGAAGAATGTGTATTCTGCTGTTTTGGGAGGGTATGCTCTCTCTATATCCATTAAGATCATCTGATCATATGTTTCATTTAATTCCACTATTGTTGCCTTCCCTGCATCATCTATCCATGGATGTAAGTAGGGTGTTCAGGTCCCCTGCTATTATTGTGTTGCTGTTAATTTCTCCCTTTAGGTCTATTAATAGTTGCTTTATATTCTTTTGTGCTGTTGTGTTAGGTGCATACATCTTTATAAGTGTTATGTCCTCTTGGTGGAAAGTCCCCTTTATCATTATATACTGCCCCTCTTTGTTTCTCATAGTCTTTTTTATCTTGAAGCCTGCTTTGTCTGATATAAGTATGGCAAAACCTACTTTGTTTTATTTGCCATTAGCTTGGAGTATTGTCTCGCATCCTTTCATTCTGAGCCTGTTTGTTTTTAGAGCTGAGTTGTGTTTCCTGGAGGCAGCATATTGTTGGGTCTTGTTTGCTAATCTACCCCACCACTCTGTGTCTGTTGATTGGGGAATTCAATCGATTTACATTTAGAGTGATTATTGATACATGAGGGCTTAATCCCACCTAATCTATATTTCCATTGTTTCTCTTCCTTTGTGTTTCTGACTACCATTTCATTTTTGGGGTTTTCTGTAGAGGTTTTCTCTTTTTTTATGATCTATGGCTCTGCTCTGATTTTTTGTTTGCTGGTTACTGTAGGTTTGTATGAAGATCTCATAGATGAGATAGTCCATCTTCTGATAGCCTCTTATCTCCATTAGTCTAAGCAGGTTCCATCCCTTTCCTCTTCTCATTCTGAGTTATTGTTGTCACAAGTTATTCATTTTTGAGTTGTGCATTTGTGACTAAGTTGAAGTGTTCACAGTTACTTTTGATGCTTTCCTTCCCTTCTTCTTTTACGTTATAATAAGTATTCGCTACCTTGTTGAGAAACACAGCTGTAGCTTTCTGATTTTGTCTGTCTATTTATCACTCTGGTCAAAGATTTGTTGACATTTGCCTTCTTTTTGTTTCAGGTATGAGGGCGTTCTTGATCATTGTTTGTATGGGAGATCTAGTGGCAATGAAATCTCTCAGCCTTTGTTTATCTGGGAAAACTTCTATTTCTCCATTGTATCATAAGGATCATTTCACTGGATACAGTATTCTTGGCTGAAAGTTTTTGTCTTTCAGTATTTGTAATATATCATTCTAGTCTTTCCTTGCCTGTAAAGTTTCTGCCAAGAAATATGCCAAAAGCATGATGGGGGTTCCTATGTAGGTTAGTTTCTTCTATCTTGCTTCCCTTAATATTTTTTCTTTGTCATTGGCTTTTGCCAATTTTACTATCACATACCTTGGAGAAGGTCTTATAACATTGATGTAATTAGGCGTTCTCTTGGCTTCATGTACTTGTAGGTCCGGTTCTTCCCCAGTTTTGGGAAGTTCTCGGCTATTATTCCTTTGAACAAGCTTTCTGCCCCTTTCTCCCTCTTTTCTCCCTCTGGAATACATATAATACTTATGTTGCTTTTATAATTGAGTTATATATTTCTCCAAGAATTCCTTTAATTTTTAAAAATCTGAGTTCTCTCTCCTCGTCCACTGGAAGCATTTCTATATTTCTATCCTCTAAATCACTAATTCTTTCATCCATAATATCAGCTCTATTTTTTAAGCATTCTAGATTCTTTTTTAATCTCATTAATTATGTTCTTCACATCCAGAATTTCTGCTTGTTTTTTTTAATAGTTTCAGTTTCTTTAATGAAGTATTCATTTTCCTTATTAACTTTATTCTAGAGTTCATTGAACTGTCTGAACATTCTTGTAACTTGGTGAGTTTCTTTATGACATTTATTTTGAATTTTCTGTCATTTAGATTGTAAATTTCTGTGACTTCAAGGTTCATTTCTGGAGATTTGTCATTTCCTTTTGTTCTGAATTCTTAGTGTAGTTTCTTATGGTGTTTGATGAACTAATCTTTTGCCTGTGTATTTGTGGTAGTATCAGGTCACAGATTCCACCTGCTACCGCTGTGGGGGAAGCATGAGCTGTGTCTCTGATCCCACCCCATACGCTGGAAGTTGTGTGGGTACAGTGGCTGTTCCCACCCTCTGGGAAAGCATTCAAAATGGGCTCAGAGCTGCCGCTACACAGAGACACGTACCCAGTTGTGAGACCGCAGCACTACTATGGGTATTTGTGCCATCTCGGAAAGCATTTGCATGTGCGCGCATATCTGCTGCTGCCTTTTCTTATGCTCATACCAGCCTCTGTGTTTGGCAGGTGGGACTTCTTCACGGGTTCTGAGCATTCCCCAATCATTGGGACTGCAGTGGCACGGTTGGCTTTCCAACCATCCAGGAAAGCATTCATGTGCAGGTCCAGGGCTACCGCCAACCCCTCCCAGAGTTGCACCAAGACGCATTCCTTCTTTTGGGGATGCAGCAGTACTATTGGCTCTCACTCCAACCTGGAAAGCACTCAGGAGTGTGTACAGTGCTGCCAGGGAAGTCTTGGGGATAGGAATGAATTCATAGTACATGCAATGACAAGCATAAATCTCAGAATAGTTATGCTAAGTTAAAGAAGTCAGTAAAAAATGAGTACATATTATATGATCCCATTTATAAAAATTCCTGGAAAATCTATAGGGACATATACCGGATCACTGGTTGTCTGGGAATGAAAATGTGTTTGCAAACGGCAGGCAAGGAGGAATTAAAATGAGCATGAGGAAATTTGGGATGGACGGGTGTTCCTTTTCCTGATTGTGGTGATGGTTAAATAAGTTATAATCAAAATGTATCAAATTGTTCACTTTAAATGTATGCAGTTTACTGTATGTCGTTAATACCTCAATTATGCTAGAACATGTAGGGGAAAGAGAGGGAGAGAGAGCCAAAAGAGGGAAAAGGGGAGGTAAAGAGGACTGAGGGTGAAAATTAAGTGGAAAAAAAGAAGAGGGAGACATAGGAGGCATCGGGTCTCTGTGACTTTGTCATCTCCTTCCCCTGGAGTCTCCCATACTGGGCAGCTGACTGGACCATTCTGATGCACTCTCCTCACCTCACAAGTCACTGTCTGTCAGCAGAAGAAGGAGGGCAACTGTGAGGTCCAGCGATGACGCCTGGGCTATTACCTGCCTCATGGTGACCTATGGAAGCTGCGATGACTAGATCTGACTAGGTCTGATGTCCCGTTTTCCCAGCTGGTGGCCAGAGGAACTTGGCTGGAACACGAAGAACCTACATTGGACGGACACAGGCTCCGAGCCTTTCTAGACTTGGCCCCTAACTGGCTTACAGGGGACTATGCTGAAAGATTTCACCTTCCTTAAGTCCTGAAAATGACTACAATTTCTGTCCTGTGGTGTCACATCAGTTCATCCCTCAGGGACACCAGAATTGGTGAAACCAGCACAGATATTGCCATCGTGTAAAATCGAATCCCCACTTCAGTGAAAGATTTCCCTTCTTAAGAAACTTTGAAACATCCCTCCCCTTGACTCTGTGCAGCCATCACACCCCTCTCAGTTCCTACATATTCCTCCCTCACTGAAGGCCTGGCAGTCTCAGGTTCCCCTTTTCTGCTTCATTCTCTGAAGCTCAGATTCACCTGGACTTCCAGATCAATCTCCCTCGATGGCTCCTCTCCCCACTCATGGGTCCTGCATGATGTGAAACAGGCCAAGTTGGGAGGAGTGGGTGAGACATGACTCTGCAGTCACCTTGGGCCTTGGGAGGTGAAATGACTAGGTGTCTGGGAAGCCTGAATCCCAGAGTAACACCAAGGCTCTGGGAAGAGAGTATCTGCTCTGGATGTAAAAATGAATAAAACTCGGTGGGAGAAAACTGAGGGAAAAGAAAGAGTCTTTTTTCATCTTTCTCTGTACAGAGTCCAATTAGCCTCACAACAGAGGCTCCCCAACAGCAGTCTAGAGCATCCCAGGCATGAGGCAGGCTCTCCTGTTCTGCCGCGTGTCTGTGGGAACAGATTACATTATCTGTACACACTGTGCAGATGACCACAGCTGAAGATATTGAAGGGCTGAGAATTAAATTCACAGTCATGCCACTCTCTCAGACTTTTTGTGTGTGAGCATCACATTCTCAATCTTAAGCAGTGATTCTCTGAGAATACACACTTGAAGATTATAATGATTAATAATATTATTAATCATTGCATACATTATACGTTATACACTGTACAGTATAATTATAAATTAATGTTTAATTATTATTATACATTAATATATTGTTATATATTACATTATTATAATAATATCATTTTAATGATTAATAATATTTATCATTATTGACTAATTTATGCTTAGCAACATGACTGGAAAGCTCTGCGTGTATTATCTCAGTTACAGTCACAATTTTTACGGTTTTATTCCCATTTTAAGCTAAAGATAAGGAGGCTCAGATATATTAAATAAGTTGACAAAGAAGGAAAATAATTACTACAAAGCTTAAATAAACACCTATTCAAACTATGTGTCAAAGAAAGAAAAACATTATCTGACTTACAAACAGACTCAAAGTTGACCTCCCACAGGCCCGCAGTGAAAGAACCGGTAAAGAATGTACATCAGGAAGAAGAAATGTGAACCCAGGAAAACATAACAGGAGTCACGAGGAAAGGAAAAAACAATCTGTCTAATTTAGTATTAGTTTTAAAACAAGATATTAAGAACACATTCGAACCAATATTCCAGATGATTACCACATGGAAGAATAGAGGAGAGAAGATTATCTAAAAAATAACTCATTTTTTAGGGAAGATATAAATACTAAGGTACTCTATTATTGTTTAACACATTGCTCTCAGAAACTGATAAATCTGTGGGACAAAAGTAAGTAATGATAAAGAGGATTTGAAGAGTGCAACATACTCGATCAGGCAAATAGACAAATCCCAAAACACTGGCTTATTGTGAGACTTGTGACGCTGAAAACAGTCGTTCTCCTGACAGCATGATACTGCAAGGGCATATCATTTTTCATGAATGAAATTTCCAACACATTTAAATCTAAAAAAAGGGAAAATCCAGTATTTCATTATGTGCGGTTGTGATTCAACATGCAACAAATACCAGAAAAATAGAGACACAGAAGTAGGTGTCTTTTTTGAGAAGACAGATATAACAGCTCTTTAGTGAAATATTATGTTGGAATCTATTGGAATATTACACAAAAAGGACAATCCATTTGGACTATGTAGGTTTTCTCTGTGACTGTGCGGGCAAAACTCTAAAGAATCCCCTGACTGTGATAACCCTCTATTGATCTTACAATAAAAATGCATAACACTAAGGAAAGGAAAATGAGAGAACAAAATGACAAAGAAAGAAATCCTTTCTCTCCTCACCTGAAACCCAATCTCTCACCTCAGAAGGATCACTGTCTGTATATTCTCTGTCATGCAAAGGAATCAAAGAAAAGAAAACTATTGGTATATATTAAAGTTTCAAGAGTTCAAAGCAAGAAGACATCAGGACCCCTGCAGAGGCATTAATGTAGTGTGAGCTCCATGTCATCTGCACCGTTTTGTCTTTTCTTCACCATGATTGTCGGGACGTCCTTCTTGGTCCCTCACTCTCCCTGCCTCACTAGCAAGTCTGTCTGCATGAGTGCTACCGCCAGGCTCTCTCTTGCTGTCTTCACTTTCTCTTCCTGTTTCCTGATATCCTCCTCAGTCACCAGAAGTTGTTTGCAAAGGAGCTGTGGGATGTACAGAGCAGCTCCTGGGATCGTCTCTGCTGAATCTGAAGACCAGGCAGGGGTGGGCATGGGACTGGAGTTCAGACCACCTGCGAGCACACACGACAGGGATGCACCTGTGCAACTAGGTGCAAGATTCAGCAGGGCTTTGGCAAGGTCCAAAGGACTTAACGGTTCTCCTGCACTCTGCAGGCTTGGAGACCTTGCAGTCTCTTCTGCTAGCAGAATTGTTGGGGTTGCTCCAAGGTTTCCTCCCTTTGATGGCATCTGACCTCATTGCCAGGATAGGATGAGATTCTAGTAACTGGCCTCTTGAATATGTAACTGGACATCCTCAAAGGGATGGAGATGCTCAAACCAGGCTTTGGGTTGGATTGGTTTCCACAATCATGTCGCTTCCTCTGTGATGATTTGACCATCATACTTCTTTTCCTCTTACCCTATAAAAATAAATTGTGAATGTGGATCAGAGTGATAAACGAAGCCTGCCTTCCCAGGACAATTATGTCAGATGCCTTGTACTTCTACCCTCCCTCTCTCCCTGTGGGGATTAATCTGACCTGTGTCCTGGGACATCATCAACGAGATTTGGGACAAGAACAGAAATCTCGAGCTCAAAACTCAGGACTACTGCATGTCATTTCTTCTCCCCCATGTTGTTAGACACTTATGAGTATGACTTTATTCTGATTTTGTCCTTGTCACTCTCAACAACAAAATCCCTGGTGCTCCCTATCAGGACACACTGTCCCCAGTCTTTTTCTAAATCCGAAATCATACCATTCTTCTGTACTATATGACTATTCATTTGATTAGCCCATTGACCAGTTGGTGTTCATAGCTCCATTAGAGCTTAAGTCAGTAGTGAAATTATCATCCACACCACTCCTAGTGACTCTTATTTGACAACTGTGAACATTAAATCTCAGTACAGAGAATATGTCTGAAAAAACTCAACTTACAAATGGAGATTGTGCTGTAAGTGGGAAGTACACACTGGATTTATTAAACCCAGGAAAAAAATATAAACTCTCTCATTATGAAGTTTTGTGTAGAGTGCACCCACATTGATGATATCTTGGTTATAGTGGGTTAAAATATACTATTAAAATTAGTTTCACCTGTTGGCTTTCAGTTTTTAAAATGTGGCTATTAAGAAAAAAATGAAATTCTGTAATATAGAGTGCTTAATATTACTATGGGACAGTGCCGTTGAAGCCATCAGTGAAAATAAAGTCCAGAGACAGTGGTTAGGGAAATTTTTTCCCTAGAAAATGAGTCTACACTGACCCATACTGCAAGATGCAGCAAAAACTGTCATACACACACACAGACACACACACACACTGACAGAATGAAAAAAAACACTTCCTAGAGTCGCACCACTTCTCCCATGGCATGAGGTTGCAATCCTACTTAGTCCTAAGTGGACTAATCTCAAGAAAGAAGACAGAAGTCAAGGTAATTTACCAGTTAGGAAGATCTAAAACCAGAGACTAAAGCTCAAGATACGTGATGAATTTCCTGTCCTGGTTTCTGTAATTAATTCAATATGTTAGGGAGACTTTTCCAAGGAGGGATGTTTTAAAACTCACTTTTTCTTTACTATGTAAAAATAGACAGGCTATGTAAAGAATAATTACTCTAGCCAATCAATGAAAAGGAGATGATAGAACACGAATACCCTTATTATAAGTCACTACTGGATTAGAGAGTCAGGGAACAGCTGACATTGGGGTAATTTGGCCTTAATTAGGATGATTCTGATTTCATGACCGTCATATTGATTTTATTATGCTAGAACCTATGAAACTTCCCAGCCCCCCTACTATTTAACCACCAAAGCCCACCAACCAGACCAGTCCTTGCTGACACATCCCCTTCCTCCATCCCTTCTGACAACACCTGGAGGATTTTCCCCAAATCCCACTCTGTCCCTGAGCTCTTCAACCTGCCCCAGGGCCAGGGAATCATTTTCTCCAAGGATCAGGATCTGTGTGTGCCCAGTTCTGTGGATGGCACTTCTTGCTCTAGTGAAGACAGGGATCAGAGTGCAGACCCTGTGAGCTGCAGCAATTGGACAAAGACTGGGCTTTGCTGACAGAAAAGAACCCTTAGTGGGCATGGTTACCAGGGTCCATGAAGCCCCAGTGATTCCTCCAAGGAATGTGATGCAGGACAGAGCAGGAATGTCTGTGTGTGGTTTGGCTTGGGAATGCCTGTAGGATGACATAGGTGACATTGGTAATGCATTCACCAAAGTTGTTCATTCATTTATTCATCGTATGTCATGGAGTGCTTTCTGCATACATTCAGACAACAGGTTCACCCTCTGGGGCTCACAAGCAGTGTCAGAAGAATTTCTAAATTTTATTTCTAATATATAGGTACAGCACTGGTAATACACTAGGTGTTCCAAGCATTTTTCAAACATTAACTCCTTTAACACTCTCCATAAACCTACAAAATATGTATGCTGATCATTATTGTCAACTGACAGATGAAGAAATTGAGGCACCAATCAGGTAAATAACTCAGTCAATACAAATATCTAGTAAAGGATTGAGCTGGAATTTGGACGTGAGGAGTTAGCTCCATAGTCTGTGCTATTAACCATGAAATTTACTCTCTAAAGACTTCACATCATGAAAAAATTTGATCAGTTATCCATTTTCTTGGTGCATTGAGTAGCCACACTAATTTATCTGTGTCTGTAAAATAGAATACCTGCGTAGAAACTACTGCACATACACACTCAAATTACATCTGCCAATGACTCCAGTCCCTGAAAATTAATAGAGAGAAAATTTCAGAATGTTTCTTGCCCAGGTTGGGAGGACTCTGAGGAAATCTCAATGTTGTATAAGAAGCTGAAGACAAGCTGGGAGTGGGTCTCAGGGGAAAGGTGTCCTCAGGAGTCACCATTGAATGACAACATTGATGGGAGGGTCTCAGCAGTGACTGAATTCAGGATCTGGTGGTGTTTTAACCTGGTGATTATCTTCTGGCTGTGGGTTTATGGTGATGCAGCACAGGGAGAGGGGATGGTTCACTGTGTCCTTGGGGAAACCAGACCCATGAAAGAGAGGGAATGACGGTTTCCTTACACAATGGACTCATGGTAAGAAAAATTCGGCTTGGAAGAGACAGTCCTTTGCCTGGTATAAGCAGAAGGAGTTGCCTCTGCTTCAGCGAAAGCAGACAGCCTTTCCTCATGCACTCATTTTACCTCAATGGGAAGAAGGAGGAGGAAATCATGTAATGTTCTTCTGGATGTGAGATTTGTGATGGTAGAGACTGTCCTAGGAGGTTCTGAAAGTCTGCCCTGAGGCATTTTAAACCTTTGCTGTGACCAGAATGACAAGTGTAAGTACCCCTGCGTATGTCTGGGAAGAGTTAGTGGTTCAAGGAGAAGGCTCCCTGAGGCAGAGACTCACAGAAAGAAGCGAGTTTGACCAGGGAAGGTCAGAAATATGACCAGTATGGCTGGAGGTATCCTGAGAAGAGAGAAGAGGGGAGAGAGGAGGGTGATCAGGCTGGATCCTCGGACATGGTAGACTGTTACTTTCTGTTCCTCTGTGACAACATTACTCCAAAACCTGCCACGTATAAAGTACAAATATTTAACATCTCACAATTTATTTTAGCCAAGTATCAGGCATGGCTTAGTTGGGTGCCTCTGCCTCAAAGTCTCTGTGAAGCAGGGGCTGTGGTCTCCACAGTGCTCCAATGGGGGAAGATTTCCACCCAAGATCACTCACATGGGTTTTGTCAGGATCCATTTGGACCGAGAGTCTGAGCTCCTCTCTGTCTGTTGGCTGGACACTCCCTCAGTTCTCTCCTATGGAGCCTCTACATAGTGCAACTGACAACATCAGCACTTGCATTCCCAGTTCTGGTGAGTTGATAGAGGGCGATAGTAAGAGCGAGAGAGAGAGAGAGCGAGAGATGGAAACAGAAGGAGGGAGGTAAGTAGGGATCCCAAGTAAGTCAGTAAGTGGGAAGTGACATACATTTTGTAATTAAAACTTGGAAGTGACATCCCATCACCTTGGCTGTGTTCTGTTGTTCAGAAGCCAGATACTGACCACTTAGTGGTGACACAAGGATGTGCACTCCAGGAGGCAAGGAGCATTGGGAACATTGTGGAGGCTCCCAGCACATAGGCCAACATGAGGCTCTTGAGACTGATTCTGAGTAAAACAGGGGACCATGGATGGCTTAATGCCAGTGGATCACAATGTCTGAATTTCCTCTAATTTCCACCCCTTCAGGATGCAGACCTGAAAATGAGACTCAGAGCGGCAGTGACTCACCAAAGATCACACATCTGGGACTTAGAGAAGTTCTGACTGGTATTCTATGTGATGTCCTACTCCTTGTACTTCCTCCATCTCTAAGTGTGTGCATTAGACACAAGTGACACCAGCCCACAGGTGTTGTACGTATTATCGCATATACACCTGATGAGGTCCCTAGGAAGCTCTTTTTAGCGCAATCCTCATTGTGCAGCTTGGGAGACTGGGGAGATCTTGAGAGGCACAGCAGCTTTTCCAGGACACAGAACTGGTAGGAAAAAAGAGGTCTGACCTCAGCTCTGTCTCCTCAAAGCTGGGGCCTGGATCCACTCCCAAGGAGCTGTGGGGAAGGTGGTGATGGGTATTTGTGTACAGTGATGAAGATGACACGGGCAAGGAGGGAGAGCAGCCAAAAGCCTAGCAGGGGATTTGGGTGGGTCTCACTGAAGGAAAGGGTCAAGTAATAGAACCTTGAAGAAGTGACCTCACTTTCCTGGTGACAGCCCCCAACAGAACTTAGAACTCTGGTTACCAGGCACCCACATTGCAATCACAGCCTCCTGTCCAGTTCATTTGAGGGGAGACACTCGACACAGCAGGATGTTCTCGTGTTGTCCCGTGACTTTCCGAGGCTCTGGCCTCCGGAAAACCCAGAATGAGAGTGTGTTAAGTCACTTTAGACGTTGGCTCAGCCCTCACCTCGAATGTGTGTGGCCTTTTGGCAGGAGGAACCATCAAGTAACAGTTTAGGCCAGGGCAGGCCACTCTAGGTCAGGCCAGAACTGTGATCCCAAAAGGACAGCCCCACACCCCTTGACCCTCATTGTGTGTTTGTGGGGGGGAGGTGGAGTTAGGGAAGTTGGGGATGTGGAGGATCCAGGCTGGGCAGGAGCAGGAAGCTAGATGGTGGGAGTCGGGCAGTGTGTCATGTTCGTACTCAAGATCTTGGCTGCAGGAGAGGAAGGTGAGTGCTGGGGACCAAGCTCCTCTATCCGCATGTGAATGCCAGGACCTCAAGGTGCCTCTCATTCCTTCCCTGGTGGAGTCTGTGCAGATGCCGCTCTGTGCCTGATCTGTGCTTGGGTTTCCCACTGTGGCAAAGTCCAGGCAGGCCTCCTGATCCCCCCTGGCCTGACTGCTGTGCACTGTCACTGCAGAGCTGCACCCAGGAGATGGTCGAGGAGCTTGTGGATGCTTTCCAGTTTGCCATCTCCCTGGAGTGGACAAAGGCGCACCAGTCCATTAATGACCAGGGCTCGTCTGAGGTGAGTGTAGGTGGAGAGGGGTCTTCATACCCAGGACCCTGAGACGATCAAGGCAGTACTAGAATCCAGACTCAAATCTGAGATTCCGCTGGGAACCACTGCCCCAGAATTTTCTCACCCACAGTACCACTCCCAACGGAATCTGGACCTCCACTCCACCCCACAAGCTACACAGGACGGTAGAAAGTCACCTCAGTCCTCCTGGTGGTTCACCATGGTGTTACTGACTGTATGTCCCTCCTCCTCTCCCCCAGTGTGACCAGGAGTCCACTGTGAATTTAAATGAGGCCTGCAGGATGCGTGCCTTCCAGGTGGCATGATGGAGAAGCTGACAGAGTCCATGGCACCAGCTTTCCTGAGTAGGAACATCTCCAGCTTCACCACCTTCATGGTCAACTAATCAGCCTCAGACACATCCCACTGGGTCCTGGACCAGCTGTTTACTAGGTGAGTAGCCACTCCCTCCTCAGCACAGTGGTGACTCTGCCCTCTGCCAGTTGTGTACCTTGGGCAAATCCCCGCATCTCTGGGAGCCTCAGTTTGCTCTTATGAAAAGTGTGGGGGGCGTAAATTTCATGGTGATCTTGTAGGGACTAATGGGATCAGCAATGGCAGGTGCTTACCTGGTGCCTGGATCTGCAGAGAGGGCTGTAGACATGCTGTGGTTATTCATGGTTATTATTTCTCTCTTTGTCACGAAAAGTAGTCTGCCTCATCTTTTTCTGGGATGTGGCCTTTCTGAGTTTGGAAAAGCACATGGAAACCACCCTGTCAAGGAGGTGGAGATTCTGTCCAGCTGGTCCTGGTCGTTTTCCTTGTGGTAGCCAATCAGGGATCTCTGTGGCAGCAGAGGGGCCCCAGTCCCACTCAGGTGTCTGGGATGGTTCTGGTTGGACTTCACTCATGCAACCATGTAGATTAAGCACATGCAGGACTTTTGGAGACACTTAGTAAAACTCAGTGAATAAAGGAGATACAATCGCTGGGCCTCAATTGTCGTCTGAGAGTCAGACAGTCACATTGGACATCATTCGCAGGTCCTGTCATCCATCGTAAATCCCAAGTGGTGCCCTGATAGCCTCCTTTACATCTAGAGGCATCTTTCCTTATTCCAGCCAGGAGGGCAGAGCGCAGGACCATCTGAAAACGTGAGTGGTCCTTGGTTCCCGAAGAAGGGCTTCCTGTCTCTACAGAACAATGTATGGAGGGAGAGATGGGGACTGTGGCTGGGGCGGGCCTGTCAGAACCCACATCTCACGCATCTTTTGATTTTCATGGGAAGGCCGAGGTCTGGTGGCTTCCAATCCAAGAGGACAGGACTCAAAGAGCTTGGATGGGTGTCAGGACCCCTGGGAATCCGAGGGGTGGCTTGGCTGAGTTGTCCCCAAGAGACCCATTCCCGCCACAGACCCATCAAAATCTGCCTCCCCACATCCACCTCTTCTGAAATCAACCTCCAGGCCCAAGATAGGAGATGTGTGAGCAACCTGCTCAGAAATCTGCCTCAGTACTCAGTCCAGTTGTTCAAGAGCATGGAGGGCTGGGCTGGGCTGTGTCCCAGCCCTTTGGGAGAAGAGTGTCAGCGAGAAGAGAGTCATGACAGAATCTGTGTTCAACCTGCTGTATAAGTAGGCCTGCCACTGTCAGGATAGCGTCACAGGGACCACTGCTGCCCTGGGGCTCTCGGATGGGAAGGGGCCGGCATAGGCACCCAGTCCCAAGCCAGGTGCCTTGGGGGAGAAGTGTGGAGGAAAAGGCCAGGCCTCTGACTCTGTTGCCCACTTGCCTCCCCCAGTGCCATCTCTTCTCTGGTGGGAACCTGCCTGGACCCAGGGCAGGATTTCTGGGAACCCTTGCATTATCCCTGTTTCAGGGTGAAGCTGGCCTCTCTGCATGTCAGCTTGCCTGGCTCGGGGCTGCAGGTCCACGCCTACCTTCTCCAGGTCCAGCTGGAGCATCCACGGCCCATTGAGGCAGAGCTGGAAGGTGACGTGACTGCAGTCTGGGAAGAAATTTTGCTGAGTGTTCAGAGGCTTTGTTCCCTTCAACGCAGTGGGGTCTTTCCTGTCTTTGACAGGCACAGGGGATGTCAGCTACTTGAGTGACACTGTTTCTTTCTCCTGCTGCAGTACCATCTCAAGAGCTCCCCCCAGCTCCAGAGCCAGAGCAAGGGCCAGCTCCACGGCTAGATCCAGCTCCAGCTCTAGTTCCACCACCTGTGCCAGAGCTGGAGCCAGTGTCACCTCCATCAGTCCCTCCATGGCCAGAGCCACCACAAACATCAGTTCCAGCCCCAGTGCCAGCTCCTGAGCAGGAGTCAGATGGACCACTGGCTCCAGGGAGAATCCTCCCTCAACCTGGAGAGATAACAGCAGAGCCAGATCCAGCCCCAGAACCCACCTGCCCCTGGGACGTGACCACCAAGAACCTTCTGAGGGAGGAGAAGCCTGACTTCTTGGAGTTCCCTCCCTGGCTGGTGGCAGAGCAGTTGACACTGATGGATGTGGTGAGCAGTGGGGCTCTCAGGGCAGGTGGGGCCGGCCTTCCCTGTGCCATGAGCTGCCCCACACCTGCCATTTCCTGATCCAGAATCCCATGATCTCGGCCCAGCTTCCCTGCTTACCCTCATGTAACCTGAGCAGCCTTCTTAACTCCCAAGCCTTTGCTGTCCTCATGTGGACAGTAGAGATGGACACTGAGAGCAGCTGCCATGCAGAGTGGCTGTACAGATGGATGAGGTGGAGCAGAGAGGCAGTTGGGCATAGTCTGTGCTTTGGTGAGGGAGGGGAGCACACTGAAGTGCTGTATGGTCCTTGAGTAGTTCACTCATTTGCACAGGATGCCTCAACAGGCTCAGCACTTATTAGGCACCTCATGTGTACATGACTACATGGCAGACAAACAAAGCTCATGGTTGTTTCTCCTTTGGGGGAATGTGCATCTGAAAGAGGAGTCAGACCCCAGGATGATCAGAATGGGTGGAAGATGCCCCTAGAGATGGTCAAGCAGGAGCTGAGCTCTGGTGCTTGGACGAAGTGAGACTGGGCAGTGAGCAAATGCCACTTCCGTGGGCCACAGTATCGGGTCCTGGGTCATCCTGTGCTGGGTATCCTCAGGGGATACAGGCAACACCCAGGGACTCCCACAAGCCTCAGGCCGCATTCTCAGCTTCCTGAGCTCCAGCTCTCATCACTGACCTGGCCTGGGACTAGGGGCTGCGGACGCTGAGCTGGGCTGTGGCAGGGCTGGGTGACACCCCCTGTCCTCCCCAGGAGCTCTTCAAGAAAGTGATGCCCCATGACTTCCTGGACTCCATCTGGTCCCAGTGGGACAACAGGGCCAATGAGCACCTTGCAGCCACTATCCATGCCACCATGACCCACTTTAGCAGAGTGGTCAAATGTGTCATCACCACCTGCCTCGGGGACCCGAGCATGTCGGCCCAGGACAGGGCCAGGGTGGTGGAGCTCTGCATCCGGGTGGCCCAGGTAAGATGTGGGAGGCCCTGGGAACCCCTCTCTGGAATCGTGGGAACCGTTCCTTCTCCTTACTCAGTTCTCAGGATTGAAGTCTGTGGTCTGAGTCTTCGCACAATCCTTAGGCCCCTCCTGCCATGGCCTCGATGACCTTACTCCTGGTCCCAGTGGTAGGAAGCTCACCCCATCCTGGGCTCCTTCCTTGGTTTGAGCTAAAATCCTCCTCCCTGGGAGTGTTCCTCATCAGGGTCCAGCTGTGCTCTTCCCGGGTTTCCTGAGCCTCTGTCTCATCCAGGACAGGAGACGTCCATGAGGGGACAGAAGCCAGAGGAAGGAGGGCTCCAGCTCCCCCTCACAACACATTCTCTTCCCTTCCCCAGAAGTGCCAAGGCCTGAGGAACCTGTCTTCACTCCATGCCATCCTCTCGGCAATGCAGAGCCCCTCCATTCAGCGTTTAAAAAAGGCATGGAGATGGGTGTCCAGGTGGGCAGGCCTCTCTCCATGAGAGCACCACCTGTGTGGACCAGACACCCCCCACAGGGCTGCCATTGCCCTTCAGTAAGCTGGGACCTCCTGGGAGACAATGAACCCTCGGGACAGGGTCTAACCTGGTTGGGAGGCATGGAGTCTTTCTGGAAACTTAGGCCAGTGGTTCTGCTTCAGGAATGTTTCCCGAAGTGCCAGACCCTGGCTTGAACCAAATTGAAGATTTTCAAGTGTTTGCTTTGCAGCAACAGAACTCTCTGTCCACCTGAAATCAAGACTCTTTAAAACAGGTTTGTTCAGTAGATAAGAGAATGAAGGCCCCAGGTGACAACAGGAGAGCCCCCTCCCCAGTCCCAGAGACCTCTGGGCTCAGAGGACACACTGAAAACGCTCATCCAGGCTGTCTGGATAATTCTGCGTTTTCAAACAAAAGGGATTTACCTTTAAACCACCCCACAGTGTTTCATTCCTTTTTTCCCTCCTCAGGAGGAACTGCAAAAAATTTAAAACCTTGTGCAGAATGGACCAGTGGGAGAGGAGAAAACTGCTCACGGAGGTGAGTGGAGGCTCGAAATCTGGAAGGAGCGAAGGTGAAGGGGGAGGAGGGACCAGGCAGGGTGTTCTTTGGTAAGTTTTTCACTTAAGGTTACCTGAGAAATAACGGTGTGTCTTGTCAAGCTTGACAGGAAGCGGGGAGTGTGAGCTGCAGGGGCAGGTGGGGACTGTTTGGGGTAGGAGGCCTTTGTCATGGTGTAGAGTGGTGTTGGTTGGACTGTTCCAGGAGGTGAGGAGCTGGCAGAATGAGCAGGTCTCTGGCTTCCATGCGGGCCCATCAGCTGGCCCTCATCATCCTCCAGGCTGGCCGATGGATGGAGTGGGTGGGGTTTCTTTCTTCCTAAAGCATCCCAGTCTGTCCTCAGGAAGCCAGGCCCCTGCTGTTCATTCAGTCTTCACTGCACCTCGCAGGGAAGAGCACCCTGCCTGCCCCAGGGACGGGCACTGTGTGGTCACACAGGCCAGGTGCACACACGGGCTGCCCAGCCTTGGAACGTATGGTGGATCTGGGACAGAACTGTGTGCTCTCTGGGACTCTGCACTCTATCCCGATAGTGGTCATAACTGACAACCCAGGGAGAGTCTACCCCGATGCCTTGTTGACAAGGATACGCCCCAGATGGCAATGAGCATTATCGGGGAACCTACAGATTCTGAATGGACCTTCCTGGCAGGACATTAGAAGTTTCCAATAAAAAAGGATGCAAATGTCACCATTACACAGCGCCCTGGTAACCCCCTACACTGTCACTCAGATGTGGCAGAAGGGGGTCCCTCCCCTTCCTAAGTGAATGAAGGAGGAGTTCTGTGCAGGGACAATCCTGAGGGGATCCTAGGGAGCTGAGGCATTTGCCATGGCCTCAGGTCCAGCCTGGAGTCAGAAAATCCCAGGGGGCGGGGGCAGGCAGAAGCCACTTGGATATGCCCCCTGAGACACCTTTTGCCTCCCCATCCATGCCTCAGCCTGACTAAGGGCCTAGACACACCCCGAGAGTCCAGAGGACAGGACCATGGTCAGAGGTGTGTCTGGAGGAAGAATGAAGGCCGGGGGACAGGGCCTCTGGCTGGGAGGGGGAGCGGTCTCTCCTCTGTGGGTCCCTGAGCAAGTCACCGCCCCTCTCTGGGCCTCGGCCTCCTCATCTGGGAAATGGAGGGAGATGATCTGTGGTGCAGGCCTCACAGGGGGTGATGAGGTACAAGGGGGGTAGGAATGTGCAGGAGCTTTGTGCTCCTCCTCCTCGAGGGGTGAGGGGAGAGTACTGGTGACAGTCAGATGACACTGGGTCCTCAGGGGACCCTGAGAGGCATGTGGAGTCCTCCTCACAGTTTCCTGATGAGGAGAGAGGCTTAAGGGCTTGGGAAGGCCTGAGGGCACAGAGGAGGGAGTGTTGGAGCTGAGATTGACTAGAATCAGAGCACTCTAGAGTGGGAGCAGCCATAGACACCAGATGTCCAGGGTCCAAAATCAGGGGCCTGGGAGACACGGGGAAGGGAGTATGGCCTCTGGAGCCTGTCCTTGACCCTGCAGGATGTGACCTTTGTGAGGGTCACCCTGGAGATGGACCCCCAGGGAGCCCAGGAGAGGCAGCAGCAGGTGAAGGGGCCTGAGGGTGAGGGTCCAGGCGTCAGAGGAGGGGGTCTCCTCCCTCACGGCTGGAGGCCTCCCCAAGAGAGGGGACCCTCCTGCTCCAGCCCAGCTTCTAGAGCTCCAGAACCTGAAATGCCTGCCCTGGAAGTGACCAGGAGGAGTCCTGGAATGGCTGGGCCGAGGATGGATTTGGGGGGCGAGTGGCAGGGACCGCACAACCTGGGATTTGCCAAAAGCCGCCCCTGGTAGCTGACGGGGGATGTTGGGTGGTCCTGGAGGGGGCAACTGAGGGGAGGCTGCTGAGGGTGCTAGGCTGCTCTCTGTGGGAGTCTGTGGTGGGCAGGAGGATGGGGTGAACTGATTTGGGGGAGGGTCCATGGGGGAACCTGAGAGGTGGGACTCATCACCCCTCACACCCTGATTTCACAAGGTGTCATCCCCTTCCTGGGCATGTACCTCTATCACCTGAAGCTGCTGAACATTGCGATGGAGGATGATCTGGAAGTGAGTGAACCTGGAGGTGGGCCAGGGAGCAGGAACCTGAGGTTTGGGAGGAGAAAACCCTGCACTGGCCCCTGAGCTCTCAGTACCTGGCAAAGCTCCTCTCATGAGAACCCCACAGCCAACCCTGGGAGCTGGGGAGTCAGGCTCATCTTAGCGATGCGGGAACGGAGGCTCCACGTAAGCCCCCCATGAGGCTCCCCGGCCTGTGGAAGCTCAGAGCTGCCTGCCTGCAGAGCTGCAGGAGGCTGTGTCTGAGCTGCACTCAGCCTCCCCGTCAGGCCCTGCACCTGGGGGAGTGCCATCAGCCCCTGCAAGTCAGGAAGCACATCTGTAGTCCAGCTGTCCCTTCTTGCCTGAGGCCTCAGTCTTCCCGTCTGTCATCAGAAATGGGTGGGCTACAAAGTCTCTGGCTTCAGCTCCCCTGTCCCTCCTGCTCTGGAGTGCAGAGCCTGGCACAGTATCAAGTTCTGTTTGTGGAAGTTCTGCCCTCTGCTGGGCACTGACAGTCCTGTAGCCTGAGAAGGGGTGGGATAGAGGCTGGTTATGGGCTTGGGGGGCTGTTTCTGATGGACATTCGCTGTCTCCTTTCCAGGGAAATCTGGTGAACCTCCAGAAATGGCATGAGGTGAGCATCTGTGGGGAGGGTGGGGAAGTGGAAATCACAGACCTCGCGTGGCAAGATGTTTCGTGTCCTCATCCCTGGGGTCTTACATTTATTGAATGAGTTAGATCCACAAAGCTGGGAATCCCATCACGTTGGCGGGTGCGGGAGGGGCTGGCATCAAGGACACCTTCCTGGATGAGGAACTAATTCAAGCCAACTGTGAGGACAAGCAAGTCCTGAATTGAGTGGGAAAGCAGGATGGTTCTCGAATGAGCACAGACCCCAGGCCGGATACTCACTCTCCACAAGTCCCTGGTAGGGTTCCCCACCCAAGCCCTGTCTGCATTCTGTCCTTCCTCCCAGAAATGCAAAGTCATCAGGAGGATCCAGCTGCTCCAGCAGGCTGCAAATAAGTATGACCTGGAGCCCAAAGAGCGATTTGGGGCCTGGTTCCAGGCCATGGAGCCCCTCAGTGTCGATGAGAGGTGATGGCACAGGAGTTGGGTGAGGGCAGGCCAGACTCTCTCTGATGGCCGGCTTCAGAGCGTGTGGCCTGGCTCCCTGATCAGCCCCAGACCTCAATGCATGGTGACCCATGGAGCACCGGGACTCAGCTGCTGACAGGCTCTGGGAGGGACACCTGAGGTGCGGCTCCTGGTAGCTCACAGGCCGCTCTGTCCTGTAGCTACTGCCTCTCTTGCCGGCTGGAGCCCATACACCAGAAGGCGAGCAAAATGCGGCTCTTCAAGAGAAAGAACTGGCCATCCTCCAGTTCAGGGCCTAGTGAGTGTTGGGACCAGCAGCGACTGAATCCAGGGGCTCAGTATAGCTTCGGGCTAAGCATGGGCCTGGATCCCAGCTCCACTGCTGACCAGGCCTGTGAAAGGCTGCTCCCCTCTCATCTCTGGGACTCGGTTGCCTCCTCTGAAATGGGTGATGCTAAATGATGCCTCCCGCATCAGGGACAAACGGGGTGCTGTTGATGGACTGAGCACTCGGCACAGGGTTTGGATCAGAGTGCAGAGGGGCAGGGAGGTGTGCCGTGAATCTCAGGGAGGCACCCCAAAATAGTCTGTTTCTTCTCTTCAGCCACCGTGCCCTTGGCAAGGAGCCCTAACACTCGAGACCACAAGTTCAGCTCCTCCTGAGCAGCGGGGACACTAGCGCCCTCGGGGTACACCGGGCCAGCTCTTCCCACCTGAGTGAAGGAGGACATCCTAAGACTTTCCCTGGTTTCCCCTAAAGCCCCAGAGGGAGGGCCCCACCCCTTCCAACTCCCTGACATCTGCACCTCAGCGACTGTTAACCCATTGGTGAGGAGCGATATTATTTCTTTAATAGTAAATGGTAGATTTGACTCTTACGTTATATCCTGTTTCTGTCACAGCCTGGATGTTGTGGTGCGGTTCTTTCACTGCTTATGCTCATGTAAACAAGACACAGAATCTCACTTTCCTGCTTGAATTAAGAACTCGTGTATGGTTACAGCTTATTGTATGTGGCAGAAGGGAGGGGGGAGGACAAGTCTCCTCCCTGGCTACTGAATGACACCCTGAAGTCCCCTTCCTCAGAAGACAGGTGCATTTCAGTGTGGTTCACCTGGGACAGGAGCAGAGACAGCCCCTCAGATCTCCCTGGAGGTAGAGGTTGGAGGGACTTTTCCAGGCAGAGCAACAACCACTGAAATGTGGGTGTTTTTCAAATAGCACTTACCAGGACTATGTCCTTCCCTAGGATAGTGGCTGTCTTTCTACAGCTTTCAAGGAAGAAGGAATGTTTTTTGCTTCTCCTGTTGAGGTTTCTTTTGATTATATATTGGAACTTGCCGTTTTCTAATCAGTCTCTGGATTTGCATCTACACTAAATGAGGAAAAAAAGTAGAAAGAGAAAAGTTTGCCTGTGGAAGGGACAAGGCCAGAAGAAGACCATGTGCAGATGGACTAAGGGCCGACAGGACATACCCCTCAGGCCACCTCTAGGGCTCCCTGTTCACCCTTCGCCTCGATTGGAATCCTGCTAGGATCCTGCCCCATGCACTTGGAAGTCCTTTTCCTGCTTGTTTCATATCCAGAGGGAAAGATTCACGATGCAGCTTTTAAAGGTACAATCAGACTTTTTTCCATAAACCTCACTGCTCTCTGTGAACTAGGATTTATAACATCCCCATACTTCCTTGTATGATTCTCTTTGCACAGAAATTTGCTAGAAGGCCCCCAGCCTCTCTGTCAAGTACATCGTGGCAATTCCTCCCCGACTGTGCCTGATGTATCAGGGGTGAGCTCTGGTTTGCCAGTACAATAGACCTTAATCCTGTCCACTGAATGACCCACACCATCCCTTGCTGCCCAGGGTGACATCTGGGCCCGTGTGTTTCTGAGGTCCATGGTCTCAGACAATCATTAGTTTACACACTCAGTCGTGTTGTTGCTGACTTGTCCCAAAGGGGCATTTGTGCCTGAGTGCATAGAGCACATAGCCCCTGGGATATCTGTGTTCTTTTCTCCAGTCTGTGCTGTGGTTATGTGGATTTGTGTTACAGGGATGTGAAACTTTCCTGTAGGGAGTTTTGAAAAATGAGGCAGGAGAGGGGCAGGTATAGAAGTGGGTCCAGCAGGGGAATATCACCAATCTTAAACACCACAGACACAACAGACACAACCTTACCAATTAAAATACTGAAATGCTCCCCACGTGGGAGATGAACAGACACTGCTCAGAGCTCACCCCAAGAACCCACTCCACGACCAGGAGCTAAAGTGTTATCACCCAGCACTTTGAACATCATGCCCTGGAAACACCCTGTAAGACAAGGGCCATTGTATTGACTTCCTTGATACTTCTTCCCCCTCCCATCTGAAGGCTGCAAGTGTCACCCAGGGAGGCCTTTTCAGTTCAGCCAGAAGCAGAGTAGAAATCCTGGTTCCCACAGCCCAGGCCCTTCTTTCCAGGGCCCTGTCATCCGGGAAAGAAAGAATTCACACATAGGTGTAGACACACAAACACACACTCATATCCCACCCAAATCCTAAGATGCATGAACTACTAAGAAATTAAAAGTGACTTCAGAAACAGATCAACCAATTGCAAAAGAAGGGTTTCATTAAGATCCTGACTCAAATAAAATGTAAAACCAGGAAATAACCTTGACAAAACGGGAAGACTTTGGATACTGACCAGATAGTTGTTTATCCGAATGACATTTTTATTTTTGTATGTGATAACGTTATTGTGTTTGTGTTCAAAAAATCCCTCAGCTGTAAGAGAAACTGAAATATTTACAGATGAAATGATGTGCTCTCAGCCATCTCTTCTGGTTAATTCTTAGGGTCTTGGTGTGAGGATAAACAAATTCAGATGGTATAAGAGTTGACAATCTTTGAAGCAAGTAACAGGTTCACAGAGATTGATTTATCTCTACTCTGAGATTTCGAGATTTTTGAAAACCTTCAGAACACAATTTTGATAAAAGTAGTATACTTGGTGTTCACATTGCAATGTTACAAATAATAACATCACAAATATAAAGGAATACTTCTCCTTGCTGACCTAAGGAAGTTCTCTCTCAGTCTGGCTTCTGTGAATGACCTGATGATGCCACCAATTGTTCACTTATCACATGCTTGTTGAGTAATTCCTATGTATTCTGTGCTGTGTGCAAGGCAAACACATTCCACGACTCTGGATCTAATGTGGGAAGGAAGGCAACGAGCCTGCTGCAAGGTTCTATGAGTGGAACATAACGTCCCCAGGGGGTATGCTCATTGTTTAGATTCCAAAATCAAAGCTACACAAATTTGCCAGGTAACAGAGAAGAGATACTTAATTCATGATATAGAAATCACCTATGTCTGAATTACCATGTGACAATGAAGAAAAAGATTGATGGATTTGATGTTATAATTAGATGCAAAAGCATAGTGCTGGCCCCTGGCCCAGGGGTTAAATTTGGCATGTTGTGCTTTGGTGGCCCAGGTCCAGTTACCAGGCACGGACATACAATACTCATTAGCAGCCACGCCGTGACGGTGACCTGTATAGAAAGTAGAGGAAGACTGACGACAAATGTTATTTCGGTGAAGCTTTCTCAGCAAAAAAAAAAAAAAAAAAAAAAAATGCAAAATCACAATAAAAATGTATGGAATCGGATTTAATATACATTAAGAGACAAATCTCGTTCAAGTAGGTATCATCTCTTCATTGAGTGTAAGTTCTAGAAAAAACAAATGTAAGTTCAAAACACTAATTCTTCAGCTTCAATTATCCTATAAATTTTAATATAAAAAGGAGAAAACTCACCAAGTATACTCAAATAAATAAATATTGAGGTTTACCATGAAAGGTCAAGATCATGATGGACGTTACATAGAGATGCTGTGAGAGTCAAGCCTGTCTCATGGGGAATTTCTCAATGGCACCACTCTCCTTTTCTTCAGCACTGAAGCTGCTTTCCTCACTGTGTTTTCAGGATGCCTTTCTTGGCTCCTTGCTCTGTCTGCCTACCCGGAAATCTCGTCTGTCCTCGAGACCACAGTGTCTCCCATGCTTTTCTTCACTTTCTGTGTCTGTCCACTGATATCTCTACAAGATGCCTGTTGCCTGCAGAGGGTCTGTGAGCGACCCAGACCCATTCCTGGACTCATCTTTGCCCAATATGGACAGTGGGCCGGGGTGGGATCAGGGCTTGTGTGCAGATCCCTCGGCCCCTGCATGCTCCAGGGATTCACATGGACCAGCCTGTGCGACTGTTTCGAAGGTATTTGCGACTCCAAAGAACTTAAGAGATCTCCTTCACTGCTGCAGGCCTGGAGTCCCTGCAGTCTACTGTATCCACAGACTTGCTGCGGCTTCTCCAAGGTCTCATCCCACTGACTGCATCTGACCTCACCGCCAGGTTGGGAAGTTATTCCAGTAACTGGCCTCGGGAATATGCAGCTCCTTAGGCTTCAATGTGCATAGAACTTCAGTTTTCTGATTGTGTTTAGTTTCATGGTCTTACCATTTCCACTATGATGTCGGGGCATATTTTTTGATCTTTCATTTTCAAAACAAAATACAATGTGAAATTTGAACAAAATGGAGGATGAAGACGACCATCCATGGAGAACGTTCTCAGCTCACGTGGATAATCCACCCTCCTTCTATCCTTGGAGACGTGTCTCAAATCCCACTGTGCATCACAATCATTGAAGGGTTATTAAAACTCAGATTGCTGGACCTCAACCCTAGTAGGTCTGGGGAAGGAATGGAGAATTTTCATTTCTAAGAGGTGATGTTGATGCTGCTGGTACAGGGACCACACGTGGAGAACAGGATTCAGTGACACCATCAAGCTGATGTGAGACAAGGACAGAAAGCTCAATGTCATTATCCAGTGTCAAATCCAGACCAGCTGCCGTCCGCCATCTTGCTTCAGTTCGTTCCTCTCCTCCTCTCTCTGTCATGGTCAAATACACACATGCTGGTGCCCCACAGCACACTGTTATTGGGACACACGAGTTCCAAGGACTCCATAGCTCCTTTTAGTGCCTCATCTCTAATGACATTATTCACTATTCCATCCCTAGTCATTCACTTCCACACCCCGATCCTATCTTCATCCAAAATTCTCCTGCTCGCAAATCAGTAATTCAGAAAAACCGTATTCCCAACACAAATTTCCACATTTCCAGTTTTTAAACTAAGAACTCCACTCTAAATAATCATTCTTTAATAAACTAGATTACTCCAGCAGGAATATCTTCACAAGCCTCTCTTTCTTTTCTTCTCATACTCCTGTCTATTAATCTCAGTTTCCACAGTCCATCATTTCAATCATCCACTGACCATACTCCCAGTTTCCTTATTGTCATCATATCCACCCTGCACACTTCAGATGATTTCAAATACCTGCCATGCCATGTTGACACTTGCACTGAACAGAGAATGCATCAGAAGTCTGTGTATCCCAACAAAGCATCAACAGCAACCAACGGACCTATATGCATTTCTCTAATGCTTCCTGAATGCTCTACTCAATTCTTTCCATTTCTTGAGTTCCATAAATCTCTATATTCTGACCTCCTCCATATTTCACAGATAAATTGTTAACCCCCAGAAAAGAACTATTTCACTCTCTAGTCATCAGGTCTACAAATATTCCTCATGAGAAATTCATTTCTCACACCTTTTCTGTTGTTATATGCAAAGAAATTGATTTTTTGCCTGAAACCACTCTGATTTTTATCTTTTCCTTCAATTTCAATGACATCATGCCCTCAATATTTGTTGTGCTTTCCATAACTTCTCTACTGGAATCACCCCTCAAGTTTCAAATATGCACAAATCTCTACCATCTACAAACCAATCTTTCATCCAGCATTCTTAATAGTCCTCACCCTCCACAACCCTCCTCTCCTCCTCCTGCCAGGTATCCATTGTGAAAAGTTCACATATATGCCAATGCCTCTGTTTCCACAGTGCCCACCCAATCTCACTCAGATTCTGCAGATGCTTCTCTTGCTAACCTCACAATCCATGTCTCTTACTAATCCACTAGGGACTTTTCATGATTGATCTGACACGCTCTGCAGTAGCACGTGACATTGCGGACTCCAATGTCCTTTTAAAAGACCATTTGTCCTTGGGATTCACCACCCTACACTGTCCTGCTCTTGCCTGTCTAAACTTCCTGAGCAACTTACTGGCTTCTCTTTATGACCAACCCACAACGACTGATGCTTCCCAGAAGTCAGCACTGCTCTGACACCTGTTCCCCATCTGCACCCTCCTTCTGGGGCAACCCCATCCATTTCCCTGGCTTCAAATAGCACTAATGAGCCAAACATGTCCACAGAATCAACAGAGACTTAACTCTGATCCCCAGACCCATTTATCTACCTGCCCACTCAACACATAAGTGATGACTCAACTCACAATGACCAGGTCCCAAGTTGAACAAATCGCTTCCCCAAATAATTTGCTTCTCTCTCAGTGTCCCCAAACTCACTTATTTGTGGTAATAACCTGTCTACCCCTGGGTGTCACTCTGGACACCCTGCCACCCCACACTCACGTATCAATGAACCATCCATCCACCCTTCTGAATCTACCTACAGGTTATCCACTTCTGATTTATTTCTAATCGCCTTTCAAGTCTCCTACAAATTAGCATTTCCACACAGTGAACTCTCTTGCTCTAGTAACTTAAATTACAAAACCCCATTTTTCCTCTTTGTTGATTTTTTTCTATTTTAGTTATATGCGCATTATTATCTATTTCTTTCAAGATTTGGTTCTTTCTCACTAAATTAGATATTACATGAAGAAAAGACTAATATGGATTTTCCAAATTTTCCCACAATAGTGTTCACATATGGCTTTGCACACAAAAAGGGCTCACATATATTATGTGCACAATATATCTTTTATATTTATATACATATAAAATTCAAACACTAAAACTTTGCTTCATGAAATATTTTAAATCCATCCACTTAAATTCTCTTTTTTTTTTTCCAGGGTAGATCAGCCCTGAGCTAACATCATGCTAATCCTCCTCTTTTTGTTGAGGAAGACTGGCTCTGAGCTGACATCTATTGCCAGTCCTCCTCCTTTTTTTCCCCAAAGACCCAGCAGAGAGTTGTATGTCATAGTTGCACATCCTTCTAGTTGCTGTACGTGGGACACGACCTCAGCATGGCCAGAGAAGCAGTGCATTGGTGTTCACCCAGGATCAGAACCCCAGCCACCAGCAGCAGAGCACTCACTTAAGTGCTAAGCCACGGGGCCGGCCCCTCCACTTAACTACTCTTGTGCAAATATACCACCTTTATAGTGGTACACTGCAATAAATTAGCAAGAGTAGCTTAAGATTCCAAATCCTTTCTCCTGGTAATCCAATCACGAGACTCTAGTTACAATGATCTGTTTAAAATGCAAAAGTGATCAGTTCATCTTAACTTTTAAATCCTCCATTTCTATCTTCAGCACATATTTCTCCTGTTATCTTATCACAAATATTAATACTACCCTTTTCATTACCAGATATGTTCCAGTTTGGAGGGAAAACTATTTGTTCATTCTATTTGTAAAGCACTTACTACATACAAAGCTCTGGTATAAAACCCGTGATCTACAAAATAACTATGCAGACTGACTGCCCCTGTTTGATTTAGTCTTAGTGAGAGGAAAGAGATCATAAATAGCAAAGGATGTATAACATGCCATGTAGAAATCACTGCTGTGATGAACGATAAGGCAGAGACTGAGAGTTTGAGCTTGAGCACATTTTCAAATTACTTGTCTTTGTGTGTGTGTGTGTGTGTGTGTGTTTGTGCACATGCTCATGCCTGCTGCCAGATGGGATGAATTGCTTCCTCCTGGGGGTTGGGGGAGCATCCTATGCCTTGGGAAATTTCCTTAATATGCACTTTGTTATCCATGTGTGTTAGTCAGGATTCTCTAGAGAAATAGAACCATAGAATATATATAAACATATAGAAGTGGAGATTTATTGTAGCAATTGGCTCACAAGGTTATGGAGGTTGAGAAGTTCCACAATCTGCCATCTGCAAGCTGGAGAACCAGAAAAAACAGTGATATAATTCTGTCAAAGTCTGAACGCCTTAGAACCAGGACATCTGATGTCCATGGCCAGGAAATGATGGACATCCCAGGTCAGGAGGAGACAGTGGATTCAGCCTTTCTTTGTTTTTTGTTCTAGTGAGCACTCAACAGATTAGATGATGCCCACACACACTAGTGAGGGTGGGTTTGTTTATGTAGACTATGGAATCAAATGCTAATCTCTTCCAGAAACATCCTCACAGGCACACCCAGAAATAATGCTTCACAGTCTATCTGGGCACCCCTGAGAGTAGTCAAGTTGACAGCTAAAGTTAACCATCACATCATGGCTCTGTCCAACCAAGACCAACAGAGACATCACAACGTGACCTATGTCATTTAAATTTTCCAGAATACATGTGAAAGAAGTAAATACAAACAGATGAAACTGGATTTTATAACATTTTTATTTAACCCAAGAAATCTAAATATTATCATTTCAAAATGTAGTCCACATCAGTACAAAGAACAAGATACTCAGGTTTTCCACCCATTCTGTCTTACTGGTGAATTTTAATGAATACTGGCTCCTCATATATCTTAATATGATCCAATATATAATTTTCTCCTATCTCTTTAAGTTTTATTGTATCAAAAGGAAATCATTTTCTCCTTATTGTCAAACTGCTCTGCTATCTCTTTTGTAAAATAATTCAATTATATATTGTGTTTATGTTAGAACTGAAATTAAGAATTTAAGTAATTAAGAAGGAATTGATTCCAGCAAAAGGCTGGTTTACTAAAGTGGAAGACAGTTCAAGAGCAAATCTCTCAAGAAAACAATAGGGTCAATGACATTGGAAAATTCAGGGTAGAATTAGAAGACACATGGGGTGTGATTAAAAGGGGAGTAGAGAGAACGTGGGGAGGAATTGATATCAGAAGTGGAAATACACAAGCATGTTCCCAGTTGATGAAAGACATCGATCCACAGGTTCAATTAATTCAAGATTCCCTAAGCAGAGTGCATATACAGGAAATATTAATGAAATAAACTATGGTCTAAATTCCAAAGTTAATGTAAAGGATTTTAGGGACTAGAGAGACCAAATAAGCAAGAAAAAGGCCAATTGGTGATTTCTACCCATAAGGAAAATAAGATAGACATCAACAGAGCAGCATTTTTAAAATGCTAAAAGAAATCTCATGTCAAACCAGAATTCTACACCCAGCAGCAATAGTGCCCCAAATAAAGATGTCCTAGAAAAACATAAAGTGAAACTTTTCATTGTTAGTAGCCTTGAATTAGACAAAATACTGCAGTGAGTTATCACAGCCAAAGGAATATGATCCCAGGTTGAAAACCAGGAATGCAGGAAGGACTGAAGAGGAAAGGAAAGGATAATTTATAAATAAATATAAATGAATTTTATTTTGTGAAGTAATTCTAGAAATCTCTCATGGAGATTAAAATATATGTAGAATAAAATGCATGAAAACAGTAACACAAATGTCAGGAAGTTTAAAAATAGAATTGAAAGTGTTGAAGGTATTAGCATTTGGGGGAGATGGTAAAAGTAATTATTCATATTAGACTGTATTAAGGATTTGGATTTAACCATTAGTGCAATTAAACAAAGATTTCTATATGATTTCAACTAATAAGTTTATAGAGGAATTAATGGAATAATAAAAGTGTTAAATCAACATCAGTGAAGTAAAGAGAGTAAAGGAACTTTAATTATTCAGTTCAAAGGGAAGGGAAAGAGTAAGACGGTTGAAATAATTACAAGGTTACTGGAAATTACCTGAGATGTTAATGCACAAAATACTAATTTCTTTTTAATGGCTGTGTGCTATGTTCTAGAAACTTGTTAATAAAAATTTTGGACATTCTTTTATTGATAAACGTTTACACAGTCTCTATTTTTTCCTATTAAAACATAAGTTGTATGGACATTTTGTACATATACACTTCCATTTCTAATTTTACAGAAGATATCCATAGTGGAAGAAAAAGGAAACATTAAAATATTGATAGAAACTGCAAATACCACCTCCCCACACAATTGTATTAAAATTTTTCATCTATCAACAGTATCTGACAGTGTCAAAAATCCAACATTTTTGTGTTTAGGTATAAAGCTTTAGGAATCTCTCAAATCCCATTGATAAGAGACAGGATGTCTCCTCTGGATCATCCACTGATTGGATTATCCACTCCCTTCCTCCATAAAAGGGGAATCAGAGGCAGAAGTCCCTGCATTTTCCAGCAATCCACAGGCTGTCTGCACATCAGGAGTGGGGTCAGCAGGACAACTCTGCAGCCATGGAGGAACCTGCATTGTTCTGTTTTCCAAGCCAGCCTATTCTGGTGAGCGTGGAATCCATATGGACGGCAGGAATGTCCATTTCTACACTTTGTCCTTCTGTGAAACCTCTTTAAGTGAGCAGGCCGTAGCTATTAAAACAAGAACAAACCTTACTGAAAGTTGTTTCTTAGGTGTTAATGTTTGTTAGGTAATGTTCAAGGTATTGTACTTTTCTGTAGAGGGAGCTTTCTTTGGTTAATAGGCCAGACATTTGTTTTGTTTTGTTTTTAACCAACAAAATCACTGGGAAGTGGAATTAGTATTCATCCCTGCACCTTTCACATTGTTCCCATCTCTGGAAAATTTTTTACCCACAATGTGATTGGTCTTTTTAAAAAAATATTCAGTCCTGTGCTCAAATATCACCTCATCAGTTAGTCCTTCCCTAATCTCTTCATCATCAATAATTGTAGGTGGGTGGCCCCATGCCATAGCGGTTAAGTGCGCACGCTCCTCTGCTGGCGGCCTGGGTTCAGATCCTGGGCACGCACTAAGGCACCACTTGTCAGGCAAAGCTGTGGCGGGATCCCATATAAAGTTGAGGAAGATGGGCACAGATGATAACACAGGGCAAGTCTTCCTCAGCAAAAAAAAGAGGAGGCTTGGCATGGATGTTAGCTCAGGGCTGATCTTCCTCACAAAATAAATAAATAAATGAAATAATTGTAGGTAATTTCTTTCCCTTTATCCCTCCTTACTGTTCTTCCTCCATCCCTCCCTCTGTCTCTGTATCTGTGCATAGCCCTTACTGTTTATTACAGGATCTAATTATACCTAACACTATATTACACATTCATTAGTCTCTTTATTAACTCATACCTTTCACCAAGATTAAAATAAACAGGGGCAGTGACTTTTTAAGTTATATTCTGGATCATGGGTTTTAGTACGTAACTTGGCTTATAATAGGTGCTCTATAAATGGGAGGATCAAATATCTTTCCCTCCAAACTGGGACATTTTGGAGAATGAAAGGGATGGTATTAATCATTATGGCAGAACAACAGGGATGAAACGAGATTTATGACTTCACTGTTAAAAAGTATCTGAGGGGCTAGCCTGATAGTGCAAGCGATAAAGTGCGTGCGCTCTGCTGAGGCAGCCCAGGGTACACTGGGCGGATCCCGGGGTGCACCAACACACCTCTTGTCAAGCCATGCTGTGGCGGCATCTCATATGTAGTAGAGGAAGGTGGGCATGGATGTTAGCCCAGGGCCAGTCTTCCTCAGCAAAAAAAAAAAGAGAGGATTGGTAGATGTTAGCTCAGGGCCGAACTTCCTCACACACACAGAAAAAAAGAGTAACTGAAGACAGAAATGAAAGATTGTAAAGGAAAGGTGCACTGATTAGGTTTACATTTCAAATAGATTATTGTGGCTAGAGTCTTAAAATGAATTACAGACAGAAAGGATTTGCAATATTAGTGATAATTTATTGCAGTATACCACAAAACAAGTTATATCCTGGTATAACTTCAGTCGAGTGAATTTGTTTGAAAATTTTAGAAAGTATTTTTTGGAGTTTGAATAATTTCTTTCAATAAATATATTGAGTACCTTCTAAGGGCACAGCAATGAGTGAATACGGCAGTGTAAAACATTACAGTCCACATTAGTCTTCACTTCATGGAGTATCCAATTCACTGAGAAAAACACTATGAGAGAAATAGATGATAATACACATACAATTAAAAATTTTAAAAATTAACAGAGACAATGTGACATTAATTTTGATGGCTGAATCAGGAAATGCCACTCTGTGGAAATGGAATTTTGTATGAAATCTGAAAGGTGCTCAAGAATTATTCAAAAGTGGAGAATATTTATGTGGATTCAGGAGGGAGGACGGATGGTTCATTGATGTACAAGTGTGGAGTGGCAGGGTGTCCAGAATGGCACTCAGGTATAGAAAGGATAGCAGTACCAACAAGTGAGATTAGGGGACCCTGAGATATGGGTGATTATTTGGACAACTGGTTTTTTCAACTTGGGACGAGCTAACTGCAAGCTGAGTCATCGAGTTATCATTGATGTGGTGAGTGGGCAGATGGGTATTTGGGTCTCAGGGTTGAAGCCAGATCTGTGCTGAGTCTACGGACATTTCTAGTTCATTACTGGTATTTGAAGCCAGGGAAATGGATGGGATGGCCTAGAAGAGGGTGTGGAAGTGGAACCAATGTGAGAGCAGGATTGACTTCTAAGAAGCATCAGTTGTGTTAAGTCAGATGGTGGAGCCCAGATTAACAGGGAGGAGTAGGAGGAGAGAGGAAGAGTCAGGGGAGGAAAAATGGTTATTTACAGTGGATAGGACTGTGTGATGGGAATATGGCATGTGTGAGTTATTTACTTATGAACAGGAGAATATTTGAGTGAAGATGGGACTTGGGTGTGCAAGTGAAGTGAGCATCAAATTGCTGAGAGGAACATGATTTCATTAGAGACGAGGCACTAAATTACTATGCTCTGGGCACACGACCATCTATTTTTCATAGTCCTCTCTGCCCTTGACTCATATCAGCTTGATGTCCCAGGATCTAGTTCTCAGTGTGTGGTGCCTGTGCCAGCAGCATCAGCATCATCAGGGAACAATGAGAAGTGCAAATTCTTAGACCTCCCCAGGGCTCCTTGGGTGGAGGTCCAGCAATCTGTATTTTAACAACCCTCCAGATGATTGTGATGCACAGGGCAGTTTGAGAGATATTTCTCCAGGATAGAGGAGGATGGAAGATCCAAATGACGTGAGAACATTCTCCATGGCTGGCAGTCTGCATCCCCCATTTTATTCAGATTTCACATTTCATTTTGTTTTGAAAGGGGAAGCTCAAAATAAATATGATGCCGCAGACTTCAGAGAAGAAAAGACAGGCCCATTTAGCCAAGAGCAAGTGGAGACATTGTGAAATTTCTGCACTTCCTATAAGACTCACCAGCTGCATTTTCAAGAGACCAGTTAGAAGAATAACTTCCCACCCTGGCAATGAGGTCAGGTACAGTCAACGGGAGGAGACCTTGCAGAACCCTCAGTAAGTCTGTGTATACAGGAGACTGCAGGGACTCCGGGCCTGCTGCAGTGAAGGAGAACTTTTAAGTACTTTCTATATCACAAATACCTTAAATATAATTGCACCAAGTGGTCCAGGTGAATGCCTGGGCTGTGTTGGTGCTGGGTCTCTAAACCCCAGCCTCAACCCCACCGCCACACAGTCTTCAGACTGGGCAGAGGTGATCCCAGGAGTGGGTCTCAGTCTCCTCCAACCACTCTACAGACAGCCCGTAACTTATGTAGACATCTGGAGACAGAGTCAGAAAGTGAAAAAAGCAAAGGAAAGAATGACGGAGGCCCTGAGGGCAGACAGGTTTGACAGGGAGGCAGAGAGAGCAAGGAGCCAGGAACGATGTTCTGGGACCTGATGGAAAATAGGAGAAGGTCATGCTGAAGAAGCCAAGAATTGTGGCCCTGGGAAAGTGGTTCCCCATGAACAGTCCCCAGTTTCACTCGCCTCATTTAATGTCAACCCCTCTTCTTGCTCTGGACCGTGATGCTTTGTCATTTTATAATTGTACTTTATTAAACTCTTTTGAGAGACATAAATGTGAAGAGTCAACAGTTGTGTGATTGAAAGATCGGGTTTCATGTGACAGGAAAGAAGATCTTTACTTGTCCTTGTATACTGCAATTTCTGCTTACCATGATTCTTATTCGCTTGTATATTAAAGGTAATTTGGCCTAAGGGATCATTTAGTATTTTTAGTTATATTTTTTTAGAATACTTGCAATCAGGAAAAGATGATACCTATTGTAAAGAGCTTTAACGTTGTTTAACCTTAAATTAATTTGATTCCATAAAAGTCTTACTTTACTAAGCTTGGTTTTATATCTCATTCTAACATAAGTTGTATCCTTATCTTTGCCAAATGCTAACTCAAATACAAGCCATTTTCATGTAATTTATCTAGCCCTTAGTCTACCTGTTACAGCCTTATCTGTTACCTACAATAACCTTGGTGATTTTTTAAAATAGAGTTCACCTTAGATTCTTAACAAGGAAAATGTTGTTTGGGAGCATTTTGCACTGAGTGAATCTTGGCAGCAGGCTTGCTGCCTTCACCTTGACACTAGGTCCTGAGTCAACGATACTTGTCCACCTGCTCACAGAGTAGGTCACACCATAATTATTCAATAAACATGTGATGAACAATATTTGGTGGCAAAAGGGGTCAAGTTACAGAAGTCAGATGGTAGGACTCTTTTATTGGGTCAGGATGGAAAAGGACTGATGTGGTTTTGGAAGGATCTGTAATTTTCTGGACTTTCTTGAAGAGCTTTGATAAAGCAGTCTTAGCAGCCATGGGGAAGGAAGCCTATTTCAGAAGTTCATAGTGATTGAGAAACAGAAGGGCAGAGAGTGAGTGGAGGTGGACAGCTGTGCCTTGTACCTCCTGACAATGGCCTCTGGATTTGACACAACGATGGCTCCCTCCTGGAGCCCACAGCTTTGGTGTGGGACTGACTCCTCCCTAGGATTAGGCTGTTCTAATTCCTCAGTGTAAGCTTATCTGCATATTCCAAACTCCCTGATGTCCTGGGACATCAAATGTCAAATGGTGTCAAATGGCCCTCTCTGGTCCAATAGGATCCAGGCACAGGACCCTTTATCTAAGAGGAGGTAGATCCTGGTATACATGGGGTTCTTACCTGCCAAACCTGGAGTTCTGGGGAGTGGAGCTGAGAGAGGTCACAGTGTAGGAGCCACTGACAGGGTCTGAGGCCACCTGGGAGGACAGCAGAGTAGGGGTGGGCTTGGCGGATGGTCAGGAAAAGACCTGTCTCCTCATTTGTATGCTGCATCTCAGTGCCTGGACACAATCCACTCCTTAAGTCTCGTTACCATGAGCTGATTTCTTCCCTCATTGGATGTTTTCTTCCCTCTTATATTCTGTTAAATTATTTTAAGTTAACTTTAGTTGCGTTTTCTTTCCCATACCTTTAATTTATTCCTGACGAATTCTTAGATGTAGACCATGATTTCAATGAGTTACATTGAAAAACGAAGGTGGTCATATGTGATAATTGTGGACATGAGAAATTTAAATGATGACATCAGGCGTGGTCCATGATCTTCAGGACATCCATATGATAAGCCACGTGATAATCAGAATTTTTAAGACAAGGTACTATTAGGATTTGATGGTTTGAGTGAGAACAAAGGGGAGCCCTACAATTGATTCAGTTTATCAACAGCAGAGAATCCTCCCTCACTTCTTCCAGCTCCTGGTGGTACCTGCTTCCCTGTCTTGTGGCAGCAGATCTCCAAATTATGCCTACGTTTTTCACGTGATCTTCTTCCCTCCATGTCTCTGTGTCTTGTCCTTTTATTAGGACACCAGTCATTGAATTGAGGGCCCACCCTAAATCCAGGATGAGTTTATCTGCGGATCTTTAATCACATCTGCAAAGACCCTGTTTGCAAATAAAGTCATATTCTGAGGTTCTGGGTGAACTTGAATCTTTGCGAGACGTTATTCAACCGACTACATCCTCTACCCTCAATTGAGGTTGGGAGCTGGCTCAGGCAGATATGAATGGTAACAATATCAGAGGAGTTGTTTTCAACAACAATATTGGAGGAGTTTTTTCCTCAAAAGTACTTGATTCAAAATAATAAACTTAAAAATAAATTTTTGAAATCGTGATGGTGATTCTTAAATTCATATGGAAGAGAAAGTCTACGAAATGAAAGAAGAATTTTTGAGAACCAACCACCAAACAAAATAAACATGAAGGAGAATAAGGACAAAGTGACATATCAAAACATTTCCCCAGTTCCGTTAACAACAAAGACAAATTAATGTGCTCACAAATCATTCTCTCCACTGAAGCAACCGTTCAGTTGGACAACACTGACAGAATCAAGTGTTTCGGAACTCTGAATTATAATAAAAATCTTACAGCATCCAGAGGAGTGATTAATGAAGGAAAACGTGGCTGAATTTGGGTAAGAAAGCACTGTGGTGTTTTTGGTTAATGCCTACCCGCTGCCATACCCTGGTACAGCGGAGGATGTGAGAGGATGGGAGCCAAGATTCCTTGCATGGCTCCCTCATGACAGACGACAAATACTAACCTGCTTCTTCAAATAGGGTGATTGTGTGACTGGGTGGTAGTGATCTGTCTTTTGGATCCCTGAGGGACCAGCGCAGAAGGTGACAAGTATTTCTCCCCCTCAGGCAGGAGGGACTTTCCAGGTGGTGTCATTGTCTGATGAAAGATTTAAAGGTCTATGCTACTGGTAGATGTCTGGGTGAGGGATGATGGCTGGGGCAGGAGAGATACATAAAAATCTGGAAAGGAGGCATCTGAGTAGGAAGTTTGCTGGGGAATCAAGTCTTAGAACTGCCACTGCATCTACCAGGGAAGCCGGAGTGCAATGTGCATGCCCAGGATGGACGGGTGCTCAGAAAAGAACTGAGAAGACCTGGGCTTGAACCTCTGGCAGATCTGTGGGCTCCATGCAGGTAGGGGGTAAAGTCTAAGCAAGAGCTACAGGGGGCCCAGCTGCAAAGACTGGAGATATTTTGGGGCCGGCCCAGTGGCGCAAGCAGTTAAGTGCACGCGCTCAGCTTTGGCTGCTCAGGGTTTGAAGGTTTGGATCCCGGGCGCACACCATTGCATCGCTTGTCAAACCATGCTGGGATGGCGTCCCATATAAATTAGAGGAAGATGGGCATGGATGTTAACCCAGGGTCAGTCTTCCTCAGCAAAAAAAAAAATAATAATAAGAGGAGGATTGGCAATGTGTATTATCTCAGGGCTGATCTTCTTCACACACACACAAAAATACTGGAGATATTTTAAGTTTTTCTTTTGTTAAAATGTGTTCCTTTGGATCCTTGCATTTGAAGAAATCTCTGTCAGGTCACTTGCTGATTGTTAAGACAACTGAAAAGAGATTTCAGTAACCACACACATCAAAGAACATAGTCTTTGCAAAAATAGTTTGAAAAGTCACTAAACAAAAGGATGATTGCAGCTCATAAAAAGCCACAACAGCAAAACCTGGAGAGAGAGAAGAATCTGATTCTCACAACGACCCCATCCTAATACACAAAATGTCCAGTTACCACTACAAAATTACAAATGATATGAAGCTGGAGGAAAGTATAGCTGGTTCATATGAATAAAATGGAAACTGACATAAGTTTTTCCTGAGGACGCCCAGGCATTGGACTCATGAGACAAAGAGTTTAAAACAACTCTCTTATATATGCTCAAATGGCTAATGGAAAGTAGGGACAAAGGACCAACGAAAATAAAGAGAATGATGTCTCAATTCACAGAGAATATCAATAAATAGAAATTGTAAAAAGAACCAAATAGAAATAATTGAGTATTACCCATGTATTACCCATGCACTTCCTTCTCCCACCTCCAACCTTAAACAACCACAAATTTACTTCCTGTCTGTACAGATTTGCCCATATTTGACATTCCATGTAAATGGAATCATATAATAAGTGGTCTTCTTTGACTAGATGCTTTCAATTAGCAGATGGTCTTCAAGGTGCATCCATGGTGTTGCACGTGTCCTTCATATCTTTATGGCTGAAGAACATACAATGTACAGAGATACGGATCACATTGTGTTTATACATTCATCAGATGATGATATTTGGGTTGCTCTGGTCCACCTTTTGCTGGTCCCACTCTCACCTTCAGTGGCCCAACATCAATGTCTCCCATCACCCTTCGTATTCACTGCCATCCAGTCAGCTCAGGTCTGCTTAGGCACCAGGTCTCCTCAATGTACATACTGGTGGAGCCTTTAGCAAGGGCTCTAAAAGGCAGAGGTTGGGACCAGTAGTGGCCACCTCGCTGAAGACTGCCAAGTCTAATACATGCTTTCCAGCTGCAGCAACTTTAACATAAACAATTAGAGTGGAAATTCCCAAGGTTGCTGACACATGTGGTCTCCAGTGATTCCTCTTAAAAAACTTGAAGTACAGGGCCTCCTAGTAGACATCTGTCATCCTTCTTGGTTTCCCAGCCACTGAACCCTTATCCTAGGTTTGTTGGCTTCCCTCATTTTGTGATCCTGGGGGGGAGACAACACCAGCTTCCTGATTTAAAAGCAGAAAATGCCAGATACATCCATTTGCAGCCTCCGCACTGCAGCCAGGGTAACAGTTCTGTGGATCAGAAGCACCCACACAGACTCTGAACCAGGAGGTGGGAGCAACGCTCTGATGATAATGGATTTGGACAACAGCTAATAGAAGCAGCCTCAGCGGGGCTCCAGCCCATCCCAGTCCTCCCAGAGGCTCCGTGAGTGATTACTCTAACAATCCTCTGCTGGACACAATCAAGAGCCCTGAATGAGAGCTTGGCGCTGGTGTTGGAAGTGGGGAGACGGTGAGGAGGCGCCCACAGTTCGCATTCCAGCCTTGGTCTAGGATGGGGGCCTCTTCTCAGACCTCCGGTCAGCCGGCGTGGTCACTGCCCCCCAGCGGCCTTCCCCACGGGCTGGGTCCGCAGGCTCAGCGCGGGTCAGACTCTGCACCCCCAGGGTCAGTCCCCGCAACGGACATTGGTGCCAGACTCCATGCAGCCATCACGTCCGGAGGATCCAGCCTTGGGGACACGCGCGTCCTCGTCGTGGGCGGAGGACACGCCGCTGTCCGGCCAGACTGCCCCGCGCCGTGGGCAGCGGCGGAGCCGGAGGAGCGGGGAGGAGGGCAGCGGGGACCGGGTCGACGACCCTCTGGCGGTGCGCTCGGGGCAGCTCGGGCGCGTGGGAGGCTCTGGGCTCCCACCCAGCGCTGTCGCATTCATTCTCCGCCGTCCTCGCCTCCGCTTCCTTCTGTGGCGCCGCCAGCCTGTCTTCTCTCCGCCCGCCCACGACCTCTCAGCTCTTCCCAGCGGCCCCTGGGCTTGGCTCTCTCCGCCACCTCTCGCCGCTTTTCCGCTGGGCTTGGCTCCTCCAACCAGGCTTCAGGCCCTTCTGCCTGGCCTCCGCTGTGTCTTCACATCTTCGGCTCTTTCCTTTTCTCTTCGGATCTTTCCGCCCGCCTCGGCTCCCTCCACCTCTCCCCGCCGCTCCTCGGCTCCCTCCACCTCTCCCCGCCGCTCCTCGGCTCAGCGGTTCGGGTTTCTCTCTCCGTCTGGTTTCGGCTCTCTCCGAGTTCACTGCCACAGTTCGGCTCTTTCCTGCCAAGTCCTGGGTTCAGCTGGGCTCTCTCTGACTGTCAAGGTCCTCGTGTCCGGGGGCGGAGGTTGTTCAAATTCACCCACTCTTCACTGTGGTATGAGAGTGCCACTTTCTCTACATCCTAATAGATCAACATATTAAACAAACAGTAAATGTACCTAATCTGATAAATAAAAACAAAAATCTTGGTGTTTTACTTCGTATTTTTCCTTTGGTGAGTGAAGTTGAGAATCATCTCTTATACTGAGAGCATTCTGTGTTTCCTGTGAACTGTTCTTAGTAATTGGTCCATTTCTCCAACGGATTCATGTTTGTTTTTGGTTGGTAAGTGTTCCTTAATGTTAATAAATTAGATTTTTGTGATGAGTTGCCAACATTCTCCTCTTTTCTTTTTTTTTTTGTCTTTGCCTCCAGTCGGTGCTGCCATGCAACGACTGCCATGCAGAATTTTTAAAGGAAATCAAACATGTTAACTTCGTTTCTTGTTTTATGTTATACTTTTAAAAGACCATCTTTTCTCTGAGATGCTATATAAAATACTTATCCATTGGTTTTTTTCTAGGACTTTCACAGTTTTAATATTTATATTAAATCCATGATAACCCCTATTCCACAGAACAACTGGGGGTTCCAACATAATTTTTTTGTTAACAATTCATTTTTTCTTTCCTGCCTTAGAACATCACCTGCACCCACTTTATTAGGAAAAATGTTCAGGCATGGAGATAATTTGAAAGAGTTGAACAGTCAAGTTATGGACAGAATTCTGTCCCCTCAACAGTCATGTGTTGAAGCGCTAATCCCTAGTAGCTCTTATTGTGACTTTATTTGGATGCTGTGACTTAAAAGAAAGTAACTGAGATAAAATAGGGCCATTAGGGTGGACACTAATCCAATCTGATCACTGTCCTTATAAGAGGAGATTAGGACATATAGACCAAGAGACACCAGGGGCACGCATGCACAGAGGGATGACCACGTGAAGAGGCAGCAAGAGGATGGTCATCTGGAAGACAACGAGAGAGGACTCAGGAGAAACCAATCCTGCAGGCAACTTGATCTTGGACTTCCAGCCTCCTGAATTATGAGAAAGAAAGTTTCTGCTGTTTAAGCCACGCAGTCTGTGGTACTTTCCTATGGCAGCCCTAATGAAGACAGCCCACACCTACATTCCATCAGTTACAATTTACTATATTTACTTTGCCACCTCCATCCATTTATCACCCAAGAATCTATCTCTGTTTAATGCATTTTCAAGTATGTTTCAGACAGCAGTATACTTAACTCCTAAACATGCTAGCATACATAGTCATTAAAGTTCAAAATTTGACTGAGGCTGGAAGAGCTTCCCAGGTGGCTCACTGAATGGTGAGCAATTGGTGCTGACAAGTTGGTTCCTCTCCACGTGGACCTCTCCACAGGGCTACTTGAGCATCCTCATGGCATGGTGGATGGCTTCCCCTAGAGAGGGAGCAATCTAAGAGACCAAGGAGGAAGCTTCAGTGTGTTTTATGATGTAGTCTCAGATGTGAGACACTGTCATTTCTGCAGCACTGTATTGATCATTTGGGTTCATGACAATTCACGACTAATCGAATGTGAGAGGAGACTGCACAGGGCCTAAATACAGGTGGAAAGTAGCATAGGTGGCTATCTTGGCTGCTAGCCTACACACCGACCTTTCCTCCAGGCGACCTATCCTCATCAGCCCAGAATTCCTTTTCTTCTGCTCCAGCTCACCCCTGAGAACCTGGTTTGATTGGAGCTATTTGGGGCCTCTGGAATTCATGGCTGTGTTTGGGACAACATGGAAAGTCTCATCTTTCCCTTTACTCTTGCTCCTCTCCCCTCTCTCTCCTTTTCAGCCTCTCCCCCAGCTCCAGCCTTCCTTGGCTCCTAGTGACTCTTTTAGCAGTAAAGGATATTCTGATGGTCAGCAGGATGTGCAACAGATAAGAGGGGTTTGCTGGAATAGGAAATGGTGGGGGAAAGTCTGCTTCCTGGGTTCCTGTCACCTTCTGTAGAAGGGGAGCTTGGGGGTGTTTGGTGGCTTGTCAGGACAACTGCTGTGTTCCTTATTCTGAGACTGGGTCCTCAACATTCCCCAGGGCAGGGGATATTAGATGGGGCTCCATCTCTCCACTACAGTTGGGGACAGAGACATATACATAGCAAGAGGACGCTGACAAGCTGGCAGCTGGGGCTCAGAATGATCCTTGTTTTTGAGATTAGGGAGGAATCACCACAGGGGCCGTCGTCTCCTGTTGGTAGGGACTTGAGGGACTTGCATTGTGTGCTCCTCTCATTTGTGTTGAGTGCTGCTTGCTGATGCTTCTATAGACTCTTATTTTGTGATAATGGGAAGAGAGGGAGTTTTCTGAGGATCTGTTTGACACTTACATTGGAGAGCCTGATGTGTTGTCTAGGGAGACTCTGGTCATTTCTTTTCTGGACGGGGACACTGGGTTACTCTTCGCTCGGTATAGTCATATCTAGTTGAGGAGTAAGGAGGTAAGCTGGGGTTTGTGTTGGTTAAAATGTTGTGGTATTTGTTGGGGCTCCCTTCTTCTTGGCGTATGGGTGTTGTAAGTTGCTTTTTGGGGTTTCCCACATCTCTAATCTTGCAGGAATGTGGGAGATCACTTTCTGAAGCTTCCATCATTTGATGGAGTCCTCATGATTTTGGGGATAACTGGGAGGTATGAGAGTGAGGTTCCTGTTGTCTCTGGTGCTTGGACGCTGGAGGACCACTGCTTGTATGGGGCTCACACTTCTCAAGTGTTGGGGTGACATGGAGCGGTCACTGGATGGAGGGCCATTGTCTCTAATTCAGGGAGAGGATTGGGATAATTGCATGAGATTCGACTTATCTTTAGTCAGGGGGCTCTGGAGGGGTCTTTATAGAACTCCCTTCTTCTAGTGTTGGGGGAGATCAGAAGTCTCTCTTTCTGGGTCTGCCCTTGTCGGTGTTGTTGGCATAGACTGGGTGGGTCACTGGGCTGTGGCTTCCCATTTTCTAGTGTTGAGGAGCAGGTAAGTGTGTGACTTATGGGGCTGCTGTCATTTCTAGAATTAGAAGTTACTAGGGGGTTCTTGCTGGAGTCTCATAATTTCTAGTTTTGAGGGGATGGAGTTCTTGCTTGCTCAGACACCAGCATTTGTGTTTGTGGATGACAGATGTTATCTGAGTTCCGGTTGCCTCTAGTTTTGGAAGGAACTGATGGTGTCTCTCTAGGGCATCTGTCACATCTGCTGTTGGATGCAGATTGTGAGCACCATTTGCTGGGGCTGCATAATCTCTAGTCTTGGAGGGTGGAGTGGGGATTCCCTTGGAGAGGATTCCATTATCGCTAGTTTTCGGGTATCAGTTCAATGTGTTTTTAAACTCATTTTATTTTGAAAATGTTTAGACTTACGTAAAAGTTGTAAAAGTATACAGGATTGTTTTAGTAAGTCAATATTCATTATAAAAACTTACATTTTGTTTCCTGCCGTTGATCATTCCTAACATTATGTGTCTTTGGGTGTAATTGTTTTCCTTCAGCCTGAAAACGCTCTTTAGAGTTTCTTGAATTTCAGTTCTGCTGTTGTTTAATTGTTTTAGCTTGTTTTTTGAAACCCCCTTTGGAAAAGATCTTTAAATTGTCTGCATTTTTGAAGAATATTTTTCTTAAGTCAAAGAATGTTAATTTGGAAGGGTTTTTTTTCGCTGCCATTCAACCCTTTAGCTGTCAGATGTCATTCATGTCTTCTTGCTTCCACAGTTTCTTTTGAAAAGTTACCAGACTTCTTATTGCTCTTTTGAAGGAAACGTGTCCTTTTCCTTTGGTTGTTTTAAAGATTTCTAGTTTGTCTTTCATATTCTACAATTGTCCATCTTTCTTTCATTAATAGTTATTTTGAAATCCTTGTCTGCTAACTCCGGTATCTGGATTGTCTCTGGGTCTGCTTCTACTGATTTATATGTTCATAATTGAGAGATTTTCCTGCTGCTCTGCATGTCTATTAATCTTTTATTGTATGCTGGATCTTGTAAACAATACCTTGTAGAAGCTCTTAATCATGTTTCCTTCCTCTAAAGATTAGGTTTCCAGTACGAATGGATCACACTGAGCCTCTGAAGGAGAACCTAAAATGACTTATTTATTTCAGTTTTGCACTGACACCTGAGATGTAGATCTTACTCTTAGTGTGTGGCACTGACTCTCAGGCTGTGACATTTCTAGGGTCATAATTGAAAGCCAGGACTTTTTTTTTTTAATCAAGGTCATTCCACTCCAGATGACTCCAAAAGCCAACCTTCAACTCCTGGCATGTGTGATCTCCGAAATTTCTGCACAATAATCAGTTTTCAGTGGCTTTTCTCTTCTAAGTCTCCTACATTCATTCCCTGCACATGCACAAGTTAGGTGCTATTCAAAGAGCTGAGGGGGGATTTTTAAGCAGATTTTAGGGGCTTCTTTTTGTGAATCTTTATTTTCCACTAGAATATCCTTCAGTGATATTTCAGGATCAGGTTGTATTTCCTCTACCGTAGCCCTGGAATACACTATTCCTCCAGAGAGCCCTGGTTTCTTACTTTTTCTTTAGAATAGTATCTTAGAAACCAATTTCTTGGTGGTTGATAGGTATTCTCATTATTACTGGAGTGTCCTTCTTCTAGGTCTTCTGAGCTGACAGACCTTGGAAGGATATGAATCTATACTATCCTCTACATACACACATTATCTCTCTCTCTCTCTTTTTATCTACCCATCCATCTGTGAAAAGCAGGAATTGATAACGGTAGCTCTTATTCCAACCAAACGCCTCAGTTGGAGTGGAATAAGAGCTAGCCTTCTCTCTTTCCTTGTTTATAACATCTTTCTTTGACTGTGATACACTGGCTCTCATCATCTACAATATATTTACTTAGTTTTTCAGATCTAGTATATGCCTAAACTAATTTCAGGATTGCTAACCCATACCATTCTGAGAAACATTAAGTATGAGCTAGAGTACATGATTTCTGGTCACTTCTTTTGATCCAGGCTTACAGGATCTGGTAAAACATAGTTTTCCAAAGTAACTTTGGTTTCCTTTTCATAGGCTTCATTGTGGCTGTGTTATTCCTTTTCCACAACATTTAGATTCATTTGTTATAGCTTGTTTTCCATTTTATGTTCCCTTCACTACCGGTGGATTAATTTTTTTAACCTACAGTAATATCCACTCTGCGGTGTACAGTTCTCTGGGTCTTGGCAAATGCATAGAGCTGTGTATCCATGAACATAGTCATGATCGAACATGATACACACATGAACAGTCTTGATAGGACAATTCCATCACTCCCAAATTCCTTTCTGCTGCCCTTTTGTAGTAATCCCCCTTTCTTACTCTTTGCCCCAGGAAACATTGATTTGTTGTCCTTCACTACAATTTTGCTTTTCCTCAAATGACGTACTATGGAATATACAATAAATGGCTTTTTGTCTCTGGCTTCTTTCACTTAGGAAAATGAATCTGATTTAAATTGAGGTATATATTAAATATAGCACAACACATAGATCTTAGGTGTAGAACTTAATGCATTTTTACAAATGCATACACCTATGTAACCTATAATCATTTCAAGATATAGAACGTTCTCCTCACCCCATAAAATTCCTCCATGTTCCATCTCGGTCAATCCTTGCTCCTGCCTCACCCCTTCTCCACAATCTGAGGTTAGATGCAACCACTGTTCTGATTATTTTTCCTATCACAGATTATTTTTTGACTGTTCTTGGAACTCATACAAATAGAATCATACAATATGTACTCTTTTTTGGGTGTGGCTCATTTTTCTCGGTATAATCCTATAATGGATTTAAATTAATTCACAATAAAAGATGTAACATAAGTGACGTCAGCATCATGGCGGAGTGAGCTTTCCCGTGAATTCTTCTCCCACAAAATACAACAAAAGTAACAGCCACAGACCAACAACGGAATCCCAGACAGTCAAAAGCTGGAGCGGAGGGATCCACACTGCCGCACATCTGAGAGCGGAACGTGCTGGGCCCCTAGAGGAAGTGGGGAGAGGTAAGGAGAACTCCGCTCCCTCCCCATCAGATCAGTGATCCGGTCCGCGCGGCTCCCAGAGAGGGGGGAGGAGCGGCCCTCGGCGGGAAACTGTAGCTCTTCGGGCTCTCTGAGCCAGTGGGAAACTCCCGCACAGAGGGCTCAGAGGAGCCACAGGGCTACCATCAACATCTGAGCAACCCGGAGAGCGGATAAAGAGGGGCAAACGAGAAGCCTCCCACGTCAGGGACCCAGAGGGCAAAAGAGAGAGCTCCCCCCTCCCCACAACCCGGAGTCTGCAGCTCGACCAGATCTAGCGGTCCGAGGCAGACCTGAATAAACTGGACTGGACCCGTGGATCGCAGTGGGGAAAAGAAACAAAACAAAACAAAACAAAACTGCGGATCGCAGCAGAAAAACTGGGGCAGAGCGCAGGGGGCTTAGACTACACAGCCCTTTACCACCACACAGTGGCGGCAGGTGGAAATTGCAACCAGAGACTTACAGGATGAGGAAAATCAAAACCAACACAGGAACCACAATGCCAAAATATATGAAATCACCAGACCAGAAACAAAATGACAAGCACCCAGAAATCAACCCCGAAGACACAGAAATCCGTAAACTAAATGACAGAGATTTCAAAATAGCTATCATAAAAACACTCAACGAAATACGAGACAACACAGACAAACAATTAAATGAGATTAGGAGTTTCTTCACAAAAGAGATTGAAATTATAAAGAAAAACCTATCAGGGCTGATGGAGATGAAGAACACAATGGAGGAGATAAAGGAGAATCTGGAATCTTTAAAGAACAGAGCTGACAATATGGAGGAAAGAATTAGTACTTTAGAGGATAGGAATACAGATATACTCCAGATGGAAGAAGAGAGAGAACTAAGACTAAAAAGAAATGAAGAAAGACTCCAAGAAATATCGGACTCTATTAGAAAATGTAACATAAGAATTATAGGTATTCCTGAGGGAGAGGAGAGGGAAAGAGGAACAGAGAGCCTATTCAAGGAAATAATAGCTGAAAATTTCCCAAATCTGGGGAAGGAGCAGGAAATACCAGTAAGCGAAGCCAACAGGACTCCTATATATATTAACAGACAAAGGCCTTCACCACGACACCTAGTGGTAAGGCTAGCCAGGGTCAACGACAAAGAAACAATATTAAGGGCAGCTAGACAAAAACAAAAAATAACGTACAAAGGAACTCCCATCAGGCTCTCAGTGGATTTCTCAACAGAAACTTTTCAGGCTAGAAGAGACTGGAATGATATATTCAAAATACTGAAAGACAAAAACTTTCAGCCAAGAATACTCTATCCAGCAAAAATATCCTTCAAATATGATGGAGAAATAGTAACTCTCCCAGATAAACAAAAGCTAAGGGAGTTCATGGCCACGAGACCGCCACTACAAGAAATACTCAAGAAGGCCCTCAGGCCTGAAAACAAGAAGAGAAAGGGAGCGCAAAGCTTGGAGGAAGGAGAAAAGTAGGTAGACAAAATCAGAGAAATAGTAGATCTTTACCGGAATAGGTTAGCAACCACTTAAATACTAAACTCAAAGATCAAAGGAAGAAATTCACCAAAAATAAATTTAACCTCATCACTGTAAACACACAGCCACAACACAAGATAGAATAATGTATAACAAGAGGAACTTAGAAGGAGAAGAGGAAAGTGACTGAATTGACTTAGTATAAGGAAATAGGAGGCTATCAGATAATGGACTATCTCATACAGAAAATTATTCGCCCAAACCTCAAGGTAACCACTAAACAAATAATCAAATTAAAACCACATATGATAAACAAAGAGAAAACTAGAAGAGTCATAAGACAGAACAACCAAACTGAATTGGCAGTCCAAAACAAATGGGACAAGAAACAAAGGAAATGCAAAAGAACCAGAAAATAAGTGACAAAACAGCAACATTCAACCCTCATATTTCAATAATTACCCTAAATGTAAATGGATTGAACTCTCCAATCAAAAGTTACAGAGTGGCAGGATGGATTAAAAAGCAAGACCCAAAAATATGCTGCCTTCAGGAAACACATCTTAGCACTAAAGACAAGCACAGGCTCAGAGTGAAAGGATGGAAGACAATACTCCAAGCTAATGGCAAACAAAAGAAAGCAGGTGTTGCCATACTCATATCAGACAAAGTAGACTTCAAGATAAAACAGGTTAAGAAAGACAAAGAAGGGAAATATATAATGATAAAAGGGACACTCCATCAAGAAGACATATCACTTATAAATATATATGCACCCAACATAGGAGCACCAATGTACATAAAACAACTATTAACAAACCTAAAAGGAGAAATCAACCACAACACAATAATAGTAGGGGATCTTAACACCCCACTTACAGCAATGGATAGAACATCCAGACAAAAAGTTAATAAAGAAATATTAGACTTAAATGAAAAACTGGACGAGATGGACCTAGTAGACATATACAGAGCACTCCACCCAAAAACAGCTGACTACACATTGTTCTCAAGCGTGCATGGAACATTCTCTTGGATAGACCATATGTTGGGAAACAAAGCAAGCCTCAATAAATTTAAGAAGATTGAAATCATAACAAGCATCTTTTCAGACCATAAGGCTATGAAACTGGAAATGAACCAGGAAAAAAAAACTGGGAAAGTGACAAAAATGTGGAGATTAAACAACATGCTACTGAACAACCAATGGATCATTGATGAAATTAAAGGAGAAATCAAAAACTATCTGGAAACAAACGAGAATGATAACATTCCATATCAAACCATATGGGACGCAGCAAAAGCGGTCCTGAGAGGGAAACTCATAGTGATACAAGCCCACCTTAACAAACAAGAAAAAGCCCTAATAGGCAACCTTAAATTACACCTAACAGAACTAGAAAAAGAAGAACACACAAAGCCCAAAGCCAGCAGAAGGAGAGAAATAATAAAAATCAGAGCAGAAATAAATGATATTGAGACCAAAAAAACAGTAGAAAGGATCAATGAAACAAAGAGTTGGTTCTTCGAGAAGATAAACAAAATAGACAAACCCTTAGCCAGGCTAACTAAGAAAAAAAGAGAAAAGGCTCAAGTAAATAAAATTAGAAATGAAAGAGGAGAAATTACAACGGATACCATGGAAATACAGAGGATTATAAGAGAATACTATGAGAAATTATATGCCAACAAATTGGACAATCTAGAAGAAATGGATAAATTCTTAGACTTATACAACCTCCCAAAATTGAACCAAGAAGAAATGGAGAATCTGAATAGACCAATCACAAGTAAAGAGATTGAAATAGTAATGAAAAACCTCCCAAAAAATAAAAGTCCAGGACCAGATGGCTTCTCCAGTGAATTTTACCAAACATTCAAAGAAGATTTAATACCCATCCTCCTCAAACTAGTCCAAAAAATAGAGAAAGATGGAACACATCCTGAATCATTCTATGAGGCCAACATCACCCTGATACCGAAACCAGACAAAGACAATACAAAGAAAGAAAATTACAGGCCAATATCGCTGATGAACATTGATGCAAAAATCCTCAACAAAATATTGGCAAACCGAATACAACAATATATTAAAAAGATCATACATCATGATCAAGTGGGATTTATACCAGAGACGCAGGGATGGTTCAACATCCGCAAATCAATCAACGTGATACATCACATCAACAAAACAAAGAATAAAAACCACATGATCATCTCAATAGATGCAGAGAAGGCATTTGACAAGATACAACATCCATTTATGATAAAAACTCTCAATAAAATGAAAATAGAAGGAAAGTACCTCAACATAATAAAGGCCATATATGACAAACCCACAGCTAACATCATACTCAACGGGGAAAGACTGAAAGCCATTCCTCTGAGAACAGGAACGAGGCAGGGCTGCCCACTCTCACCACTCCTGTTCAACATAGTACTGGAGGTTTTGGCCAGAGCAATTAGGCAAGAAAAAGGAATAAAAGGAATCCAAATAGGTAACGAAGAAGTGAAACTCTCACTATTTGCAGATGACATGATTGCATATATAGAAAACCCTAAAGAATCTGTTGGAAAACTGTTACAAACAATCAACAACTACAGCAAAGTTGCAGGGTACAAAATCAATCTACAAAAATCAGTTGCATTTCTATATGCTAATAATGAACTAACAGAAAGAGAGCTCAAAAAGATAATACCATTTACAATTGCATCAAAAAGATTAAAATACCTAGGAATAAATCTTACCAAGGAGGTGAAGGACCTATACAATGAGAACTACAAGACATTATTGAGGGAAATCTACGATGACATAAAGAAATGGAAAGATATCCCATGCACGTGGATTGGAAGAATAAACATAGTTAAAATGTCTATATTACCCAAAGCAATCTACAGATTCAATGCAATCCCAATCAGAATCCCAATGACATTCTTCACAGAAATAGAAAAAAGAATACTAAAATTTATATGGGGCAACAAAAGACCCCGAATAGCTAAAGAAATCCTAAAGAAAAAGAACAAAGCAGGAGGCATCACAATTCCTGACTTCAAAACATACTACAAAGCAATAGTAATCAAAACAGCATGGTACTGGTACAAAAACAGACACACAGATCAATGGAACAGAATTGAAAGCCCAGAAATAAAACCACACATATACGGACAGCTAATTTTCGACAAAGTTGCTAAGGACATACAATGGAGAAAGGAAAGTCTCTTCAATAAATGGTGTTGGGAAAACTGGACAGCCACATGCAAAAGAATGAAAGTGGACCATGTGCTATCGCCATTCACAAAAATTAACTCAAAATGGATCAAAGACCTGAAGGTGAGACCTGAAACTATAAAACTCATAGAAGAAAATATAGGCAACACACTATTTGACATTGGGTTTAAAGGAATCTTTTCGGATGACATGCCTACCCAGACTAGGGAAACTAAAGAAAAAATAAACAAGTGGGACTTTATCAGACTAAAGAGCTTTTATAAGACAAATGAAATCAGAATCAAGATGAACAAACAACCAACCAGCTGGGAGAGAATATTTGCAAAACATACATCTGACAAGGGGTTGATCTCCATAATATATAAAGAACTCACACAATTGAACAACAAAAAAACAAACAACCCGATCAAAAAATGGGCAGAGGAAATGAACAGACACTTCTCCAAGGAAGATATACAGATGGCCAATAGGCACATGAAAAGATGCTCAACATCACTAATCATCAGGGAAATGCAAATCAAAACAACACTAAGATACCACCTCACGCCCGTTAGAATGGCTATAATCACCAAGACAAAAAACAACAAATGTTGGAGAGGATGTGGAGAAACAGGAACCCTCATACACAGCTGGTGGGAATGCAAACTGGTGCAGCCTCTATGGAAAACGGTATGGAGATTCCTCAAAGAATTAAAAATAGAGATGCCCTATGATCCAGCCATCCCACTACTGGGAATCTGTCCAACGCACCTGAAATCAACAATCCAAAGAGGCTTATTCACCCCTATGTTCATTGCAGCATTATTCACCATAGCCAAGAAGTGGAAGCAACCTAAGTGTCCCTCGACTGACGATTGGATTAAGAAAATGTGGTATATATATACAATGGAATACTACTCAGCCATAAAAAAAGACAAAATCGTCCCATTTGCAACAACATGGATGGGCCTGGAGCGTATTATGTTAAGTGAAATAAGCCAGAAAGAGAAAGACAAACACTGTATGATCTCACTCATATGTGGAATATAAACCAACACATGCACAGAGAAAACTGGACTGTGGTTACCCGGGAAGTGGGGGGGGTGGGCACAAGGGGTGAAGGGAGTCATATATGGGGTGATGGACAAACAAAAATGTACAATCCAAAATTTCACAATGTTAGAAACCATTAAAATATCAATAAAAATCAAAAAAAAAAAAAGATGTAACATATAATGTTTCCTATATACTGGGAGTCTCATAAATGCTTTACATAGCGTAGCTGATTGAATATTTAATACAAGTCTGTGAAGTAGGCACTCTCATGGTTCGCATTATACAGATGAAGAAACTTTGGCATAAAAAGTTTGTTACTTGCTTGAGGTAACCATCTGTAAAGAAGAGAACTGAGATTGGCAGAAGAAGAGATTGAACTATGATAAGTTAAAAACGGAGACAAGAGTTTATCCCAGTGGGAGCTCTGGAGGTGAGGTGGTCCTTCAGGGCTTTCTCAAATTGAGACAAAGGAATTTGGCCTTTGTATCCCCCCGTGACCCAGTCATTGGAAGTGGGCTGCCATTGGGAGTGGTCATAATCTTAGGTGTGGCACTTTCCTTTGGCCCCAGGAAATTCCCGGTGAGGTTGGCAGGATGAGCCCTTAGAAGACTTTCTGCAGCTACAAGAGCGAGTGACAGTCCTGAAAGAAGAATCTAGAAAATATACCACTGTCTCCATGATTGTACACCACTTATGCCACTCAGAGACACTGGGCTCAAATCCGGGCTCTACCACTTGTTAGCCAGAGAGCTCAGGCAAGTGACATGCCAGTTTTCTCATATCTAAAGTGGGGATGATACTAGTACACACTTCTTAAGTTTATATTTAGTACTCCCTAAGTTAATATTCATAAGGCATTTGGAAGAGTGCCTGGTCTATCAGAAGAAATGTTTGATCATTTATTAATGTACTGAAATACTTTGCTATGAAAAAATAAGGCCGCATTATATAAAGGAACAATTCACAAGAAAAGACCTAATCCTGTATGTACTTATTTACATTACATCCAAATATATAAAGAAAAAATGACAGAATAACAAAAAAGAATTTGTTGATCTATACCCGTAGTAGAAGACTTCAATACACCTCTATCACTAAATAAGTTTGAGGGAAAAATCTGAATGTAATAATATATCCAAAAACAAATTTAGCTTGAGTTTCTGGGCCTGTACTCTATAACCACACTTAAGAGAATACACGTTGCTTTGAAAGAAATTTGGAGCATTTATAAAATGCTACTCTGATTCATAGTGAATTTGAGGGGAGCGCTGAGCCAATATATATTGATTTATTAATTTAATAGCAGATGACAGGCTAAAAAATTCAGAAAATAAAACATACCCAAAACTGAAGCAGAAAGAAAAGCAAATAGAAAATACAGAATAAAGAACATTAGAGACATGTGTCATACAATGACAAGGGCTGGTTCAACAACATTTACTACTGTGAAATAGAATTAAATCTAATGAGAGATGTGCAAGGCCTCTCCAAATAAAAGTACCAAATGCTTCTGAGAAATTAAAGAAAATATAAATAAATGGAGAGAAATACCAACATCATGCATTGCTAAGATCACTTATTTAAGGACATTGTCTCTGATTGATTTATAGATTCCAAATAATCTCAATCAAAATCTTGGCAGGATGATAGGTAGAAACTGATAATCTGATGATAAAATTTATAAGGAAATGAAGAGTATCACGAATTTCCAAGGTGTTCTTTAAGGAAGAAGTATTTTGGAGGATATACACTGCCAGATATCAAGACTTACCATAAAGCTACAGTAATTAACACTGCCTGGCATTGTGATACAAAATATGGAACTGAGCATAGAGTCCATAAACAGACATGCAGATTGAGTGACATACTTGGACAGACCTGATTGAAGTGGGTTGAAAAGAATGGGAATTGAGGAAGAGGAGTGTTTGAATACTAACAATCCTTGCAAATGTTTCCCTTGAAGATTAGCAGAGAAATGGCAAAAGAGCTGTTGAGAGAGACTTTGGGTTTAGGAGAGACTGACTTTAAATGGAAGATACTGGAACATGTAGTAGCTAAGTGCTGGAGTCTTAGCATACGACGTAGGTCCAAGGAATAGGTTAGGTGTAAATATATGTGATTTTAGACTTTATCTCATGCCAAACTTATATGAACTGGAAAATGGATATTTATTCCCTGAACTGGGCATGAGACCAGTTCTTCAGACCATGGTCAAATAGACCTAAGGGTGAGGTTGGCGATATAGGCTGTAAAGTACCCTTGAGGGTTACCCAAGTCATGGTCAATGACCTCCTCCTTGGGTATCACAGGAATCATGCTGGGCTGTTTTTGCTGATTGCAATACCAGCTCTTTCTGATACTATGTTTTGCTGGATGCAACACCTCTCAGTCAATTGCAAGAAACAGAATATTTGCCAGGGAAAGAAAAAATCTAATCATCTCAGGATGGGGTAGTTCCCAGAGCTTTGATGACCCCCAGCCCTGATGACATCTCTGGCACCTGCAGTGGAAGATGTTACCCAAACAGATTTTTCACCTTTGTCCTTACCAGGGCAGAGAGTGCCAGGTGCAGAGCCCCAGGGCCAGGGGGACCCCAGAGCTCCTTTCTGAGATGAGTGACCAGTTAGGCCTGGACTGGGGGAGTGACAGAGAGAAGAGGCCAGAAGCAATTCTGATCCACAGTGACATTGAGGGAAGATCTGAGCCAGTATATATCGCTTCTGAAAATGCCCTAGTTCTGATCAATAACAGATCTTCTTTCCATGGTCTTGAATGGCAGAGCACTTTTAGACACGTGTACCCTGCACAGGAGTAAAATTTCCCTGCAGAGGGCTACACTGCAGGTCTCCTTCCAGCTCTGCTCCCCCAGTCACAACTGACTAGAGGCCTTGCTTCAAGCTGGTGAGTCAGCTGAGATGTTCTTTCTGCTTCTTCTGCTCCTCCTTGGGAAATTTCCACATTCCATGTGCATGATGAGTTATTTGGACGTCTTTGATTACATAAGGCCCAGTGTCTACAAGGAAGGGGACTTGGTGGTCAGTGGGTTTTCCCCCTTCTATACATTGAATCAGGAATCAGAAATGCAACAGAAATTTCTTTGTGATTCGTCCAAGCAAAGATGTCACAATTTACCTGTAAGTTCATGTGTGTTTGTGAATCCCTCTGACAGTTAAGAAAGTTGAATATAAAAGCTGTGTTGAGAATCTCCCATAAACTGTGAATCATCAGCTCCTTTCTTTTCCTTTAATAATTATTTGTGGCTTCCTTTCTTTTTCCCTTCTGGAATATTTCCTTCCAAACAGAAGACAGAAATAAGCATCTTTTATTTTCACCTACCTTGAAATAATCTCCATTAGTGATTAATTTCTGAAAGCCTAAAGGATACAAGTTGCAGGCAAAAACACCAAGATCCCACTGCAGTGACCCACATGCCATCCTGCTCCTGACCCATAATGTGGGAGGGGAGAGAATTCTTGGGCAAACCATATATTGGCTAGAAGTTAGTGCTAAGAGCAAGTTTCATCAAAATATATAGATTATTCAAAAACGAACTTTTTATTGAGATGATACTCATTTTTCTTCAAAATGCATTTACTCAGTATCCTTTATGGTCTAAAATAATTTGGTGTATTCTCTGAAAAAGATGTGTTTTTTTCCAGTTTTAATGAGATGTAATTGACGTTCATCACTGTATAAATTTAAGGTATACAGCATAAGGGTTTGACATATATTTGGTAAAATGATGACCACAATAAGTTTAGTTAGCATCTATCATCTCATATAAATATAATAAAAAGAAAAAGCAAAAAATGAAAAGAATATTTTTTCCTTGTGATGAGAACTCAGGTTTTATCTCTTATATTTCATATCATACAGTGTTGTTAACTATAGTCATGGTGTACATTAGATCCCTAGTACTTATCAAAGATCAAGTGTTTATCATATTTATATATATAATATGTACATAATATATTATATATATATTTATTTTATAGATGTCCTTTTATTAATTGCTTGCCTAATGATACTGTGGTCAGAGAATGCACTGTGTATAATTTCAATGTTCAAAGGCTTACTTGATGGCCCAGTGCATTGTCAAATGTATTTATATTCTTTGGTGTTCATAATATACTAGTGTTATTTACATTTTTATGTAAATATCTGTTAAGCTTAACTCTTCCATAACTTTGCATATTTTTTATTGTCTTTAATCTGACCAGAGGATGTGTTAAATCTCCAAATCTGGTTGTACATATATGTACTTATGCACATGGGTCTATAACTAATAGCTTTATTTTACTTTGGGGGGATATATATATTGACTGTTAGCACTCGATCTTTTCTTCCTTTCACCACATACGGTCATCACATATGTCACATATGACATATGG